>NC_137792.1:24824394-25021894 GCF_963383645.1 Muscardinus avellanarius | reverse complement strand
ATGTCAGAGTGGAGTGATAAATAGAAAGCAAGAGGGTAAACGGGCTGGTCAAGATTAAAAATCAAATGTGTACTCTGCTCTTCTCTGGGCCCATTAAAAGTAACAAAATTCCATTTATAGCATATATACAGATCTCCCACAAAGTACCTGCTGGAGTCAAATCAAGCTCTTCATGTAACCAGTGATGAATGTAAGCAACTCTGTCAACAAAACAAAGAAAGCCTGTAATACTCTATTGCAGTGCTTCAGATACCTGCATAAAAGTATTCCATTTGTCTTCAAAATAATCACCTAGTTAAGTAGCATGTGGTGCAAAGTTGGATTCTTTGGAATCCCATCATCATGATGAGCTTTCAGACCTTTTCTAGAAAATCAAAGTAATTTCCCATTGCTACAAACCCTTAGATACTTTACATCATTAGGATGACTGGCATATCATGCAGTCTTATGCTGAGAGATTGCTCAGGTGCTTCGAGAGTGGGCCTAATATAGCTAAGATGGAGCTTAAGCCCAGGTGGGCCAGTTAGCTTCACGCAGAGAAAATCTTTCGTAGCCATGCACTACATCCACAATTGTGGTCTCAAGACAAATTCTGTCAAATTAGCCACAAAGGAGCCTCGATAAGCATGTCTGCAGCTCCCTGCAACCCATTACTGCTAATGGAAAAATAAGTCCTAACACTACCTCTTACTGGTTAAATCATCTCTCCAGGGACCTGCCTACTAACATGGTGTCTTTCAGATGTGCTCTTCCCTAAAATACAACTCTAAAGCAGAATAAATACCCAGAAAGAGGCTTCATTTTGTCATAGGTTCTATATAGAATGCTTAAGATGATTATGTCAATTAAGCCCTTTCTCTTAAACTCTGAACCCAGTAGTCATTTTATTTTAGGACATCTTCTCTGGCCTGACCTTGGACTTGAAGGCTCAATTGAATCCCAAGTCATTATAATCTTCTGCCAACCTGTGTGGCCTCTTCCATTGCCAGTCTCAGAGAATGGTGACCTAAAGCATGAAACCTGAGGATCCTGGGTGTCTCTCTTCCCTTCATTAACTACACCCGTCTTCGAGTTGTGTTAATTGTTCACCTCGATGACAATCGCATGCCATGTGTATCTTCTGCATCACCCTGACCATTGCCTATTCCACATGCCCCATCTTCTAACCTTGGATCTTTACAGACGTTTGCTCATTCTTTTCCTTGGTACCCTCATGCCCCTCCAGTCGACCTCTCATTCACACCAGAGTAATCTGTCTGAGACAAAAATCTGATGTTGACACTCCTCTGCTTTAAAAAGTCCCAAGCATCCCATTGAGTAAAGAATAAATCTCAAGATATCCGTCTAAGCTCCCCTTTTAACCACAAGCTTCCCTTTTAACCACATGCCATCCATCACAGACTATTTGTAGCTCTGTGGACATTTCCCACACTTTTACACGTCTGTGCTTTTCCTCAGGTGGGATCACTAATCAGAAAGCTCTTCCCTCCAAATTCTGCCTAGAGAATTTCTACTCATCAGCACGAATGTCACTCTTGGTGGGTATTCCTGAGCTCCTCATCCTTTTCCTTCCTTTTGTAGGCTCATTGTACCATTAAAACTTTCTGGCATTTTGTATCAGCTGTTGTAATGGTTTCCATTTAGAATATCCCCATAGCCCTCATGAAAGTGAGGTAGCAATGTTGGAAACAGGGCTTAGTTGCTATGGAAGGGTTCCTGGGGGTGTGGCCTTGGGGAATATATATGGTTCCCTCCTCCCATTTGCCTGTTTTCTTGCATCTGGACTCCATGATATAAGAGCAGAGCCTTGCTCTCTCCTCTCTCTGCTTCCCACCAACACATCCTGAGCTCTAACTCTCCACCCTGGCCTCACATCAACTGAGCTCCAAGATCTCCAAAAAACCGAGCAAATAAATATCCTCCTTCCTTTAAGTTGTATGGTCAGATATTTTGGATTATAGCAGTGAGAATGTTGGTGGAGACAGTTGTCTTTTCCTTCTTCGTCCATCAAACATAGTGGACTGCAAAAAAAAAAAAAAAAACCCACATCTTACTATTGGTCATAATTCTGCACATAGATTATCTAAAATGGCTCATTCTCATGGCTGGCAGTTGGTGTGGATTGTTCTCTAGGAATTCAGCCCTGTTTCGCCTCCTTGTTGCCACTCCATGTGGTTTGATCTGGCAGCTTGGTAGCTAGATTCAGAGGTGTGTCTTTTTTTTTTTTGAATTTTTATTTATTTTTATTTACTTATTTTTTATTTTTTTTATTGGTGCACTGTATTCATACATCATAGTGGGATACAAACTTTTGTAGACATACATGCACACATCGCCCAGTCAGCCCCCACCCGATCCCCACCCCATTCCCTCCCCATCCCTCCTTCCCATGTTTGGCTTAGTGGTTGACATCTAGTATTATAGCAATTTATCCAAAATTAAAAATGATAATATCACATAACAGTTTCATTTGTTTGATACCAAGCTTTTGATAACTTAAAGATAACAGTTCAATATTTCTTTTTGCTTTCTTTCTTACCAGAGAATATTTTTTTTCTTTTTTTTTAGGTGAAACTATCAAATATTTATATATTTATTTTTCAGAAAAAAATCTATCCTAATATGTAATATGGACTCTAGGTACCCAAAACGATCTCGAAAAAGAACAAAGCTAGAAGATATATATTTTCTGATTTCAAACCATATAAAGCTACAATAATTGAAACAGTGTAGTACTGTTCTAAAGGCAGATATATAAACTACTGGAGTTAAATAAAAGCCTAGAGCTAAATTCTTCCATATATTGTCAAGTTATTTTTGACAAGGTTTCCACAAACATTTGGTGGTGGAAATAATAATCTTTTAGCTAAATATTGTTGAAAAACAATAATTACATGAAAAAGAATAAAATTGGACCCTTACCTAATCCCATATACAAATATTAACTCAAAATAGATAAAAGACCTAAATATAAATCTTATCTGGGTCATAAAACCTCACAACATTGAAATTGGCGGTGATTTCTTGGATATGATTTCAATGGCACAGGCAACAGAAGAGTATACAGACTCCCTAAAAAAAAATTGTATATCCAAAGACAATGTAAACAGAGTTAAAAGTTACTGATAGAATGGGATAAAATATTTCCAAATGCTATATCTGAAGGTATATTAATATTCCAACTAGAAATCCTAAAAATTAACAACAATAAAGGCAAACAATACAATTTAGAGATAGGTAAAAGACTAACATAAATAATGAATCTCCACAGATAACCAATCTTAGTTGTCTGTTGGATGGAAAATCTTGTTTCTCTGGCTCTGGTGTGTGTTACCTATTTCTTCTTTGTAGTTAATCTCTTTGAGTATTTTCTCTAGCGCTGGTTTTGAAGACATAAATTCCTTCAGTTTCTGTTTGTCATGGAAGCTTCTTATTTCCCCATCTAATTTGATAGAAAGTTTTGCTGGGTAGGAAATTTTTGGCTGGAAGTTGTTTTCTTTCAGAGTTTGGAATATGTTACTCCAAGCCCTTCTGGCTCTCATGACTTGGTTTGGGAAGTCTGGAGTGATTCAAATTGGTTTGCCTCTGAATGTCACTTGGCCCTTTGTTTTTGTTGCCTTTAAGGTTCTCTGCTTGGCTTCCACATTGGTCATTTTGACAATTATGTGGCGTGGGGATCCTCTTCTCCGATCCTGTCTAAAGGGAGTTGTATAAGTTTCCTGGACCTGTGTATCAACCTCTTGCTCTATGTTTGGAAAAATTTCTACTATTACTTCCTTGAAGAGATTGTTGATCCCTTTGGTTTCACCTTCTTTTCCCTCCTCTATTTCAATTATTCTTAGGTTAGCTCTCTTAAAATGGGCCCATATTTCTTCAATGTCAGATTCCTGCTGTCGGGTATTTCTTTCTAGATTAGAAACTATGCGTTCATTTTTGGAATGATCATCTTCAAAGAGCGAGATTCTATTCTCCATGTGGTCTAATTGGTTGTTTGTACTTTGAATTGAGGCCTTTACTTCATTAATTGCATCTTTTATCTCTTTTTGGCTCTCTCTGAATTCTTTTCGAAACACCTCTATTATTTCTACAGTTATTTTCTTGATTTGATCTTCTAGAAATCTCTGATGTTTTGTTTTATCGGGTTCTGATGTTGTGGGGTTGTGGGCATTCATTGCTCCAGTATTATTCCTCTTTCCCATGATTTCGGATGTTTGTGCCTTCTCTGGGTTCTTCCCTTGGGTCACTATGACTTCGCTTAAGGTGCTCTGGATCTCGAGTCTGTAGTATCTCTGACCCCACTACTCCTTTACTGGGTTGTATCACAGAGTCTCCGACCCAGGGAGTCGATAGAGGCTGCTTTAGACTATGGGGGGTGCCAGGTTGGGCGTTCTCCTATGGTGTGATATCTCTGCCACTTTAGATGTTCCCTGCACTGAAAAATCCCGTCTGGCTGTTCCGCATCTGCTCACCTCAGCTCGCTCTAGCCGTCCGGTGAAATCGCCGCTGCCGCCGACAGTAAGGTGCTGCTGCCGCATCCTTGGGCGTGAGGCCGGCGTATCTCCTCTGTGGCTCTGAGCTCTGTTCTGAGTCCTCTTCTTCTCTGGAGCCTGGTGATTTTTTTGTTTCTCTGGTGATGGTGTTTTCTGGCTATGAAAGGCACTGATTTTGTGGTAATGGAGATTGGTTGTTAGTGGGGCTCTTAAGCCCCACTTTTCTCGGCCGCCATCTTCCCAGAAGTTCCCAGAGGTGTGTCTTAAGAGGAAACCCCCTAAGTAGAAGGAGGGAAAGGCTATCCATCCTCTAGGAAATCCCAGAATGCACTTCCACCACATTCTATTGGTAATTCAGTCACTGACCAGCAAAATAAGTGCCAAAATTAGAAATGAGGAGTAGTATGCTCAAACAGGGAGGGGAGAAATTATTAGGCCATCTTTGGAGACTAGCAACTATATCTTCTTGGTGGATATTCTGCCCATCTCTAAAATTTGGAAAGAGTCTGGAGAATGGGCACTTTTAAAATCATGTTTACTATAGTTCTTAGCACAGGTCCTGGAAAATGATGCTTAGATGCTTAGTACATATTTGTTGACTCTATTAATCCAATTAAATCAGACCAAATCAGTTCATGTAGTTGAGTACTTATTTTGTGCTGGTCTATCTGGTTAGGTGCTATGGAGTTGAAGAAAGAGGTCTTGCCCTCCAAGAGCTTATTAGTCAGGTACAGAGATGATTAATAAATAGTTCAAGGGAACGATGGACAATGGGGCAGACCATGTAAATGGGGCAGACCATGAATAACTGCCATGCTAATCATGTGGGCACAAATTCTATAATTTTCAGAGGAGGCTGTATTCATTCCACATAGAAGGGTTTTAGGTAGAAGGTGGGCTTAGTTCCTGTTTGCCTGACAGGATGGGGTATGGGATGGGAGGAGAATATGAATAAACTGGAATTCAAGAAGCAATTATGTGCATACTCTAATAAGTAAATAAGCAACCATGGTCAGAAATGTGATTTTTTTTCTTGAACCTGGAGATTGAACCCAGGGGCATTCTTCCTCTGAGCTATACCCCCAGCCTTTTAAATTTATTTTTGTTTGTGTGGTACTGGGAATTGAATCCTGAGGTATTCTACCTCTGAACTACAACCTCAGCCCTTTTTGTTTTTTATTTTGAAACAACATCTTCCTAGGTTGTTCAGAGTCGTGCTATTTGTTGAGGTTATCTTTGAATCTGCAATCCTCTTGTCTTAGCCTCTCAAATATTGAGATGACAGCCATGCACCACCATGCCTGGTCAAAAATGTGAATTGTAAATAAGTTTTAAAAGGTAATGACTAGGAGAAATGAATAAAACATGCATGACAGAGATTATATTGTTCATGGAATAGCATGTTTTTTTCCATTTCCTAGCGTCTCTTAAAGTTGGCTTAGGCTGAAATGCATGATTCCTGGCCCAACGCAGTAAAGAGCAAGCATGAAGTCTCCATGTGTCCCCTTTCTGTGTGGTTGGAAGTGGCACAGTCTGAGTTGGTAGACCTGGGGGTTTGTATTTAATCTGTTTCTATTAGTTGACCTCTGGTTGAAAGCCATGAGAGAGTTACTTTAGCTGCTTCAGACTGTGTTGTGAGGAAGAAATATTTTCTTCAGCCCTTGATGTTTTAGGGGTTATTTGTAATGGTAGTGTTACTTACTCTAGCCTGACTATTAAACCTAGTGTTAGGAAGGAATAAAAAATCACATAATATTCTATTTCAAAATTATTCAGCCTCTATTTAGAAAAGATAATAAGCCAAGAAAAGACAACAAACAAAGAAAACTTCTATAATATACTTTTTACTACGTGCAGTTTGAGGGTTATACCATCCTTCCTAGAAGAAAATGATTAAGTGATGCCTAATTAGTCAGCATCTATATTCTCTTTTGGGTATTGGTTGTGCTCACACACTGCTGTGCAGAACACTGCAATAGCTGTAATCATGAGCAATAAAAGGTAGGCAGAGAAGGACAGAGGTTTACTTGAAATAAACAGATCTTCTTCAAATCTTATTAAGTCAACTTCTTCCCCAAGCAGACTTTTTAACACAGTTACTAACAAGTAGAAAATGACTCTCCCTGCTTCCTCTTTCCTGATTCTCATTCTAATGGGTCCACTAATTAGATGAAAGGTAATCAAAGGCCTAGTCACTCAAGGAAAGAAAAGGGAGCCAGAGGCCAGAGAAATCCAGGAGCTAGACAGCTAGGGCCTAAGTCTTGGGTGGCAATTCCATTTATTATTTTGTTGCCATAGACTGTCTTAAATCAGGTACTTTATTTCTTCTATCAGCTCCATTTATCCTCCAGCCTGAAGGAACATACAGCTGCACACTGGTTTCTGGGTTCCCATGAATTTCTTAGGCCATGCATTAAACTTGAGCCAAAGAACACCATTTCTTTGTAGCAAATTCCCCTGAAGTGAACAGTGTTTGTAAAAGGCCTATCCTGAGAATAGTCTCACTTCATTCCAGCACCAATGTCTAGAAAAGGGAAATGAAGGTTCCTTTTAGTTATCTACCCTAGAGAAAGGCAGCCCAAAGAATCAATACCTCAATTTCTTTGTCCTCCTGTTCTCCCATGTCCCGCCAGTGCCTGTCATTGGCTGACCTCGGTGAGAGTGCACAGAGTGTGGGGATGGAGTCCATACAGGTTGGCATCCCCCTGCCAGGGCTCCAAGATAGATAGAGGACAGAGAATAGGCCTGGAGAGACAAATGGAGAATCTAGCATGCTTGATAAAATGGAAGTAACCTCAGAGTTTAAGTGAAGCAATATCAACCATGAATTCAGAAGTAAATAATACACATCATGGTCATATCTACTTTTGAAGTTCTTTCCAATGTTTCTGATGATACTGGTCCCCCCCCACCCATGAATCAAAACAGGGAGAAACTAAACACTGGAAGATTTTACTTCCTGAGAATATAATGACTTTGAGTATTGGGCATGTCTTATTAATGGCCAACCAAATAGGAGCTGCCACAAAACTTTCTTATGGCCTTTCTGCTAAAAAAAAAAAAAAAAACAGACCCATAGTGCAGCTAACCAGAATGTATTATAGTTTCCCTACATCTGATCACTAGCTGGAAGCAACTTTTTCTGGAAAATATAACCCACAGCTCAGTGCTGGATACTCTATAACCTCAGTGTCTGTGGATCCCAACACCCCTTTCTGGAGTATGATTCATGGAGCATGAAAGTGCTGATGATGCTCTAAAATCTGGAGTTCCTATCTACTTCCTACAGTTAGTTTTATCCAGATCATGGCCGGTTTTCCATAGTAACTGTAGTATTTTCACTAGGAGTTACATCCTCTGGCCTACTCTCTAAATATGCTCTTTCTATGCTGGTTTCCACTGGTTCCCTGCATCTCCAAACTACCCTTGCCGCCTCCTCCTCAGAGATTTACGTAATACATCCACAATCTCTATCCCAGTAAGGAGTTCTATGCCTTTAGGTCCCAAATAGTTCTCTGAAATCACATCACTAGTGAGCAACCCATAAAGGTGCTTAATTTACTAAGCCGACTCCCAGGGTTCTGTAGCGATGGGATGAGGAGTATTAAAGGATAATTAAAGGAGGGGGATTAAAATCAAAACTCTTACAGAAAAAAAGTATGTACATGTGGAAAATGAATTAATGAAGAGACCAGTAAGATGTTACAAATGATTCAAAGGAGAATTCCAAGAGCCACACATATATAAGTAATAAGGAATGTTGAAATGAATGTACAAACGGAATGCAAAAGGAATAAAAAATTAATTATATTCCATCAGATAATTCATTTGCATTTCTGAGGACACGATTCATTTGCATTATTATTAGTTTTCTACAATTTAGTTATAAAATAGCTCAAAGTCAACAAAAAGTAGAGATAATCTAGAAGGGTACTCTAATAAGAACGTCTAATAATTTTTTTTCCTTACTGATTTCAGTCTTTTACAATTTCTAATAAGAGTGGAGACCTCTCTCCCATGGAAAGCCACATCTAGTATTGTTATGGTTTAAATAGTATTGTTATGGTTTAAATATGAAGTGTCCCACATACATTCATATGTTGGCAATACAACAATATTCAGAGGTAAAATAATTGAATTATGAGGGCTGGCCTCATCAGTGAATTAAGCTATTGATGGATTAATAATTTTAATGATGTATGGGTGGTAATTTTATAGGTGTGGCATGGCTGGAAAAAGTAGGTAACTGGGTCATGGCTTTGGGGACATAGCTGTCCCTTGTCCCTTCTTTTTTCTCTCTCTCTTTGCTTCATGGCTGCCCTGAGTAGCTTTCATCTGCCACTCCCTGCCACTATTGTGTTTCTGCCTTGGAGCTAGCCAGCCATGGACTGAACCTCTGAAACCATGAGCCAAATAAACCTTTCTTCTTCTAAGCTTTTCTTATCAGAAAATGAGCTAATGCTAGTATTACTAGGACAAGCACTCTCTGAGGTTAAAACTGGCATTTCTGCTTGTGAAGATCAATATATGTGTCCTCCTTATATCCAAACCTTAATAAGGGATGGATATCCCTCCCGTTTAGAACATTGTTATTCAGAACTTGGTCTGGCATTCCCTGAGGTGTTGTTTAGAAAAATTCAACATTTTGGTCTGAGTCTAAATCAAAATCTATACTTTAACAGGTCCCGGACCCAAACTGAAATACATGTTTATGCATAGAAAGAGGTTAATATTGTTAAAATACAAATTTCCCAAGTTATCTACAGCTCCAATATAGTCTCTATCAATATCTCAGCTATAGAACATTTGTACATTGGCGGTGGGCAGGTAAAGATGATGTGGCTACTTTGAAAACTTGCTTTAGCTGTTTCTTTCAATAGAATAGGAAACATATGTCCTTGTAAAACTTGTACATATATGTTCATAGTAGCATTAGTCATAACAGTCAGAAAATGGAAATAAGTCAAGTGACCTTCAGTTGATGAAAGGATAGATAAAATGTGGTATATCAACACAATGGAATATCATTCCACAGTAAAAGTGATGAAGAATAAAACACATCTTAAGTGAAAGGAAGCCATACACGAAAGATCACATATGGTATGATTCTACTTATGTGAAATGTCCGTAACAAACTTATCTACAGAAACCTGTATAGAAACCTGTATAGAAAGTACATCAGGGTTACCATGTCTATGTAGGAGGCAGGATAGGGAATGGCTTGTCATGGGTAGGGGATTTTATCTTAGAGTGATTTAAAGCATTCCAAGATCTGATTTTTTTGTGACAGATATAAAATGCTATGAATATACTATAAACCATGGAAATCACTTAAAATGTGATTATTATTATTATTATTATTATTATTATTATTATTATTATCTTGGCATGTGTGTGTGGTGCTAAGGATTGAAATCAGGGGTATTCTACCTCTGAGCTACATCCCCAGCCCTATATTATTATTTTGTTTTGAAACAGGGTCTCACTAAGTTGCAGAAGGCCTCACTATAAGTTGGTGAGGTCACCGGCAGGTGAACCTGCCACCCTCTTCTCAGACTCATAAGTACCAGGATGACAGTCATGTGCCCTGCACCTGTTTAAAGTATGAGTTTTATGACATACATATTTATATCATGTATTTACTGTTTAATTACAGCAGTTATTTTTTTAAAAAAGGAATAAATGTTCTGGGGGAGTCTGAGAGCAGTACATTCTGGGTGGTGATGGACGTTAAATGTTTGTTCCTTCTGGCGCCCACTCCGTACCATTGTCTGTGACCTTGGACCCCCAACCCCTGACCCCCGAGAGCCGCCATTAGGCGCCATTGTTGGTTAGCGGCGGTTGTCGCTAGGTCGTGTCGTGCGTGTGGTGTGGGTGAGGCGCGTCCAAGCTGGCGGTGTTTCGGGGTCCCCGTTGGCTGCGGCGGCGTCGCAACCCTCGCGGTCTCTATCGCTGTCCGCTGCGCAGCCCTCGGGCCCGCTCCTCCTTCTCCTTCCTGTTGGCCTTACCGGTCGCCCTGCCGCCGCCGCCGCTGCTGCCGCCGCCGCCGCCGCCGCCGCCGCCGCCACCACCGCCGCCACCGCCACCGCCGCCACTGTCCCAGATCCGCCTCAACTACCACGCCGAGTGCGAGGCGGCCGTCAACTGCCAGGTGCGCCTGCAGCTGTACGCGGCCTACGTCTACCTGTCCATGGCCTTCTACTGCGACCGCCACGACGTGGCCCTGCCACGCCTGGCCGCCTTCTTCCTGCGCCGCTCGCACCACTGGAACCGCAGCGCCCAGGTCTTCATGGCCCTGCAGAACCGGCGCGGCGGGCGCCTCCACTTCCGAGACATCACCAGGCCCGATCGCGACAACTGGCAGGGCGCGCTCCCGGCCCTGCAGTGTGCTTTCCATCTAGAGAAGATGCTCAACCAAAGCCTGCTGGACCTGCACCAGCTGGCCATCCGCCGCCGGGACCCCCACCTCGCCAGCTTCCTGCTCAGCCGCTACCTGCACCCCCAGGTCCTCATCCTCTACCAGATCGCCGGCTACCTCACCGACCTGCGCAGGATGGCAGCCTTGGGCAGCGGTCTGGCCGAGATCCTCTTCGAGAAGTACACCCTGGGCCGCGAGGACTACGCCCATGACTCCGACCCGGACGGCTGAGCTCAGACTGCGTGCCCTGCACCCGGCCTGGGGATGGGTTACCCTGCCCTTTGGGCAAAGTCGCTTCACCCTAGTCTTTCCACTTCACCGTTGTCGCTTCCAATAAAGTTATTATGGTTCTTGATGAAATGAAAGTGTCCAGTTATTGTGTGTGCAAAACGCTCACCTTTAGGGAATGAGGGCCCATCCCCCTGCAGGTTGAAACTAGGTATCCAGGATATCATAGGGGCCCCATCCACAAGCAGCGCAGGGTCTCCATAGGTGGAAATGAAAGTTTTACATGGACTCCGGGAACACACAAAAAATTAGGATTTCTTTATAAACAGTATAGGCATGAGGGGTAGGATGAAATAGGTGTTGTATGACACTGGTGTCTGTAAAGGGTAAAAGTAAAAACATTGCGTGTGTGTGTGTGTGTGTGTGTGTGTGTGTGTGTGTGTGTTTTACTGGAGATTGAACTCAGGAGTATTCTGCCTATTAGCTATACCCTCCAGTTCTATTTAATTTTTTTTTGGAAATAGAGTAAGATGTTGACACTGGCTTCTAATCTATAATCCTCTGGTCTCAGCCTCCCAAATACTCAAGTACTGGGATTACAGGTGTGGGCCACCACATCCAGTTTGGGCAGGGATTTCTTAAAAAAGGGGTCTTCAACTTTACTTGAAAACTCTTGGCATACTAAAATATGTAACTATCTAACATTTGTTGACTCAGAGTAACAAGATGATAGACCTAAAGCCTGATGTGGTGGCACACACCTGTGATTTCAGTACTTAGGCGGCTGAGAGACAGGAGGATCACAGGTTCAAAGACAGCCTTAGCAACTTAGGTCCACAGCAAAGTAATGAACCCCTCTTTCAAAATAAAAAAGGGCTGGGGGTGTAACTCAGAGGTAGAATGGGTTCAGTTTACAATACTACAAAGAAAAAAAAAGATCAGCACCCTAGAAGATGACATAGCAGACGCATCTTTTACTACCTCATCCTGTGCTACAAGTACAATAACTGAAAATAACTGAAAATTAGCTTTAGGTGGGCTTCCTCATAGCCACAAGGTTGGTCAACTAAAATAACAGTGGCACTTTGAATGTTTAAGCCCTTTTATTTATATTATTGCATTTTATTTCTATAATAACCTTAGGAACTACGAAGGATAGGTATTATAACTGTCTTTTTTCAGAGCTGAATATTCTATTGTATGAGTTGGTTTTTTAAATATAGTTATTAAACTTCTATTTGAAACTAAAAAGATAAAAAGGAATTTATTTTGGAAATGCTGTCTGTATTTTGGCACCACGAGTAAATAATGCTAGGTATCAAGAGACTAACACTTTTATTGGCACTAATTCTAATCTGTGAGTCATCTTATCTAGAGAGTATTTTCGAAACTGAATCAAAATCCATTAGTGGATCAATCAATATAATGGGTCACTTTTGCTTCTTCATATCTTTTGGCAATTTCTCTATCAGGTTGTTTGCCCTTTTATTAATTTCTGGGAATTAATAACTATGTACATTAGTTCCTTGAAATTTTGTTTTTTAAGGTTTCCCTTCCAGTTTGTGGCTTAAAAATTTCAGTCTTTATGGGATCTTTTTATTATAATTATTAACATGCATTAATTGTACAAATTACTGGGTTTCACAGCAACATTTATGTGTCAGACAGCATTCTCACTGCTATAATCCATCTGACCACACAGTTTAGAGGAAGGAAGATTTATTGCTTATAGTTTTTTGGAGATTCCGTGTTCAGTCCATACGAACCCAGGGTCTAAAGCTCAGGTTATAGTGGTGGGAAGTGGAGAGAGGGAAAGAACAAGGGCTCTTTTCTCACATAATGGAAGCCAGAAGCAAGAAAGCAAGCAAAGAGATTGGGGACTCTTTATATGTAATTCCCAGGGACCCATCTTCTCCAGCCACACCTGACCTGTCTAAGTTACTACCCAGATGAATTCATTATGGATTTACTTACTGATGAGAGTAGAATCCTTACAACTTACCTATATCAACTCTGAGCTCTTCGGGGGACATTCTAAACAATTAACATGCATGTTTCAAACCATGCCTTGATTATGATCACCTTCCCTACTGACCTCCTTTGCTCTTTCCCCCACCCCTGAAAGTATGATTATGTCTTTATCAGTGAAAAAAAAGGGAGGCCACACAAATAAGAAATTATAAAATCAGGATAAGAGAGTATTTTCTGGCACCATGTTCCATTTTCTATTACGCCGCAGATATATCTGCAGGTATATCAATGGGTTAAGAGACTGTGTGGGTAGACTGGGAATACAGCCAGATAACCATCCCCAGAAGGTAGAGAAATCCCCAACAGCCTTAAAGATAGCCCTGATCACTGTAGTCTTTCCCTTAATTACAGGTGTGCCTTCCAGCCTAGGGTGGGGATGACTTCTAAACCTCAGCCAAAATCCTCCTCATATAAGCCTTCAGACCTGGCAATAGATTGTCTAAGAGGTATCAGGGCACCTCCCAGAAGGCAGTCATCACCTATATACCTGAATCCCTCTGTTCAGGTTCTTTCCCCCACATAGGCGGCCACACTATTATCCCAGTTGGTACCGAATACCTGGGAAGACCTTTTGAGGCTGGAAATCCCCAGAGCATGCACCCTCACCCAGATGTCTTTACTGGGAGTTGCTTGTCTTCGGGACAATAGAGTAGGGGTGGCTGCAAAACATACATGATCTCAGAAATCCAGAGCACCTGAAAGTCCAGTAGAGTAGCCTGTAAGTTTGCCATGCACAGCATACTGTAATCTATATGCTAGACCATTTATCATTCTCTGTGGTCTCGCTGGCATCTACAACCCACCCCAGACTGGTTCTGTCTTGACAGCCTGGCCCACTCTTTAGTACATCTTTTCCTTTCTTGTGGTTCAGAGGAACACGCCAGCATAATACAGAGAAGTCCAATTAGAACCACATCTTTAGATTTTTACCTGGAAAAGCAGGATTTCCTCACCTGCAAGACTCAAAGAGAACTGTGATTACACCCTGGCGCCTATTACAAGCCACAACTTGTAGTGTTATATTTCACAGCTTTTCTTCAAGGATCCCTGGCAGGGAAATCTTGGTACAGCGGCTTCTCCATTGTTTCTTTCCTTGTTCTTCTGCAAGAAAAAATGTGAATGTTCTAAGTCCCTTTCCTTTGGTTTCGTTGTGAGGATCACAGAAAGCTTTTCAAATATGTGGGATAGTGGTGGAAAGAAGCTTTAAGAGCAAATGAGTTTGCCCCGTTGTACTTTACCACACACAGTGAGACTTTGTTCCTCACTGCAAGTCTCCTCATTGTCCCACCCCCCTTTTACCACATACCTCTCAAAAGGAGTGAACACACTTCTTGTGTGTGTGGGCTACCTTCTCAATTCCTTGACAACTGGACTTTCATACTTGGGAGTAATATGTGACTTGGTCTTCTAGCCCCAGAAAGTACCACCCTAAGACACACAACTGGGCAATTGCCAGTCATTGGCTGTGCTTGGCAGCTTGGGGGAGTGATGTCTGAAATACTGGCTGTTGCTATGGGTACCGGCATCTCAGGCAATGATAATATCAGGACAGACTAAGAGAAAATGGTAAAATTGATAACTTCATCTCAGGCTCAAACACGGATTCAAATTAACTGTGTTGAATAATTTACCTCTGGGGGAAAAATGTTCGCTCTATCACAAAAGGAAATTTCTTAATAGATGGTTGTCACTGACAACTTGTACTTCATTTTCCAGAAAAAGGAAAAGTATTTTTTTCCTCAGAAATGTGTGACAAGCAGTACAAAGCACCCATTAATTTCTCCTGAATCTTCCCTACTCTGGAATTTTGTTCTACATTTCTGATTTCTAAATTCTCCCTTAATTTATTTCCACTTACCAGCAGCTCCAATTTCTTTACATAAGCCCAAGAAACATATCTAATCAAGTAGATGAAAGCTTAAACTTTCAATAATCTTGCAAGTGAAACAATGCTTCATGTTTTAAAATAACAAAGATTTATACAGATAAATCTTGGGAGGGGGAGAGGTTGGGGATTGTACCCAATGGTACTCTACTACTAAGCTATACCCCCAGCCCTTTTTATTTTTTATTTTAAACAGGGTCTCATTAAATTGCCCAGGCTGGCCTTGAACTTATCATCCTTCTGCCTCAGCTTCGCAAGTTGCTGGGCTTACAGGCATGTGCCCTGTGCCTGGCTTCAGAGAAATAATGTTGGAGAAATTGCTTCAGGAAAGTTGAGTTGAAGGGTGAAATTAGGATAGTTAGCAAAATATTAGGATACCTGAAAGGTAAAGAAAAGAAATTTGTACCTGGTTTATTAGCTAAGGGGGCACTGGAGTGAAGAATGGTGAGAGAGAAATGTAATAATGGGGGAAAAAAAATCTAAGAGTTGTGTTTCAGTTTGGAATAAGTCAGGTTATAAGTATTAAGACCAGAAAAGCAGGGACTTGAAAAAGATAGGCTTTCTCTTCTATGTGAAAAGGAGTATATGGAGGGAAACAGTTTCCAGCTGTTAGGGAAGATCTTTCTTTCTTTTTCTTCTTGCTCATTCCTTTACAGTACCAGAGATGGAACCCAGGGACCCATGCATGCTAGGTTACATCCCCATCCCTGTGAGAAGTCTGTCACATTTCACTGGTTCCAAGAGACACTTTTTTTTTCTTTCTCGTTTTCACATCTTTGAAATTGGGATGTACAGTATCTTATGATCACTGTCGGCTGTAGCTGTTGTTGCCTGAGCATGCACTTCAAAACTCAATAGAGTGGTATCATTGACTAGGAAAAACCCTGGGGACATTAGAAGAGTGCTCTTTTAAGTAACATTGCATTGCCAGCCTGCTTGATGGCACAGAGGGCGACATTAAGAAAAACAAGTGATTCTCAGTACAAAAGTGATTTAGAGGAGTTGAAATTTGAATCTGAAGGAGCCTTAGCAGTACTTTAGACTATTTAGTGAAAGTTTCCTTTGTGTGTATATGCACAAGAATGACACAATAATTCAAATCTATGCCTAAATAAAGATGAAAGAAATTTTTCGGTAAGTGTAAATTGAAAAATCTAAGGCCTAAGAAAACATTGTCCTAATTTAATTGGTAGAGTTTTTTTCTTTGTTGTACAAATAAAAATAATTATGTGCCTTAAAATTGACATATTTGATTTAATAAAATATATAACTTTGTCATTCCACTGCTCAGGGCTTCTAGCCATCTCATGATCCAATATGGCTACTAGAGCTCCACTTATAATATCAACACTCCACAAAGGATGAGAACATTTCTTAGGATGAAGGAAAAGTTTATACATCTAGGCATAACGAATAAGAATATCTTGGTTAGCATTCACACTACTGTGACCCAAAACAACTGACTGTACAACATAGAGGAAGGAAGATTTATTTGTTCAGCTTTTTGGAGATTTCAGAGATTTAGCTTATGTCAGGCTGGGACTGCAGAGCTCAGAGCATGGTGGCAGAAAGAGAGTGGGAAAGAACAGGACTCTACCACAGTATGAAGGCTAGAAGCATGTGAGAGCAAGTAATGGGATCGGGGTCATATATGATCTCTAACTCTGACCCTCAGAAACCTACCTCCTCCAGCCTAGGTTTCCACCTAGTAAATCCATTACAGTGCATTTATCCTACGATGGGATTACAACCCCCTGACTTAATTCTATCAACTCTGAATGTTGACACAGGAGCTCGTCAGGGGATATTCTATGTCGAACCCTAACATAGGGTTAATCTTTGGGTTAAGGGCTGGTAGCTTCCTGTGGACTATGATGATTCAGGAAAACAATGTCATCACAGGAACACTTATTTTCCTTCTGAACCAGAGGATCGATCCAGCAGAAGGTCCCAAGCCAGATTTACCGGTAGGAGTGTCTTGCTTGGGCTAATGATTGATTTAGTAGACTTTTTATTTTGGGATCATTTTAAATTTGAGAATTAAATTGTAAAGAAAGTACAATTTCTGTTTATTCTTTACCCAAGTTTCCTCTAATGCTAACATCTTCCATAATCATGACACCTTTGTCAAACATACAGTGAAAATTTGCACATTACTAAATCCCACACTTTATTCAGATTTCACCAGTGTTTTCCTCTGATGTCCTGTTATGACTTCAAGTTCTAATTCAGAATGCCACATCACATTTAGTTTCTTTAAATTTTTTTATTGGTGCATTGTAGTCATACATCTTAATGGGATACAAGATGGTGGAGACTCTCATACATGCACACATCACCCAATTAGCCCTTACCCAATTCCCGCCCCATTCCCTCCCCCTCTCTCTTTCTCAAGCTTGGCTTAGTGATTGACTTTGGTATGTATGTTAAAGGACATCATGTGCATTAGAGAATTTCTCTCTTCCCCTCTCCCATCCCCTCAGGTAGCTTTATTTGCTCGTCTATAGAATCTCCTTCTTCATCTACAGTTCCTCCTATAGCCCATTTCTCTCTAGCTTTTGCATATTAGGGAGAGCATCCGATTTCTTATTTTTTGTGACTGACTAATCTCATTTAGCATAACGTCCTCCAGTTCCATCCATTTCCCTGTAAATGACATAATTGTGTTTTTCTTGATAGCTGAGTAAAATTCCATTGTGTACATATCCCACACTTTTGTAATCCATTCATCTGTTGATCGACATCTTGGCTGGTTCCAAAAGTGATCTACAGATTCAGCGCAATACCCATTAAATTACCAAGATCAATCCTCACAGACATAGAAAAATCAGTCATTAAATGCATTTAGTTTTTATATCTCCTTGGTTTCTTTGTCTTTTTGTTTTGTTTTGTTTTTCATGACCATGACAGTTTTGAAGAGTACTAGTTGTGTATTTTGAAGACTGCTTCTCAATTGGATTTTTCTCATGGTTACACTGTGGTTTGGGGTTCTGGAGATGAAATCCATGAAGAGAAAATGTTTTTCTCTCATTGTATCAAGGGTGATATCACACTAATATCACTTAGCATTGTCCATATTAATATTGATCACTTGGTTAAGGTTATGTTGGCCAGGTTTCTCCTCTTAAAAGTTTCTGGTTTCCTCTTTTAAAACTCTTCTTTTCCGGGCGTGGTGGCCCACACTTGTAATCCCTGCGCTTGGGAAGCTGAGACAGGAGGATTGCATAGGTTCGAAGCCAGCCTTAGCTACTTAATGAGGCTCTCAGTGAGACCCTGTTTCCAAATAAAATATAAAATAGGTCTGAGAGTATTGCCCGGAGGTAGAAAGCCTCTGGGTTCCACCCCCAGTACCACACACACACACACACACACACACACACACACACAAACTCTATTCTTTAAAGCAAGTCATTAAATTCAGTTCATCCTCAAGAAACAATGAGAAAGCCAGGCATGGTATCACATGCCTCTAATCCCAGGACTTGGTAGGCTGAGACAGGAGGATCACAGGTTCAAGGCCAGCCTTGGCAACTTAGTGAGGCCCTCAGCAACTTAGACCCTATTTCCACATAAAAAATAAAATAGCGCTGTGAGTGTAGCTCAGCAGTAGAATTCCCCTGGGTTCAACCTTCATTACCACACACACACACACACACACACACACACACACACAAAAAAAAAAAAAAAAAAACAGAAGTAGGGAAGAAAAATTAAGCCCCATCTTCTCAATAGAGGCTATCTCCCTGTAATATTTGGAATTCTTTTCTATAAAGGATTTGTACCTTCTCTTCCATTTATTTATTCAATCACTGATTTATCCCAATATAGACTCATTGATATTCAGCACCTTGAGTTCTAGTCCAATACTATTTTGTTCCACATATTGTTCCACATTTGGCCATTTTGAGCTCATTCAGTTAACTCCTCTATTATCTTCTTGACACACCCACATCACTGTGTGTGTGTGTGTGTGTGTGTGTGTGTGTGTGTGTGTAGTGCTTCTTTACTTTTTCTTTTTTGTGGTACTGGGAGCGGAACCCAGGGGCTTTCTACCTCCGGGCTATACTCCCAGACCTATTTTATACTTTATTTGGAAACAGGGTCTCACTAAGTTGCTGAGAGCCTCACTCATAGCTGAGGCTGGCTTGGAACCTGTACGATCCTCCTGTCTCAGCCTCCCAAGTATGGGGATTACAAGTGTGTACCACCACGCCCGGTGCTTCCATACTTTCTAGCACAAGATGCTCCAGGCTCATGATGTATTTTCACTGCCCCCACCCTAGAATTAGCCATTTCTCCAAGGAATTCTAGTTCCTTTTATTGGCTATATGATATTTAAAAACTAAGATCTTGGCAAAACTGAGAGAACTCTCATAAAATTCTATATTTCTGGTTTCTCTTGAAAATTCTATCTGGTCACATTGGGCCCTGTTCCCATGGAAACCTTCATATAGGGCCGAACTACAGCTGCCACTTTAAAGCATATATACTCTTCAATTCACGACAGTAGGTGCCATTCCAGCAATGAAACGTAGGCACCCTAAGGTGCTACTTTATTGATTTTCATTCCTTGCCACCTGAAGGTACTCCCTTATGTACTGCAGTTCCTAAACTTTCTGTCCCGGGCTCTATGAAGAGTGAAGGAGTAAATGGATTGGCACATTCTTCCTTGGGTTGGTATGCCCCTGTCTCTGAGTCTCTGTGGTATTTGGGAGGTGACACTTGGGTTTTTGATCTCTATTTCCTCACTGTTTAAAAGTCAAAAGTAATCAGGTTGTCATTTGGTCTGCAGATGTCTCTTTCACTTCCTCATCTCCTTGTTGGCCAAGCACTCAGCTTATATTACCTTTCGTTATCACTCCTTGTCACTATTGGAAGTTATCTCAATGATTTTGCTGTCTTCAAGTACAATTCCAGACAGGATTGACAGAGTTCCAAGCCACCTCATATATCAAAGTAAGATACTTGATTCACATGGTTTACTGAATAAGTTTAGAGTATATGGTGAGAAGTGAGGCATGGGGGAGAGAGAGAGAGAGAGAGAGAGAGAGAGAGAGAGAGAGAGAGAGAGAGAGAAAGAAGAAGAAGAAGAAGAAGAAGAAGAAGAAGAAGAAGAAGAAGAAGAAGAAGGAGGAGGAGGAGGAGAAGGAGAAGAAGACAGAGGAGGAGGAGGAGAAAGATGAGTAGGAAGACGAGATGGAGGAGGAGGAGGAAGAGGAGAAAGATGAGGAGAAAGATGAGATGGAGGAGGAGGAGGAGGAGGAGGAGGAGCCAGCGAGATGAAATACCCACACAGCTCACTCCCTGTGCCACACAATGTCTCCATGTTCCTTGTCTACTCTCTCTCTGCTGCTTGATCACTGACTGCGGTTGTGAGGACTATGGTGAAGATTCCTGGAGCCAACACACACCTCTTCTACCAGAGAGACCCAAGGAGAAACACTCCTGGGCATAGCTGTAACTCTCTGATCACCTGCTGAGCGGGTGTTTTCATCTGGTTTATGGGACCAGCTGGTTTTTGCTAAAAGATGCTGCAACTGTCATGAATAATTGATTCCTACTTGGTCTTTCCATCCCTTCCTCTTCAGAACACATATATTTTTGCACTCTATTCATATCTAATATGTCTTACAGGAATGATCTGCATTTAGTTTCATCTATGCTCTTTTTTTTTCTTTATTGCAGAATGAATGTTCTTAAATAGTCTACACTTCCCCATTAAATCTGTTCTTTAGAGACGAAATAGTCGGGTGAGATACCATGAATCATTTGCAGTGTTGGTATAGTATCTGTCTTGATGCTCTTGTCTGGAACATTTATCGGCCACCTTGATGATCAGGTGGAAGCCCTCTTATGGGCATATCCAGATCACCAAGAGGGTATTATGACCCAGTTCTCTCTGAGGATCTTGATTCCTTAGCCCCAAGGAAATTATTTGCCTCATCTATCTAAGAAATATAGAAGTATAGTCTTCCTCAAAAGGGATTGCTGGCCTCATGTTTGTATTGGGCCTGACACTTGCAGCAGATTACTAGGTCCAGAAGGCTCTTGAAGAAAGAAAAGTGGGAGCAGGAGGTCAAAGAAAGGTGGGAGAAAATGTATAGAAAGTGAAACTATGAGCTGAACAGGTGGCACACCCCTGTAATCCTAGTATGTGGAGGCTGAGACAGAAGGGTTACAGATTGGAGGATAGCCTCAGCAAGTAGTGAGACTCTCAGCCACCTAGCAAGACTCTGTTTCAAAATAAAAATAATAAAGGCTGGGGGTGTAGGTTGTCCCTGGTTTCAATCCCCAGTACCCCCCAAAAAAAGAAAAAAGAAAAAAAAAAAAGGAAGCAGCATGGGAGTGAGTCAATATGGTACCCAAAAATATACAATATGAATTTGCTACTAAAATTAAGTTTTCTCAGGCAAGTCTTGTCCATTAGGAGAGCAGATTAAGAAAAGGCTTTGAAGGCTGTTGACTCCAGGGACAGTAAAAAGAAAAAGAAAACAGCCTGTAATCCCAGTACTTGGGAGGCTGATACAGGAGGATTGCAGGTTTGAGGCCAGCATCAGCTATTTAGTGAGGCCCTCTGCAACTTAGTGAGACCTTGTTTAAAAAAATAAAGAATAAAAAAGGGCTGGGAGCCAGGCATGGTGGAGCACACTTGTAATCCCAGCATTTGGGAGGTTGAGACAGGAAGATCACAGGTTCGTGGTCAGCCTCAGCTACTTAGTGAGGCCTTTTGCAAATGGGTGAGACCCTGTTTCGAAATAAAGAATAAAAGTAGGGCTGAGGTTGTAGCTTGAAGGTAGACTGTTCTAGGTTCAATCCCCAGTACTGGAAAAAAAAAAAAAAAAGCTGAGCTGGGACTATGGGTATAACTCAGAAGTAGAATGCCCTTGCGTTCAATTCCCCAGTTCCACATACATACATACGGGCTGGGGTGTAACTTGGAGGTAGAATGCTGCCGGATTCCATCCCCAGCATCAGCATTAAAAAATAGAGCAGCCGGGCGTGGTGGCGCACGCTTGTAATCCCAGCATTCGGGAGGCTGAGACCTGGAGGATCGCGGTTCGTGGTTCGCGGCCAGCCTCAGCTACTTAGTGAGGCCCTCTGCAACTTAGTGAGACCCTGTTTCAAAATAAAGAATAAAAAATAGGGCAGGGGATGTAGCTTGGAGGTTGAATGCCACTGGGTTCCATCCCCAGACCCGCAAAAAAAAAAATAAAAAATAAAAAATAAAAAAATAAAAAATAGAGCAAAAAAGAAAAGAAAACATCCATGTGTTCCCTTGGTGAAAGCAAGCTGTGGGCTTCACAACCAGGCACCCGAGTTTGCTCCATGCACCATCTGCTCTAGTAGGTCTCTTCTTCATGAACAGAATTTCCTTGATGAAGGAGAATCTCCACCTGCTCATCAGGCGGCTTTCCAGTGGGACCCCTGAAAAAGTGACAAGGATGACCAGAAGGATCCGGGGCTGCCCCAACTCTGCAGAGCACTTCGACAAGCTCTCTTGGCAGAGTGCTTGCATGGGAGAGCTCAGTGATGCCAGGCTAGGGCAGAACTCTGGGTGATATCATGGCAATAGATGCTGGGTGGGGCTTTGAGGGAGGCTGCCTACTCTGTTAAACTAACTGGCTTCCAGGGACCCCTGATATTTGCAGAATTTTATTGTTATCTGTCAATTGACATCTTCCCGAAAGTAAAGCTGTTATAAGAAGATATTTGCCAAAGGAGAGGAGGGCAGATTTGCTCTGAACAAATGAAAGGAACCCCCTTTGCCTATTTGTGTTCTTGGCACCAGAGGGAGAGTAACCTCATTGCAAGTGGTACCTATAGGGAAAGAAATTTGGGAGAAAAAGAGAGCTAAACCTTTGTAATGTACTAGGAGGAGAAGAGGAGGCATGAAGGTGGCAGGAAAATAGAGGACCCAAACATAATCAGAATCATTATTATTGTCTGACCCATGAAGGTATTGAGTCTGGTTAAAATGTTGGCTCTATCTAGGAGAATTTATTTCTTTCTTTCTTTCTTTCTTTCTTTCTTTCTTTCTTTCTTTCTTTCTTTCTTTCTTTTTATGTGTATACCACATGAAATTGAACCCAGGAACATTCTACCTCTGAGCTATACCCCCCAGCCTTATTTTCCTTTTTTATTTTATTTTGAAATAGGGTGTCACACTAAGTTGCAGAGGGCCTCTCTTAGTTGCTGAGGCTGGCTGCAAACCTGCAATCCTCCTGTCTCAACCTGTGCACCACCACACCCAGCTCTGTCTAGAAGAATTTCGCGCCGGGTGTGGTGGCGCACGCTTGTAATCCCCGCACTTGGGAGGCAGAGACAGGAGGATCGCGTAGGTTCGAAGCCAGCCGCGCGTGCTGGCATAGGAGACCCTGTTTCTAAATAAAAATGTTAAAATAGGTCTTGGAGTGTAGCCCGGAGGTAGAAGGGCTTCCAGGAATCCCAGTACCACCAAAAAAAAATAAAAATAAAAAAAGAAAGAAAGAAAAAAAAAAAGAATTTCGCATATTAGGATTCAAGAGATCCATATTGAAAAAAGTAACTTCTTTTCTTTCTTCTTTCTTTCTTTCTTTCTTTCTTTCTTTCTTTCTTTCTTTCTTTCTTTTGTTATTTCTTTTGTTATTTCTTATTTCTTATTTCTTCCTTTCTTTCATGTCTGTTATACTTGGAATTGAACCCAGGGGCATTCTACCTCTATTCTACACCCTTAACCCTATTTTTTAAATTTTGAAATAGAGTCTCACTAACTTGCAGAGGGCCTCACTAGGTTGTTGAGGCTGGCCTCGAACCTGTGATCTTCCTGTACCAGCCTCCTAAATACTGGAATTACAGATGTGCGCTACCATGCCTGGCTTCAAAGTAACCAACAAAACACTTTTGGTATTACTTCAAAGTAATACCAAAAAAAGTGTTAGCTTTGTTACCCTACTCATTTTTCATATACTAATATGAATATGTATGGAAAACAGAAGACGAAGAAGCAAAGATAAGAGCAGCCTATGGATCAAAAATCAGTGATCTAGACCTTCTAAAAAATGTATAGCTTTGAGCTGAAAATTTTGAGAGAGAAAGAGCCTGCTTGACAGATACGGAAATGAAAATATTAGAAGATAGACTTCAAACTCAGGATTTGGAGCTGAGCATAATGTTACACGCCTGTAATCCTAGTACTTGGGAAGCTGAGACAGAACGATCAAAAGTTTGAGGACAGCCTCAGCAAGTAGTGAGACTGTTATCAACCTAGCAAGACCTTCTTTCAAAATAAAAAATAAGGCTGAGGGTGTAGTTTAGAGGTAGAATGCCCCTAAATTCAATCCCCAATACCACACATGCAAAATTAGTGTTTGGGGAAACTGAGGGTGAAGGCAAGACAAAGGATTCGTCCAGAAGGAAGGGAAGGAGTATGATCAAGGTGCCCAAACCCGCAAAATGAATGAATGAATGAATGAATGAATGAACAAACAAACAAACAAATAAAAGGTGAGATGATAAGAGGCTCTTATCATCAGACAGATTAGAACTGGAGGAGAGCATCATATCAAGGTCAACGATGTTGTCTTGTAAGTGAAAGGCCATCCAGAGGAAGCTTTGCATTTGGAGCTGAGCTTCAGGAACCGGCTGTCAAATCCCTTCTTGGCGATCCCTGGGATGATGCAGGTTCCCTGTGACAGACACTTGGCACGAGCATGAAAATATACAACTAATGATGCTGTATTTGAAGACACAAGAGAGAATATTCTCTCTAATCAGGCAAGCGGCATCAAAAAGTTCTGTATGAGGTCTCACTGTCCTCTTTCTTTATGAAGTGGAGTTTGACTATTGTTTCAATTTGCTGCCTCAGAAGAGTACAAGCCCAGATGTCAGGATGTCAGAGTGCTAGAAGAACATCAAAGCCCCTGGCGGTGCCGGCGCAAGTGTTTTTGAGCAACATCAAAGAAATGCAGGGCTTGCACCCTTCCTCTCAGAGAAAGAACATCAGACTCGGCTCTGGCAGCTTTTACCTCCCTTGAAAACTCATTCCTCTTTTTTTTTTTTTTTTTCCAGATGTTTGGAAGGAGTTGGCTCATCAGCAACCCCTGAAGTTTAAAAGATGCCAATGCATCTTAACCAGCTAGCCTCCCCTAGGGTACGTGCATGCCAGGATGGTGTCTGGGCACAGTGGCGAGGTTATGCAGCACGGCGGGTACCCATTTTACTATTCAAGTAATGAGATAGGACCACCCCTCCCCAAATTGTCACATCAGCCTAGGCAGATAGAAAGAGGGATTCCCTGAGAACCCTCTTTCTCCTCCTCCAAACTAGTTCTCTCACCATTGCTGACTGCATTGCAAGAAGAAAGTCTAATCCCAGCTGGACATGGTGGTACATATGCCTGCAATCACAGGACTTGGGAGGCGAGACAGTAGGATCTCAGGTTTGAGGCTGGCCTCAGCCATTTTAGCAAGACTTTCCGCAACCTAGTGAAACCCTGTTTCCAAACAAAAAATAAAAAGGGCTGGAGGTATGGCTTGAAAGTAGAAGAACCCTGAGTTCAAGCCCCACGAGCACAAAAAGAGTCTAATCTCAAATTGCCTTTTACCTTGAAAAAAACCCATCCCCATTGGGCCACTTTCCCAGGACACATCAGGCCCTCTGATCTCCACAAGGTCATGCCTTTTTCTGTCCCTTTGTCTCACTACTCCCCACCTTTTGAAACCCTTTCCTTGTGCTCTTTAAAACTCACGGACATTTCCCCGACAGCAAGATTTCCTGTGTTTTCATCCCCTTTCTGAACATTCTCTTCTTGTTTAATTGCAGTCTGGAATTCTCCCAAGGACACTGCTTCTTCTGTAGCCCTCTCCCGTAGTCATCCCCCACACAGGACCACTGGGGGCTTAGTAGAAAATAGGGCCGAAGGAACAAGTGTGGGCGAGGGGATGGAACAGCAGGTGCAAGAGTGTTAAGGGCCACTGTAGCCAAAGAGTGACATGGTCAGACTTAATGCTTTCAAATGCTCAGCCTGACTGCCATGTTGAAGATCACAGAGTAGAAAAGGAGGAGCAAAGGGGTCGCCCAGGAGTCTGGTGGTTAGCCCAGTGTCCTCCTTCCACATTCTTGATTCTTTGTCCTTTCCCTCCTTGCTTAAACTTCCAGTTTAGAATCTAATGTCATTGTATTCTGACACTCATTATCTTCCAGTTAGAGTTACCTAGAGACCCCTCACCCCAATATTTTTTAATTCTTTTTACTGTGTGGAATACTGGAGATTTTACCCAGGGAAATTCTACCCTTTTAACTTTTTATTTTGAAGCAAGATGTCCGTAAGCGACTACACTGTCCTTGAACCTGTGATCCTCCTGTCTCAGGATTATAGGTGTGTACCACTGAGCCTGGCTAAGATGATAATTTTTAATGGTACACACACACACACACACACACACACACACACACACTGTGTCTCTGGGTGCTCTGAATTTTAAATTGCCTGTTTTGATTAAGATTTAATCTAATTGACTTTATTTGCCCCAAAACATTATATTCAATAATTGAAGAAGAAAAAAAAAAAGAACATCACAGAGAACTCATGTTTAACCCCCAAAACCTACCTCAAATTAATGGCATTTTCCAGGATTTCAGGATAAATGCCACGAGGTCATCTTGAATTTCTCTCTTTCTCATACACCCTTCATCCAAATGGTTAGTGAAGATTTTCCAAAATCTACCTGAACTCTGACCCCATCTCCATTGCTGCCATCGCTATTATGAACTACTACTACCTCCAAGCAAGTTTATCGCAATAGACTCCTAACTGATCTCCCTGCTTCTACTCTTCTATTTTATGATCTATTTTCAGCACGGCAGTCAGACGAAGCATTTGGAAATATAAGTCAAATCATGTCACTCTTCTGCTACAATGGCCCTCACGACTCTTACAACCTACCCATGCCATCCTCCCTGCAAGCCTGTTGTTCTCTCTGTCCCTATTTCCTGCTAACTGTATTCTCCCCCTTATTCAGTTAACTCCTACAGCATTGCTCTATTTATATATAATTCTCTGACTACCAGAAGCCTACCACCTCCTTAGCATGGTTGGATCTGTTTTTCTCTGTCTGGAATGCTGTCGTAGTTAAATTTTGCTGTATAACAAAGCGATCTAAAATATAACAATCAATTACTTCTCCCAGTTTTCTGGGTTAGCCAGAAAAACTGTTAGCTATTTTGGCTGCGGCTAGATGATCTAGTGCTAGAGTTGGCAAACTACAGGCTATGAGTCAAATCTGGTCGGCTATACCTCTTTTTTGTGGATATAATCGTGTTGAAGCCCACCCACGCCTGGTTGTTGATGTACCGCCTACGGCTGCTTTCATGTAGAGAGAGGACTGGTTTGACGTTAATGGGGCAGTGGAGATGGTTTAGCTCTATGTTTAGCATTTCAGAGTATTGCTCATTCATATAATGATGGTCACAGGGATTGAGAGATGAGAGCTGAAAGAGAGAAGGAAACGAGCACCACATGTAGAGTGTATTTCAAGTCTCTGTGTGGACCATACTTGCTATTGTCAAAGAAGGTCACATGACTAAACCAAGAATCAGTGTGGAAGGGGTACCCAAAGATGTGAACCTAGGGATGGCAATATCTGTGTCCATTTTTGCAAACAATTTACAGTAACACTATTTCTCAGTTTTTTACTTAATACTCTACCTCCCTCAATGCTCTGTCCAAATCTGACTTCTTGATGAGCTCTTCTTTCTCCACTCCTTGCTCTCCATCCTGCTTCATATCCTTTTATAACATAAATGACTTTCTAACCTATCATATCTTTACTTCTTTATTTTGCTCATTTCCTGTCTTCCCCTTCTAGAATATAAACTTCATGAGGGCAGGGATCTGTATCTATTTTTCCTGTGTTTTATATAAAGTGTCTAGACCACTGCCTAGGATAGAGAAGAAAGTTACAAAAACAGAATATGATGGAATATATATATATATATATATATATATATATATATATATATATATATATGACTTCCGGGAAGATAGCGACCGAGAAAAGCGGGGCTCTCTAACAACTAATCTCCATTACCACAAAATCAGCGCCTTTCATAGCCAGAAAACACCATCACCAGAGAAACAAAAAAAATCACCAGGCTCCAGAGAGAAAGCAGACTGAGAACAGAGCTCAGAGCCACAGAGGAGATACACCAGCCTCACGCCCGAGACCGCGGGGCAGCAGCGCCATACTGCCGGCAGCAGCGGCGACTTCACCGGACGGCTACAGCAAGCCGAGGTGAGCCGCTGCGGAAGAGCCAGGTGGGATTTCTCGCCGCAGGTAAAATCTAAAGCTCCCAGTGGCTGAGCTAAGCACACGCTGCAGGGATTCAGAGTGGAAATCAAAACCAAGAAGAAATACTCCAGCCTCACGGCGAGGGCATAGCAGCGGCACCATATTGCCACCGGCGGCAGCAGCAGAGAATTCACCGAGTCCAGTACAGCTACATCTGCGTACTCAAGAACAGTGAGTCAAATTGCGAGCCACAGAGGAGAAATCCCAGTACTGTACTCCCTGGGACTTGACCCAGTGGGGGAGGGGCAGTGGCAGAGATATCACACCATAGGAGAACGTGCAACCTGGCACCCCCCACAGTCTAAAGCAGCCTCTATCGACTCTCTGGGTCGGAGACTCTGTGATACAACCCAGTGAAGGAGTAGTAGGGTCTGAGATACTACAGACTCGAGATCCAGAGCACCTTAAGTGAAGCCGTAGTGACCCAGGGAAGAACCCAGAGAAGGCACAAACCTCCAAAATCATGGGAAAGAGGAATAACACTGGAGCAATGAATGCCTACAACCCCACAACATCAGAACCCGATAAAACAGAAAATCAGAGATTTCTAGAAGATCAAATCAGGAAAATAACTGTAGAAATAATAGAGGTGCTTCGAAAAGAACTCAGAGAGAGCCAAAAAGAGATAAAGGATGCAATTAATGAAGTAAAGGCCTCAATTCAAAGCACAAACAACCGATTAGACCACATGGAGAATAGAATCTCGCTCTTAGAAGATGATCATTCCAAAAATGAACGCATAGTTTCTAATCTAGAAAAAAATATCCAACAGCAGGAATCTGACAATGAAGAAATATGGGCCCATTTTAAGAGAGCTAACCTAAGAATAATTGGAATAGAGGAGGGAAAAGAAAGTGAAACCAAAGGGATCAACAATCTCTTCAAGGAAGTAATAGCAGAAAATTTTCCAAACATAGAGCAAAAGGTCGATACGCAGATCCAGGAAACTTATAGAACTCCCTTTAGACAGGATCGGAGAAGAGGATCCCCACGCCATATAATTGTCAAAATGACCAATGTGGAAGCCAAGCAGAGAATCTTAAAGGCAACAAAAACAAAGGGCCAAGTGACATTCAGAGGCAAGCCAATTAGAATCACTCCAGACTTCCCAAACCAAGTCATGAGAGCCAGAAGGGCTTGGAGTAACATATTCCAAACTCTGAAAGAAAACAACTTCCAGCCAAAAATTTCCTACCCAGCAAAACTTTCTATCAAATTAGATGGAGAAATAAGAAACTTCCATGACAAACAGAAACTGAAGGAATTTTTGTCTTCAAAACCAGCGCTAGAGAAAATACTCAAAGAGATTAACTACAAAGAAGAAATAGGTAACACACACCAGAACCAGAGAAACAAGAGTTTCCATCCAACTGTCAACTAAGATTGGTTATCTGTGGAGATTCATTATTTATGTTAGTCTTTTACCTATCTCTAAATTGTATTGTTTGCCTTTATTGTTGTTAATTTTTAGGATTTCTAGTTGGAATATTAATATACCTTCAGATATAGCATTTGGAAATATTTTATCCCATTCTATCAGTAACTTTTAACTCTGTTTACATTGTCTTTGGATATACAATATTTTTTTTAGGGAGTCTGTATACTCTTCTGTTGCCTGTGCCATTGAAATCATATCCAAGAAATCACCGCCAATTTCAATGTTGTGAGGTTTTATGACCCAGATAAGATTTATATTTAGGTCTTTTATCTATTTTGAGTTAATATTTGTATATGGGATTAGGTAAGGGTCCAATTTTATTCTTTTCCATGTAATTATTATGTTTCAACAATATTTAGCTAAAAGATTATTATTTCCACCACCAAATGTTCGTGGAAACCTTGTCAAAAATAACTTGACAATATAGGGAAGAATTTAGCTCCAGGCTTTTATTTAACTCCAGTAGTTTATATATCTGCCTTTAGAACAGTACTACACTGTTTCAATTATTGTAGCTTTATATGGTTTGAAATCAGAAAATATACATCTTCTAGCTTTGTTCTTTTTCAAGATCGTTTTGGGTATCTAGAGTCCATTTTCCATATTAGGATAGATTTTTTTTCTGAAAAATAAATATATAAATATATGATAGTTTCACCTAAAAAAAAAGAAAAAAAATATTCTCTGGTAAGAAAGAAAGTGAAAAGAAATATTGAAATGTTATCTTTAAGTCATCAAAAGCTTGGTATCAGACAAATGAAACTGTTATGTGAGATTATCATTTTAATTTTGGATAAATTGCTATAATACTAGATGTCAACCACTAAGCCAAGCATGGGAGAGAGGGATGGGGAGAGAATGGGGTGGGGTTCGGGTGGGGGCTGACTGGGCGATGTGTGCATGTATGTCTACAAAAGTTTGTATCCCAAAATATGGGCCCATATTTCTTCAATGTCAGATTCCTGCTGTTGGATATTTTTTTCTAGATTAGAAACTATGCGTTCATTTTTGGAATGATCATCTTCTAAGAGCGAGATTCTGTTCTCCATGTGGTCTAATCGGTTGTTTGTGCTTTGTATTGAGGCCTTTACTTCATTAATTGCATCCTTTATCTCTTTTTGGCTCTCTCTGAGTTCTTTTCGAAACACCTCTATTATTTCTACAGTTATTTTCCTGATTTGATCTTCTAGAAATCTCTGATGTTTTGTTTTATCGGGTTCTGATGTTGTGGGGTTGTGGGCATTCATTGCTCCAGTGTTATTCCTCTTTCCCATGATTTTGGAGGTTTGTGCCTTCTCTGGGTTCTTCCCTGGGTCACTACGGCTTCACTTAAGGTGCTCTGGATCTCGAGTCTGTAGTATATCAGACCCCACTACTCCTTTACTGGGTTGTATCACAGAGTTTCCGACCCAGGGAGTCGATAGAGGCTGCTTTAAACTATGGGGGGTGCCAGGTTGCAAGTTCTCCTATGGTGTGATATCTCTGCCACTGCCCCTCCCCCACTGGGTCAAGTCCCAGGGAGTACAGTACTGGGATTTCTCCTCTGTGGCCCGCAATTTGACTCACTGTTCTTGAGTACACAGATGTAGCTGTACTGGACTCGGTGAATTCTCTGTTGCTGTCGCCGGTGGCAATATGTTGCCGCTGCCACGCCCTCGTCCGTGAGGCTGGCGTATTTTTTCTTCTCTGGTTTTAAATTCCACTCTGAGTTCCTGCAGCGTGTGCTGAGCTCAGCCACTGGGAGCTTTACATGCTTCTTGCGCCAAAAGATCCCGCCTGGCTCTTCCGCAGTGGCTCACCTCGGCTTGCTGTAGCTGTCCGGTGAATTTGCCGCTGCCGCCAGCAGTATGGCACTGCTTCCCCGCAGTCTCGGGCGTGAGGCCGGTGTATCTCCTCTGTGGCTCTGAGCTCTGTTCTCAGTCTGCTTTCTCTCTGGAGCCTGGTGATTTTTTTGTTTCTCTGGTGATGGTGTTTTCTGGCTATGAAAGGCGCTCAAGACCTTCTAAATGAGTATTTATTTGCCTTTCTTGCATTGTATACATTTTTTTGTGTGGTTCTGTAGATTGAATCCAGTGGTATTCTACCCTTCAGCTATATTTTATATTTTATTTTGAAACACAGTCTCACTAAGTTTCTGAGGGCCTCACTAATTTGCTGAGGCTGGCCTCGAACGTGCAATCCTTCCAAGTACTAGAATTACAGATGCATGTATACTTTTTATTGAGCTCTCTAGATCTCCCAGGAAGAACATAACATAGAAAAGGGTGACATAAGAGGTGGGAGCCAGAAGGTAAGATGTTTTTAGGAACAAGACGTGCAACAATTTGACTGATATAGAGGAGCCGTATGATACCTTGCACTACAGTGAGATATGGAAAATGCTTAGGAAAAATGTTTTGAATTATCACAAAAACATGATTGCGCTCCAGGTCTACCAGATGTCCAAAAACTACATGAAATTGGACCATTTTGAAATCATGGTGAACTTTTATATAAATTTTGGTTCTTCCATTTACTAAATTATACCCATTGTCTTTTTTATTCTAAATTCTGTACAGGTTTGACACATTAGAATCGCTATGTCAATGGATTCTTCTGGTTTTAATCATTTCATCAAGAGTAGGATTCTGGCTTGTTGGGTTGGGAATCTGCTCCATCATATCACTTCCTCAGTGGTTCTGTATACCTCATGTATAGCTCTAGAAATTAAAAGAAAGCATTGGATCTTAAGAGAGTTTAAAGCAAGAGCTCGTTATATCTTGTGAAACAAACAAGCTCACTGCTCTAGTAGAACTTCCGTACAAAAGCGTTCAGTGATAATAACCAAATTAAGGCTTTGTTCAACCAGAGCAGATGATGGGCTCTGTGGATGGTACCCTTGTTTGGACCTGAAAGTGATGTCCTGAGATAGGATTACTCTTCTGTTCAATAATCCAAAGATGTATCCATTAAAGGCTGAGCAGAAAGGAGCCAAAGAGGCATAAATGCAGCCTCTTGATCAGCCCATAAATTAGGTCTCTCATTCCCTACCCTAAGCCCTAGCATATCTATCAGATGCCTTCGTGTTTGTATGTGTGGCCATTCCCATGTAGTTTTAGATAAAGTGAGTCCTTCATTGTTGAGGGCCTTCCTTGTAATCTTAGAAAGGTATATTTAGGTCTTTAGTAAACCAATGAACAATTCTAAAAGAAGTCACATGGAAAAGCTTAGGATTATATGCTACTTTTCATTTATTCAGTAATGATTTATGAGTACTTTTTTTGGCCAAATACAATGCTAAGTGCTAGATGTTCTGCCTTCAAGATATTCATACTTCAGTTTGGGAGACTAAACTTAAAATTAATATTTTATTGCTGTAATAGAATTAAATACACACAGAAAAATGAAATATCACCTAGATTTGGAAGTGGTTGGTGTTCTGGAAGCTCCCTTGATTGGGTAACACATTGCAGGAGACAGAGTGGTGTATGCCATGATGCCCCTTCTTATGAGCATGGTCAAGTGTCAGGGCAGAGAGTGAGGAGGGGAAAGGATGCTGGGAAAGCAGCAGTATAGATCAGAGAAAATCTGGCAGTTGAACTATAAAGTCATGAAAAGCTCTGGAATGACCAGGCATGGTGGTGCACGCCTGTCATCCCTGAGTGGAGAGGCTGAGACAGGAGGAATGCAGGTTCAAGAACAGCCTCAGAAACTTAGACTTTGCTTCAAAATTAAAATAATAAGGCCAGGTGTGGTGGTATACACTTGTAATCCCAGTACTTGGAAGCTGAGACAGGAGAATCATGGGTTCATGGCCAGCCTCAGCTACTTAGTGAAGCCCTCTCTGCAACATAGTGAGACCCTGTTTCAAAATAATGAATAAAAAAATAGCCCTGAGGGTGTAACTCAGAGGTAGAATGCCCCTGGGTTCCATCCCCAGTACCGAAAAATAAAAAGAAGAAGAAGAAAGAAAGAAAGAGAGAGAAGGAGGGAAAGAAAGAAAAGCACTGAAATGTTACCACTGGATTTTTTTCATGAAATGATCAGATTTTTCCTTTGAAACAAAGGCAAATGTAGAAGATGAACTGAGCACCTGAGTGTGTCTTGAGCCTGGGATTTGTTAGGGGGCTGCTGCAGAAACTCTAGAAAGAAATGGTGTGAGTGCAGCTAAGGCAGAAACCGCAAAAAAGAGAGGAGACGGAACACCAGAGCCTGCAGTTCTTAGCAACCAGAAGGGCAGAAGAGGATTTTGAAAGACAGTATTTGGATTTCTAGCTTTGAGCATCTTGAATATGTGGTGGCGTGCTTGTCAGAGAAAGAGAATACCAAAAAAGGGATGGCGACTTGGGGAGAAGGTAGAATTTTTCTGAAGTTCACGATACTATGGGGCATATAAGTGAAGGTAGAAATGAAATGTGGCATATATGTGTGTGTGTGTGTGTGTGTGTGTGTGTGTGTGTGTGTGTGTGTAAATTATATATATATATATATATATATATATATATATATATATATATAATTTTTGTGGTACTGGTGATGGAACCCAGGGGCATTCTACTTCTGAGCTATACCCCAGCCCTATTTTTTATTCTTTATTTTAAAACAGGCTCTTAACTGAGTTGCAGAGGCCCTCACTAAGTAGCCGAGGCTGGCTGCGAATCATGATCCTCCTGTCTCAGCCTCTTAAATGCTGGGATTACAAGCATTTGCAACCATGCCAGGCTGCAAATGTATATTTAAATGACATGGAATGAGAGGCTTTATGATGCAGAGAAGAGAAAAATAGCATTACCAAGAAGAAAGGGCTGAATTTTCTAATGGATTTATCCTCTGACCAGATACTGGGAATTTCAACATTAAGCAAGCAGTAATACGAAGCTATAAAGGACATTATTTGATTCATATTTTATGAGTATGGCCTGAAAGTAGCTTCAAAGTGAGCAAGAAATAGCTCGACATTGTGATGTAATGCTGTAATCCTAATACTTGGGAGGCTAAGAAAGGAAAAATCACAGGTTCAAGGCCAGCCTCAGCAAGTAGTGAGACACTGTTTTAAAATAAAACATAAAGGTCAGGTGTGGTGACTCATACTTGTAATCCCAGTACTTGGGAGACTGCGACAGGAGGATCGCAGGTTCGTGGCCAACCTCAGCTACTTAGTGAGGCCCTCTGCAACCTAGTGAGACCCTGTTTCAAGAATAAAGAATAACAATGAGGGCTGGGGGTGTAGCTTGGAGGTAGGACACCCTGGGGTTCAATCCACAGTACCAAAAATGAGTGAATGAATAAATAAAATAAATGAATAAGTTTGTGTGTGTGTGTGTGTGTGTGTGTGTGTGAGAGAGAGAGAGAGAGAGAGAGAGAGAGAGAGAGAGAGAAAGAGAGGGAGAGAGAGAGAGAGAGAGAAAGACTCATAAGTGGAGGCAAGGTTGAAAGATGTTTGGGCAGCAGCTATACCTGCTTTTTGAGAAGGAGAATTTTCAGGGATTCTTTTTTTTTCATTAAATTAAATTAATTAATTAATTAATTAATTAATTTATTGCAGGTCTGGGGATGGAACCCAGGGGCATTTGACCTCCGAGCTACACCCCCTGCCCAATTTTTTATTCTTTATTTTGTTGGTTTTTTTCAGAAAATTTATTTATTTTTTTGCACATATATATGATATATAAAACACTTTTCCGAGCTTTTAAACATAGCTGAAACTAATGTATATAAGAAACTAAACTAAATGATATATTCGTCCTAACGCTAATTGTAATCCTAATTCTAAACAAATGTGAAACTCTTACAATACACTGAAACTGAACATAATTGCACATATATATGACATGTAAAACACTTTTCCGAGCTTTTAAACAGAGCTGAAGCACCACTTCTATCACGAATACAGCAGCACTTGGGTGACTGGGATTGAAAAAACATTCATATTTTCTACTCCCTTAAAGGGGAGGGGACTCCTAGCCGCAACCCTCCTAAAACAGTGGCAGAACATCCATGATTGTTTTCCCCCCTCTTTAGAGAAATACAGAAACAAATAAAAATAAAGCCCACAATAACGACTATTTTTACTCAATTACACATGCATTACTAAGTGTCAGAAATCCCATGAGCTGCAAGGTGTGATTTCCTGAGCCGCTGCTGTGTTGAGATGAGAGGAATTGCTGAATGTTGATAACACTGTTGGATGTTGCTAATGTAATTACACTTTCCCAGACTGGTCTCCCAAATTACGGTTCTTGTATTTTCTATTATCCTTTCCATTTGGGGAAGATAATAAAAAAGTACAGACTTGCTTGGTTTGACTTTGCACCCAGTTTTCACAACATTTTTATTGTGTCTTACACTGAATGGATTGTTTTTTTTTTTCCCAATTTGTCGTTGAAAATGTCATTTGCACAGAGAGATTGAATGGATTTAATTTGTTGAGTCTTCCAAAGTGATGCCTATAAGTGAGCCGTGATCATTTGTTAAAACATCATGTTCAAGAGGTGGTATGAACAACTGAAAGAATCATTCATCGTGTGCGGATTACAAAAGTGGATAAAAGGAAGTTAGCTAACAAATATCACTGAGATGTTAGACTAAAGATGGGTTTATGGAATCCATATTGGTTGCCCCATTAAAACACAGAGAATTTATCCAGGTGCAGTGGTGCATGACTATAATCTCAGTACTTGGGAGACTGAAACAGAAGAATTGCAAGTTTGCAGTCAGCCACAAGCAATTTAGTGAGAACTTGTTACAAAATAAAATAGGGCTGTAGGTGTAGCTGGGATCTAGAATGCCTTTGGGTTTAATCCCCAGCACCACACACACACACACACACACACACACACACACACATACACACACACACAGAATTTGGTGGTGTCATAAGTGCTTTATGTTGCTGTTCTGGTTGTCATTTATTTGCTGCACATATTTCTAAGATATAAAATAACTTCTTTAGAGGAAGAAAAAGGGGGCATGAACTAAGGAGACTACTAATGGGCCATCCCCAGCCCTTTTAATTAACTACTTGATTAATTTTTTTGTGGTGTGGTCCTGAGGATGGACCCAGGGTGTTCTACCTCTAAAATACATACCTTGAAACTGCCATCCTCCTGTCTCAGCCTCCCAAGTACTGGAATTAAAAATGTGTGTGTCACCACACCTGGCTTTTGCCTTTATTGTGAGACAGGATCTGAGAAAGTTACTGAAGCTGACCTCAAATTTCCAATCCTCTAGCTTAAGGTTCCTAAATAATTGATTATTGAGGCGTTGTAAACTATTGTATGTTGGTGTGTAGCCTATAATTATGCCAAACGTGTTTATTAGTGCTAATAGTTTTTTGGTGGAGTCTTTGGACAGTTTTCGATATATTCGGTTGTGTCATCTGCAAATAGTGACAGTTTGACTTTCTCCTTTCCATTTTGGGTTCTTTTTATTTCTCTCTCTTGCCTGATCACTCGTGCTAGGACCTCTGTTGTGTTTGTTATTTTAAGGATATACAAGAGTAGCCAATGTTAATTAATGTAAATCTCTCCTCCCTGCTTCTTTGAGCCTCATAGACAGTTGAACTTAACGAAATTTCGGCCTCAGAGAATTACAGAGTACCACTAAAAATTTTCCCATTTCCTAGCTAGCAATCACCATTGCTTCCACATTTACTCCAATGACGAAAACATTCTAAAACTTCTTAATTCATTATTATTATGTGTGTCGCTGCTGCTGAGAACCATCAAACAAGTTTTAAAACACTTTGTAGCCGGGCATGGTGGCACATGCTTGTAATCTCCGCGCTTGGGAGGCTGAGACAGGAGGATCGCACGGGTTCGAAGCCAGCCTCAGCTACTTAGTGAGGCTCTCAGCAACTTAGTGAGACCCTGTTTCCAAATAAAATATAAAATAGGTCTGGGAGTATAGCCCAGAGGTAGAAAGCCTCTGGGTTTCACCCCCAGTATCACCAAAAAAATAAAAAATAAATAAAACGCTTTGTACAGGAGATATAAATGATTGGAGGAGCTACTGTTTGGGGTTTTGTTTTTTTTTTTGGTGGCACTGGGGGTGGAACCCAGAGACTTTCCACCTCAAGGCTATACTCTCAGACCTATTTTATATTTTATTTGGAAACAGGGTCTCACTAAGTTGCTGAGAGCTTCCCTAAGTAGCTGAGGCTGGCTTCAAACCCGTACGATCCTCCTGTCTCAGCCTCCCAAGTACGGGGATTACAAGCGTGTGCCACCACGCCGGGCGAAGCTCCTGTTTTAAGTAGCACTTTAGGCATGTAAAATTTATGGACAATCTGAGAAGTTCTAAGCATGTATAATGTATTCAGTGTCTGGAAAGCGTTCTTCTACACAATAGCTCATGCAAACCTGCCATTTACCTTTGCATCAGGCTATAGTCTGGCCAAAGTGGCCAAGAAACAATAGTAACTTCATGATGTCACACATGGGAATTTCTTTCCTGTCCCCTCAGATCACCTTTTGATGGTTCATAAAACGGGCCTTGGAGACTTGGGAAAGGAGGAGGAACTTTAGGAAAAGGTCTGTTTCATATTTTCCTTTTTGAGAAAAATGACCAATTAACATCATCCAACGATGTACTGCCCAATGAGGTGGGGCAGAATAGAGCAAGGAGTCTGGTTTTTTTTTCTTTGCAGTATTGGGGATGGAACCCAGGGGCATTCTACCTTCAAGCTACACCCCTAGTCTTACTTTTTATTCTTTATTTTGAAACAGGGTCTCACTAAGTTGCAGAAGGCCTGCCTCCCTCAGTAGCTGAGGCTGTCCGTGAACCTGTGATCCTCCTGTCTCAGCCTCCCAAGTACTGGGATTACAAGTGTGCGCCACCAAGCCCAGCTGAAGTCTGGTTTTTTATCCACTGCTGGATGAACCTTGGACAAATTAATAAACATCTCTTTGCCTCATCATTCCTGTCTATAAAGTGGAAATAACTGTCTTACCTCATAGGGTTATTGTATATGCAGACAACTTTGCATGCAAAGACAGAGTTAAAACAATTAAAGTTTAAAAATAATGGCAAGGAAGAATATGACATCCAGTATTCTATCTTCTGTATAAACAAGACACATTGAATATTGTCAAGGAGTTCCATAGTTTCAGTTATATTGAAGAGACACCAGGTTTTTACCAAACAATAAGAAATTATCGGTAGTTTAGCCGGGCGTGGTGGCGCACGCTTGTAATCCCCGCGCTTGGGAGGCAGAGAAAGGAGGATCCCGCAGGTTCGAAGCCAGCCGCGTGCGCTGGCTTAGGAGACCCTGTTTCCAAATAAAAATGTAAAAATAGGTCTGGGAGTGTAGGCCAGAGGTAGAAGGGCTTCCAGGAACCCCAGTACCACCAAAAAAAAAAAAAAAAAAATTATCGGTAGTTTAACACAAAACTCTCAATGATCATAGTGAAAACAAGTTAGTTTGTGAAAGCTCTTGACAAACACATGAAAACTTATTAGCTTCTGCCAGAGAATTTATGGACTGTAGTGCAGCTCTCTAAAACCAGCAACAGCACTCATATTCCCAAAGTAAGTGAACCTGGGTGACATTATCCTGTCCAGATTGCTATGGCAAGAATAGGTCCAGGGTGTTAGGTTCAGCTTTGAATGGTCGGGTTTTGCAGAGGTCACTGACCAGTGGAGTATTCTGGCACGTTGAATAGCACGAAGAACTATTGGTATACGAGCAACAGTTAAGCTGTTCAGAAACACTACTGAGTTGTCACAGGTAAGAAGAATTGGACTTGTTCAGGAAGTTACTGGAATTAGTGGGTGGAAATTATGTGTAATTCTATTCAAAGTAAGACATCTGGCAATGAAATGGGTTGCTTCTGGAAATGGGAACTACTCATTACTGAAAATATTTATGCAAATTTGTATAACCTACTTAAGTGAAATGATGTAAATAAGATCCCATTCTCATATGGGAAATTAAAGTAATAATTTCTGGATACAAGAGCCTATGATTTCTTTAATTCTTTTTTTTTTTTTTTTTTTTTTTGGCCCTGGGAATTGAACCCAAGGATGTTCTACCTCTAAGCTATACCCACAGCTCTATATTTTTTTTTTTATTTTGAAACAGGGTCTCATAATTGGCTGAGGCTGGCTTCGAACCTGTGATCCTCCTGTCTCAGCCTCTCAAGTATTGGAATTACAGGTGTGTACCACCACGCCCAGCCTCTTTCCATTCTAATTTTAATATTGCAAATAACTTTTCATATGCGTTCCCTTCCTCCACAGCCTCTTGCAACACAAAGATGGCTTCACGGGGCATGTTCTGTAGCTAAGATGTATAGATATTCTTAGTGATGACACTGCCAAGATATTTTTACTGAGAGGTTAATTTAAACTTCTTGGAGAATTTTTTATGCTTTTAAACTTCTGGTGCTAAGTTTAACATTTTCTTCATTTTATTTTGGCCTTGTGTTAAGTGGAAAGGGGGTGCCGTTTTACGGAATTAGAGTTCCATGATGATTGAGAGTGCTTTAATTTGGGGACATTTGCAGTCTGTATACTTTATCTCGTTTCTTTCCATAGCAGACCTGGTAATCTCATTATTTTCTTTTTATCAATGAGGTTCTAGTAATTTTGTGGTAGTTGAGTCTCCAGCGCAGGCCTGACTCAGCTGCAGTATTGCTCCCATCAGCCCCCACTGTTTGAAAGAGTGTAGTCCACATGCGTTATTTTCCTAAAGGTGCAATGAAAGCCTTGCCAATTAAACTCAGTAATCAAAGAATAAAGCAAGCTGGGTGTGGTGAGGCACACCTGCAATCCCAGTGTTTGAGAGGCTGAGGCAAGAGGATTGCTGGTTCAAGGACAGCCTCAGCCTCACAAGTATTGAGGTTCATCAACCTAGCAAGACCCTATTTCAAAATGTAAAAGAACGGGGCTGGGGGTGTAGCTCAGAGGTAGAATGCTCCTGAGTTCAATCCACAGTACTAACAAAAAATAAATAATAAAAAATAATAGGTGAGGGGTCTGCGAAAAGAAAGCCTCAAAAAGAAATACGGAGTCAGGCATGGTGGCGCATGACTGTAATCCCAGCTCCTCAGGAGGCTGAGGCAGGAGGATGTCGGCTTGCCTCTTTAACTCAGCAAGACCCTGTTTCAAAATAAAAATCAATAAATAAAAGGGGCCAGAGGTAAGCCGGGCAAGGTGGCGCATGCTTGTAATGCCAGTACTTGGGAGGCTGAGACAGGAGGATTGCAGGTTCAAAGCCAGCCTCGGCAACTTAGTGAGGTTCTTGCAACCTAGCAAGATCCCATTGCAGAGTCAAAATAAAATAGGGCTGGGGGTGTAGCTCGGAGGTAGCATGCCCCTGGGTTCCATCCCCAGTACCACAGAAACAAAAAAATAAGAGCTGGGGATACAGTTCAGAGATGAGGTTCCCCTGGGTTCAATCCTCAATATCACAAAAAAGGAAGGAAGGAAGAAAGAAAAAGAAATATAGACTTCAAAATTCAATCTGGAAAAAAAGAGCTAGTTTTAAAAGAAAACACACAGAAATTCATTTATGAGATCAAATTTGTTGGGCCGAAGGGTCACCACCGGAAAGCAATACGTTGGAGCTGAAAACAGGACTGGTCTAGGATCTGGGAAACTAAGAGGGGATGGAGAATTCCGAAAGGATGCAGATAAACTTAATGAACTAAGTGAGACTGATGAGGAACAGTACGAAACGAAGCTGCAGTGAAAGCCACACACAGAACAGCGGGGCTGAGAGAGGCAGAAAGAGAGCTAAATGGAAGAATGCTTCGACATGGAAAATCACTACTAAAACAAAAATAACAGGGTGAGCACAAGAAGGCAGGTATGGGGCCCGGAACCCAACTTGCCAACAATAGATTGGGGTTTGCACATTGTTTGCTGCGGGGGTAAAATGATATTTTCCTTTCTTTGGGCTGGTGTTCCTCCCACTTCGCCTCCCTCTGAGCTCTCCGAGCGGGAAAGGCAGAGGGTGTGAAGGGGAGAAAAAGTCAAGCTGCACATTTTTAATGTGTTTGCAAATGCCACAGAGAAAGCAACTGCAGCCTACTTGGTATGTACCATATATTTTAAAACTGCTAAGCCATGATGGTCATGATGATAGCACTGGATGGCCTTGGGTGGGGGAGGGCCCTGAGTCCCAGGTGAAAAATGAAAATATTGACAGTTTGCTGCTGACATATTTGATTTTCAATAGTCTTATGAGTCCACATTAAAAATGATATTGTGGTTTTTGAAACTGATATATTGGCAAAGAACTGTTAGACCCTCAGATAAATAATAGTAGCCTATAACTAAAGTACAGCATTACCATATATATTAGGATGAACGGAACAGCTCCTTTGAACCTGCCTCGGCGTATCATCCTAACACACACAGACTGCCACAGAGATATATTGAAAGCCGGAATCAGACAACTTCATCTGCCCTTGGTCACTCCATCAAATACCTGCTCTAGAAACAGCTTCTCCCCAGGGAGCAATGTCCTCTAAGAATGTCCTGGACAAAGTTACATCTCCGACATTTACATCAGGAATTTTACCCACAGAGAAAGGGTAGTGTAGATACAGAGCAGACAGAGGATGCCAAAAAATATTTTCATATGCCAAAGCTGTTATTGTGGCTAAAACATGTTAACTAGCTGCATGACCTTCAGCAGCTTTCTCAAATTCTTGAAAGCCTGTTTTCTTATCTCTTACATGGTGATTGGAATAATACTTATATCTTAGGTTTTAAGGATTGGATGGTATAACATAGGAAATGCATTTAATGCGATACCTGTATAGTAGTAAGTGCTCAATGAATATGAGATTTCTCAACTATTGTCATTTCTCTGCTTTTACCTCCATTCATTCATCGTTCTTTGTATGTGTGTCTGTATGGTGCAGGGGATTCAACTCATTCTACCTACGAGCTACACCTCCAGACTTGTTTTATTTTTATTTTGAAACAGGGTCTCACTAAGTTGGAGAGGGCCTCATAAGTTGTTGAGGCTGTCCTTGAACCTGTGATTCTTCTGTCTCAACCTCCCAAGTACTGGAGTTACAGGCATTTGCCATCATAAATGGCTCCTCATTCGTTCTTTATTCAAAAAGTGTTTGTTGAGTGCCTACTATATGCCAGGCACTGTGCTGGGTACTAAGGATATTGATGTAAAGAAGTCAAATATCTCTGCCCTGGTAGATTACATGGTGTTGTAGAGAAAATATATATGTAAATTAACTATTAAATTATTATTATTAGTGTGTGTGTGTGTGTGTGTGTGTGTGTGTGTGTTGCAGAGGATTGAACCCAGGGCTTTGTGCATGCTAGGCAAGCACTCTACGACTGAGCCACATTCCAAGCCACTTAATTTTTTAATTGCACCTGTAAAAAATGCTATGAAAAGCTGGGCGTGGTGGCGCACCCTTGTAATCCCAGCATTTGGGAGGCTGAGACAGGAGGATCGCGGTTCACAGACGGCCTCAGCTACTTAGTGAGGCCCTTCACAACTCAGTGAGACCCGGTTTCAAAACAAAGACTAAAAAATAGGGCTGGGGGCGTAGCTCGGAGGTAGAATGCCCCTGAGTTCCATCCCCAGTACTGCAAAAAGAAAAAAGAGACAAAGCTATGAAAGATAAATCCAGGGTGGTGGGAGAGTAGAGTAGGGGTTCCAATATCCAAGTATATGGAGTAAACTTCCTTTATGGAGTAAGATTTGCCCTAAATTCTAAAAACTGTATAGAGATTGACTAGGAAGTCTGTGAAGGGATTGTTTGAAGTGAGACAGGAAAAGACAAAAACCCTTAAACCAGAGCAAACAGTACATATGTACATGTTTTCTCAGGTTTGAGGGTTCTTCTCTTTCTTTGGATTATTAGCCTGGCACAGTGTCACATGCCTGTAACCCCAGTACTTGGGAAGCTGAGACAGGAGGATCACAGATCTGAGGCCAGCCTCAGTAACGCAGGGAGACCCTGTTTCAAAATTTAAAAAAATAAAAAGGAGTGGAGGTTTAGCTCCAAGAGGTAGGATATCCCTGGATTCAATACTTAGTATAGAAGGAAGGAAGTGAGAGAGGGAGGGAGGGAAAGACAGATAAAATTGATAGAGCTTTGGTTAATTTCTCTACTCGTTGCCTTATTTTAAGTTTAATCAAACCAACTTAACTATGAAGAAGGAAAATCTTGAGAATAGTCCCCAGTCCTTCATACCTCCCTGGAAGGAACAGACAGAGCAAATCAGAAGGACGCATTTGTACGTACGTTTGCCCACCTTTGCCGTCCCCAAGTCTATCTTATCAGAGGGAAAGAAGTGAGGAAATCCATTCTAGAATCCTACACTGAATCTATTCTGGAAGGTAAAATATGCATTAAGGTTTCTAATTCACCTTTACACATAGCTTGTATAGAGATGAGGATCATATAAATGGAAGTGTTGCGCTGACAATTGAAATGCCTTTCATGCCGAAGAGAATGAACATTACTGGAGGTAAGCGCCAAGCTTGCCTTGCTCTGTTACAGTGAACGCTGCTGAGATGTTTATGCTACAGACTTCATCTTTAAAACGCTAAGATTTGGTCATAAACTCTCTTCCCAGGTGAAATGTGGCATATAAATAAGGTTTCTGCTTAAGGGTTGAATTGCTCTGTTGCTCTTTTAAGCAGTCCTTCCGCTGTTTGACACCACCACCTGTTTTTAAGTCTTCATGCTTAGCAAAGGTGCTGCAAAAGTCACCATATCTTTGCTGCCCAAAACTCAAAAGTGGCCAGAAAATTAAATACTTGTGTAATGGGGGAAAAGTAAATTGTAATCAGCATATACTTTCAGCACCAAATTTCTTTAAATTTTTTTTTTCTCTGCCAGGTGTGGTGGGTACATGCCTATAATCTTAGTAGTTGGGAGGCTGAGACAGGAAGATTGCAGGTTCCGGGCCAGCCTCTTAGGGAGACCCTGTTTTATATTTATTTATTTATTTATTTATTCATTCATTCATTCATTCATTTTGGTGGTACTGGGGTGGAACCCAGGGGCTTTTCTACCTCCAGGCTATACCCTCAGACCTATTTTATATTTTATTTGGAAACAGGGTCTCACTAAGTTCCTGAGAGCCTCACTAAGTAGCTGAGGCTGGCTTTGAGCCTGCGCAAACCTCCTGTCTCAGCCTCCCAAGTGCTGGAATTATAAGCATGCGCCACCATGCCCGGCTTGACCCTGTTTTAAAATTTAAAGATCAAAATTGGCTGGGGGTGTAGCTCAGAGGTAGCAGTGCCTCTGGGTTCAATCCTCGATACTAAAAAAAATATTAATTTTTTTCTACTCATATTCTGTGGGATTTTAGAACTCTACTGATAGCATGACATGTAGCCAGAACAAGAGAACACACAATCTAGTAATTGTCTTAATAAATTTTAGTATCAATTATATGTTTCTTCAAAGTCTTTTTGTCCAGTGAATTCAATATGAAAACCAACATTCCAGAGAGGTTTTCTCTTTCACTCATTTTACTAATTGTTGATACTCTGAGACAGAAACTGCAAATTTGTTATTAATTTCTTTGTAGTACTGAGGATGGAACCCAAGAGCATTCTACCTCCCAGCTACACCCCCAGCCCTATTTTTTAGTATTTTTTATTTTGAAATAAGTTCTCACTAAGTTGCAGAGGGCCTCACTAAGTAGCTGAGGCTGGCCACAAACTGTGATCCTCCTGTCCCAGCCTCCCAAGTACTGGGATTACAAGCGTGCACCACCACGCCTGGCTATTATTATTATTATTATTATTTTTTTGTTGTTGTTGTTAGCGGGTCTGGTGATGGAACCCAGGGGCACTCTACATCCAAGCTACACCCCCAGCCCTATTTTTATTCTTTATTTTGAAACAAGGTCTCACTAAGTTGCTGAAGGCCTCACTAAGTAGGCTGTCTGGAACCGCTATCCTCCTGTCTCAGCCTCCCAAATGCTGGGATTATAAGCGTGCGCCACCACACCTGGCTCAGCTGTTATTTTTTTAGTTTTTCGTTTTGAAATAATTATAGCTTCACAAGAATCTGCAAAAACTACAGATCCGAGTACCCATCACTCAGCTCCCTCCAATAGTGACATCTTATGTAACCATCGTCATCAACACCAGGAAATTAGTTGGCACTTTACTCAGCCACAGATCTTACTCTGATTTCACCAGGCTTTGCACGCAGTCTTACTTTGTATGTCTGTTTATACTTCTATGGCATTTTGCCACATATATAGACTTGTGAAACTCCCACCATAGTCGAGATACAGAACCGATCCATCACCACAAACGAGCTCATTCATAGTGTCCCATATATAGCCAGATCTCTTCCTTCCTCTCTCCTCCTTTTCCTTAACCCTTCGCAATTCCTTATCTGTTCTCTATCTTTATAATTATATCATTTTAAGAAGTTTATATAAATGGAATCATGTTGTATATAACTCTTTGAGATAGACTCTTTTCACTCAACGTATTGACTTTAAAATCTATCCAAGCTGTTGTATGTATCAATAACTCATTCTTTTTTTTTTATTGCTGAACAGTATTCCATGGAAGAAATGTACCACATTTCATTCAAATATTCCCTTGATGAAGGACATTTGGTTTGTTTCCAGTTGAATACTTACGAATATCTATGTAGGGGTTTTTGTGTGAACATAAGTTTTCATTTCTCTAAGATAAATACCCAGATGTGTAATGATTGCTGAGTTATACAGTAAGTGTATGCTTAATTTTCTAAAGAAACGTCCGTATTAATTTTTAGACTGCCTGTACCATTCTACAATCCCAGTAGCAATGTACAAAATATTCAGTATATGTGCATTTCATCAATAGGTGGGAATGGCAAGAATGTTTGGTAACTGTTATTTCAGTCATTCTAAAGTGGCAGTAACTCATCATGATTTTAACTTGCATTTCCCTAATGGCTAGTGATGTAGAACAAATTTTCACATGTTTATTTGCAGTCCATATATCTTTTTTTAATTGGTACATTGTAATCATACATCTTAATGGAGTACAATGATGGTAAAGGCATACCTGCACACATCACTCATCCATTTACCTTTTTGATGAAGTTTCTGTTCAAATCTTTTGTCTGTTTTCTAATCAAACTGTTTGCTTTCTTATAGTTGAATTTAGAGCATTCTGTATATATTTTGGATGAGTCTTTTGTTTGATATGTGATTTGCAAGTATTATTCTCAGTGGGTGACTTATATCTTTACCGCTTACCAGGGTATTTTGCAAAGCAAATGTTTACAGTTTGATCAAGTCCAATGTGCCCAGTTTCTCTTTTGTGGATCATGTTTACATTGTGGTATCAGGGCTGAATTTCAGTGGATCAAAACAACAGGCACTAATGATAATAGATACCATGTATTATGCACTTACTAGGGTCTGGGAACTGAGCTTATCATCTCTAATTTCATCTTTTATCTCTAAGCATCATGAAATTTCATCCTTACCTCAACCCTATGAGGTGCACATGATCACCTGTGTCTTTTACAGATGAGATGGCTGAATCTTACCAAGTTCTGTCCCTTGCCGAAGTACACATAGCAACTATTTTTAGTCAAGTCTGATTTCAAAGTAGGTCTAACTCCCAAGTACACTGTATGATGGAATAAGGAAAAAAGATTTGGGGATGTTAGTGGAGAGAGGAGTTCTCTGGGGAGGGATGGAGAAGATAGGAAGGGCCAGAAGGCAAATCCACTCAATGAAATGGTTCAAAGAGAGAGCAGATCGTAGAATGGAGATGTAACAGGGCAAGTCATCACTCTCCTGGGTAGAAATCACCAAGGAAGCGCCTTTATTTTGGACTGGGTCTTGAGCCCCAGGGAATTCTATCTCCAAGCTGCATCCCCATCCGGATCTATTTTATTTTATATTTTGAAACACAGCCTTGCTAATTTCTGAGAGTCTCACTACTTGCTGAGGCTGGCATTGAACCTGTGATCCTATATCAGCCTCCCAAGTACTGAGATTACAGGCATGTGTCACTACCCCTGGTGGAAATGCCAATTTTGATGCAGTATTTTAGCTTATGGAACAAACACATTCATCCTCCCTATGTGCATAGGCTCTGCTTCCCAGCAGATTTAAGAAAAGGATCTTTTGCTCAACATGAATAAAGAATGGAATACTTCCTTTTCCACCAAAACTTAGCCTGAATTGACTACAGTGAAAGCATTCCCTGTGGAATAAGAGGCTCCTTGAAGTTGTTTGCACATTTTGGTTAAGAGGTTGAGAGAGGGAGGAATTAGTGATGGGGGAAGATGAAGCAGTCATGAGTAACCGAGATATGGCACTGTTCCTACACTAGGTAATCGAAAGGTGACTTGCCTTTGAACAAATGGACTATGGAATCTGTATCAATTTTGTTGAGGTGAAGAAGTAACTCATACAAGATAAGATGAAGGGTGTAAAATTAGCTGGCCTATGCTGATCCTAAATCTTAGAATAAGAATCTGCCTTAAAATTTAAGGTGATCATAACAGAAAAGTGGTTTTCAAAGTGTTCTCTCTGTCTCTCTCTGTCTCTCTCTCCCTCCCTCCCTCCTCTCTCTCTTTCTCTCTCTTTCCCTCCCTCCCTCCCTCTCTCCCCCTCTTCCTCTCTCTCTCCCTCCCTCCCCCTCTTCCCCTCCCTCCCTCCCTCCCTCCCTCTCTCCCTCTTCCTCTCTCTCCCCCTCTTCCTCCTCCTCTCTTTCTCTCTCCCTCTTCCTCTCTCTCTCTTCCTCTTCCCCTGTCTCTCTCTTTCCCTCTTCCTCTCTCTCTCTCTCCCTCCCTCCCCTCTCTCTCCCTCTTCCTCTCTCTCTCCCCCTCTTCCTCTCTTTCTCTCTCTCCCTCTCTTTCTCTCCCTCTTCCTCTCTCTCTTCCTCTTCCTCTTCCCCTCTCTCCCTCTTCCTCTCTTTCTCTCTCTCCCTCTTTTTCTCCCTCTTCCTCTCTTCCTCTTCCTCTTCCCCTCTCTCTCTTTCCCTCTTCCTCTCTCTCTCTCTCTCCCTCTTCCTCTCTCTCTCTCTCCCCCCCCCTCTCTCTCCTCCCCACCACGATGCCCTGAGGACTTGCAGCCCTGGCTCCTGGTTGAAAGTCAGCCTAATATAAACTAAACTCTCCAGAACTGTGATTAAATAAGTAACTTCTTCCTCTAAGCATTGCCTAACAGGTGTTTGGACCACAGCATTGAGAATGCTGATGAAAACATAGTCCAAAAAACTTAAGCTCTAGCTATCACTTCTCAAATTCAAGGAAGCAGGAAAGAATGGCGCACGTGCGCGCGCGCGCGCACACACACACACACACACACACACACACACACACACACGGCCCTTCTAAGCAAACCAGTGGCCATTAAGCATCCATTCCAGAAATCCCACACATTTCTGTTTACATTTCATTGTCTAGAACTTAGTCACATGGTCATAGATACCCACAAGGGAAGATTTACTGGATTTTAGGCAGTCCTTGAGACCCACAAGAATTCAGTTACTAGTGAAAAAGGGAGAATTGATACCATGTGACACCTAGGAGCCCTTGCCTCAAACTCCTAACAGGCAGCTAGGAGAATTCTAGAAACATGAAAAATATTTTGGAATCAGCCAAATCTTTACATTGCTATGCTAACATTCTATTTTAAGCAGTCATCATGTTGGCTTTTTGATATGGTTATCATTTGGTCATAGATTATAAATATGAGGATCTTCAAATATATGTGGAACAAGAGAAAGTGGTTTGTAGTGTCCTATCATGCCATTTATTACCCATAAGATGCCAGCCCAGGATTCTTAGATTAGGTTTAGGATAAACATCTTTTATTCACTCATAAAAGCAAGTGGTTGACTTCACCCAAACAGAAGTTGGTTTCAATAAACCAATCTTGACTGTTTTTACAAAAAAATTACAGACCTCACTTGGAAAAATATGAAATAATTTGGAATTATTCATTTGTAGGTGTAAGATTTGCAAGGAACATAGATGTAGCACTTTAGCTTTGCTTTTTCTCAGAATGGAGGTGGAAAGAAAAGGAGTCTTGGTCAAAACAGTTGAGGTACAGCATGCAGCAAAGAATCAGTGATCACCAATCTTAGGTTCTCAAACTTAAGTTGTGAAAGTCTTGCATGTGGGAAATGGTTAGAAATGCAAAACCTCAAGCCTTTAACTAAAAGATCATAGTACAACAGGATAGGAATAGTGCCCAGAAATTTGTGGGATATTTTTTGGTATCCCAGTTGATTCTAATGATTCTTTGAAAAAACTCCCAAGTATCTTAAGAAGTATCCAAATGCTCATAATTCTGCAGCAGGCAACATACGGAACAAATTCATTCAAAAGCTGAGGCTTGCATCTTCCTTAACAAATGGCAAAGTTAAAACAGCTGGTTGATTTGATGAAAAAAAGATCAAATCAGCTGTTTGACAGCATTGTTTAGCAACTTTAGTTAAAGCAGGCAACTCAGGAAATTCTGTGTGCCACGAGCCCACCATTAAGGAATGACAGCTCGGTAACAAGGATGACTATGGTGACGACAGCAAGGACAACAGTCTAATCAAAGAACAAGGGCTACCCCAAATTCCAACAGGACTCTTTTGTTAACCCGGCTGTATTGCTTTCAGTAATAGATAATGTTTCCATTTTCATCCAGCTCTAGCCAGCTATCATTTTACTTTGAAGTCTTTGGACAAGGCATGTCACTGTGTTCTAAAGGCCTTAAAACTAAGGAACAAGGGCCCAAAAGTAAAGTCTGGATATCTGGATATGTGAAAAGAAAAACGGGGAGGAGAGGAAAGGAGGGAAGAGGAATATACTTACCTTTGACTAAAAGCTACCAAGCTGTTAAAAAGGAAAACATAGTTCACATATTTTAGATAGTTATTTTTTTTGTCACTGTGATTGATATACCTGACAAGAAAAATTTAGGGAAAGAAAAGTTTAATTTGGCTCACAGTTTCAAAGGTTCAGTCCATAGTTGGCCGGCTCAAAGACAAAAAGACTTTGTGGTGGCAGGACATGTGGCACAGAAAAGCTGTTCAACTCACAGTGGCCAGAAGCAGAGATTGCAAGACAGAAAGGGACCACGCCCTCAGGCACTCACCTTTTCCTACCATCCTCCACCTGTGAACTTTGCTACATTGGGGACCAGGTCTTCAACACATGGGTTTTTGGGGGAACATTACTGATTCAAGCCATAATACCATACAAGTAATGTACACATGCACAAAACTCTCACTATTTTTTAGCTTCTATCTATCTAGATCAGCTGCCCTTAAGCCCTGCATTGCTGACATGCATCAGAGAAGTACATGCTTAGCCGGGCGTGGTGGCGCACGCTTGTAATCCCCACACTTGGGAGGCTGAGACCGGAGGATCACGCGGGTTCGAAGCCAGTCTCAGCTGGCTTAAGAGACCCTGTTTCTAAATAAAATTATGAAAAATAGGTCTGGGAGTGTAGCTCGGAGGTAGAAGGCCCTTGGGTTCCACCTCTAGTACCACCAAAAAAACCCCAAACAAACAAGAGAAGTACATTTTCTAGTGTAGCCAAGATTAGGAGTTTTGCTTTGTATTACACCAGCTTCCAACTACTATTGCACTGCAGCAAAAATGACAGATGAGGGAAAAACACCCCACCCTATGACCGACAGTGAGATTTAACATAAGAGATGTGCTCCATCTACTGGTAGAGAAGACAATCACAAATAGAGATGCAAATCCCATAAAATGCAATCAAGGCACACCTTTAAAAATGAATTTGGGTTGTTTAGATGCAAAGGGCATTCTTTAAATAAGAAAAATGGGGGAAAAAAAGAACTAAAGCCACAGAATTCAGAAAGACAGAAGCTATGAAGAGAAAGGGGAAATAGTCTAGACAGAGATACAATGGGAGAAGAAACAAAAAATAAGGAAGAAAGTTGCCAAAGTAACAGAACTGTGAGGAACAGGATATTTGCTCATAAGTCTGTTATGCTGAAGCTTTTTGAAAAGCCCCCACAGGATCTAGAAATAACGTACTACATAGGGTCTCTTAGATGCTTCCTTTATGTTATTATAAGGAAATATTTTGTAGGGATTCTAGCCACACAAACACGATTCACTTGAGTAAGGCCAAGGCTTAATATAGAATCATTATACATTTTGTCTTTGTCTGAGGATATAGAGACAATAGTGCTGACACCAAAAGTTCATGACAATTTGGAAAAGACTGGAGGGGTTGAGGCATGACCAGCCCTTCTGTGCCTCTTGTGCATATAGTTGGTCTCTAATGACAACAGCTGTTGCCTACCAGCCCTGTCACTGTTTCCAGACATGATTTGTAGGCTTTTGAAGAATCCAATAATGATTTTTTACTCAAATAGAACTATGTGCTTTCTGAGATACTAATGAATATTTGACCATCATTTTTGTCTTGGGACATCCATTGTTGGTGCAAGTCTGCAATGCCTTCTAGAAACTATTTTTCCACTTATCATCGTCTTTCATTATCAATGGGTCCTGGAGCTTCTCACACAAAGAAAGAAGTAAAAAAAAAAAAAAAGAAAAGAAAAAAGAAACAAACACTGATGGGCATGGTGGTGCGTGCCTGTAATCCTAGTACTTGGGAGGCCGAGACAGGAGGATCCCAGGTTCAAGGCTCCCCTCAATAGTTTAGCAAGCTCCCCAGCAACTTAGTGAGACACGGTGTACAAATGAGAAGTAAAATTGGGCTGAAAATGTAATGTAGCTCAGAAGTAGCATCCTTGGCTTCAATCCCCAGTTCCATATACACACGGAGAGAAAAGAACATTTACTGAAACAACTAGTAGGCACTGGGCTTAGCGCTTAATAGGCTCTGCAGTTAATCTTCACACCAGCCTTCAAGAGGTTTTTCTTATCCCTATTTTGTGGATGCTGAGACAGATACTCAGAGAACTTAAATAATCATCCCAATGCTATTGACTCAGATATCTGGGAAAATAACCGAAGACATGCTCTTGTGTGCACTTTTTACTACAGCATGAAAATGTATCCTGCTGGGAACACCCTATATCATAATATAGGCCAGAATTTTTCAATGTGTAGAGCTCAAGCCACTTGCATTTGATTACTGGGGTTATCTATGCAAACCGCAGCTCCCCGATCTTCAGTACACTGCCCAAATTGTAGTGGAACCTAGAATTTGTATTTTAATAAGTTCCGGGAGATGACTTTGATTTTCATTAAATTTCTGAACTACCTTATAGAAGAAACAAAAACAAAATTAAATTAAAAAGAAGAAGAAGAAGCAAAGAAAAAGCTGAGATACCAAGGGCATGATTTTAGAGTTAAGAATATAGCAGAGGATTTCTCTGTTTTTATAGTTAAGGCTGCTGTGATGTGGGACAAGAATGCTATTGCTTGTTACCTGGTTAAGCTACTCAGATTCTTTGAGCCAGTTTATTCATCTCTGAAATGGAAACTACAGTTTTTGTCTCGCATGGATGTGGTGAAGATTAACGTATGTGAAAACACTGCTAACTCCAAATCACTCTGTCATCAATTGTAGAAATGGTCCCAAATCCTCCACTCTCCATCCATTCTCTTGAAAAATTGATGTTGCAGGTCTTTCCCTCAAGATGTGGAGTACTAGCCAGGTGTGGTGGTGCATGCCTGACATTCCAGTACTTGGGAAGCTAAGACAGGATGATCACAGGTTTAAGGTCAGGCTCAGCAACTTAGCAAGGCCCTCAGCAACTTAATGAGACCCTTTTTCAAAATAGAAAATAAAACAGCATTGGGGGTGTAGGTCAGATACGGAATGCCCTTGAGTTTATGCCTCAGTATCAAAAGAATTGAAAGATGTGGAATACTGTCAGGCCTAGTAGTACATATCTGTAATCTCGGCTCTAGGCAACTGAGACAGGAGAATTGCAGATTTGAGGCCAGCTGCAGTAATTTAGCAAGACTCTCAGCAACTTATTGAGACCTTGTTTCCAAATTTAAAAAAATAAAGAAAAAGGGTTAGGGTTGTAGCTCAAAGGTAGAATGCCCCTGGGTTCAATTCCCAATACGGAAAAAAAAAAAAGAAAAAAAAAAAGAAAAATAAAGAGTACTTTTCTCCATTTCTTGTATCCAGGCCATGTGACTTGCTTTGGCCAATGGGATAGAGCCAATATAATCCTAGCAGAGGCTAGGAAGCCCTTGCATATTGGATTTTTTTTTTCTGTTGTTATGTTTGAGGTCTTGAAGCCACCAAGAGATTGAATCTCTGCTGGACTTCTAGAGGAGAAGAGACCACTCAAAGGAGAGGCACAGCTGGCCAGCTAAGAGCCTATAGCCAGCCACCTATGACTTTCCATATAACTACAGACTGATGAAGGAAACCAGCACAAATTAGCAGAGCCAGCCTAGACCAGAAGAACTCCCCAGACAGTCCACTAAATTGGGAGCTATATAGCTTATTAATTTTTTCGGCAGTGGGGATGAAACCCAGGAGCATTCTATCTCCAACCTACACCCCCAGCCCTATTTTTTTATTCTTTATTTTGGAGCAGGGTCTCACTAAATTGCAGAGGGCATAAGTAGTTGTGCCTGGCCGTGAACCGCGATCGTCCTGTTTCAGCCTCTCAAGTACTGGGATTACAAGTGTGCGCCACCATGCCAAGCTAATTTATTATTTAAAGCCAGTGCTAAGGATGTAGTTCAGTGATAGTGCACTTACCTAGCATATGCGAAGCCCTGGATTGGATCTCCAGCAACACACACACACACACACACACACACACACACACACACACACTTCTTTAAAGCCACCAAGTTTTGGAAAGCTCCTTATACTGCAAATGCTGACTGTGACAGGCTGTATGGACATGTTAGTATTTAAGTTGTTCAGTATCTTTAGCATGAGTTCTGCAGTTTTTACAGATGCTGCCCAGAAGTAGAGACCACAGAAAAGCAGGCACTAATGTGTAGATTTTCTGCCAAGCTTTTTTTTTTTTTATCACATGGCAACAATGCCCACTGGAAATTGTTTTACAGCCTCTCGTGACCAAAGCATCCTCAGAAAGTAGCAGGGGGCTGGGATGAAAGAACCTTTTCCTATTTTCCTAACTCATTGTTTCCAGAAAGGCAGTTCAGCAGCCTTGTGCAGAAGGACATGGAACCTAAATCTTTTCCAAGCTGATTGTCAATAATAATCTTCTGACTCCACGAAAGCGTGTATAATCCACTGCATACCTTCCCATGTGCACACTTTCAACATCCTGCTGCTGGCACTAAGATAAATGGCTTCATCAAAGGCAGCCATGGAGGCTTACAACCTGTTGAGGCAGAAAAGCTTCCTGGGGGATCAGAAACATCCTAATGCCCAAATCAAGCATCCTCGCTGCCATGTGAAGCAGCGCTGTGCAGAATACATTAAATAAACCTGTAATGGTGAACAGGGCAAGATTACACTACCCACCTCACCCCTGGAGTCTTTATACTATGATTAAATTCCTTTGATAGGCATTTTCAAAGTGCATTGGGCCTCTTGCTAAACACGTTTGGCGAGAGATGACTGTCATCTGCAAATAGTATCTGAGGGGTCTTATTCAAGGGAACAAGTACAAGTGGTTTCTATTAAATCTATAGTCTGCCATCTGAAAAATAAGCAGAAAGTTGAGAATTTGTAAACCTTTCCTTCACCCCTGAGAGATTTAAAAACTCATGCAAAGAATGAGTTTAGCCATTTTAGTAATCATTTGACATGCAGAAAATTGCAACTCGCTCTGGGAGCAAGTGGCTATTTGCAAGGCTGATGCACCGTATTCCAATCACATATTCATTCTTTACCCCCCACACATTTCATTAGATGGTCATGGCGGCTGTTGTTTGAGGATAACCACATAACCCATTTTCTGAAATCTATCTCTAAGCTGCATTAAATCAGGGTGATATCGCAGAATGCCACTACATAACTAAAAATAAGTCTTGGGCTTTTTTCTGCTTATTGTATACAGGTTTGAATATGTTCATTTGCACTCAAGACTCTCTAATGCCCTTCTAAACGTCTTAACAGATTTTCTGGATATAATTTGGAATTTTCAGTTTCAGCCAAGAAATCAAACTTAGCTCATATAAATTATCATCATTAAGTCAATTAATATGAGTTCTAGAACCATAAGTCTATGTTATGGATCTCTGGTCACACTAGTGATGTGATTGTCTCTTGCAGTGCTCAGTTAGCTAGTTGGAAGCAAATGAATGGAGTCAGAACCCTCCCAAAACGGGATTTTGGCACTGGAACCAGTACCTGACTGAAGATTTTCTCATACCAGATCAACTGCCACTGAACTGTAGTTAGTTAACAATAAGCTTTTATCTGACAAGTAGACAATGAAATCCAATTGAAGATATGGCAGAAATATTTGGGTGCTAGAAGTGGTCCTGTGGCTGGAAGTGGTCCAGACACCAAACGATGAAGCCCAAGCAAAAGGAAATGAACCATCAGTAGAGAAGAAAGCAGAAGGGAATAATCTGAACACAAGTAGAGAAGAGAGAGGAAGGCGGATGATAATCAAGGCCATGAGCATGAATGAGCTTTCCCGAGGATATTTATGGAGTACCAATAGAAGTTCTTTGAGGACAGAATGCTGAGGAATACTGGTAGCTGAGCGAGGCATGGTGACACATGCCTATAATTGCAGTACTTGGGAGGTTGAGACAAGATGATCACAGGTTCACAGCCAGCCTCAGCAACTTAGCTAGGCCCTCAAATTTAGTGAGACCCTGTTTCAAAAATAATAGGACTGGGGATATAGCTCAGAGGTAGAATGTCCCTGTGTTCAATCCCCAGTACTGCACAAGAAAACAAGTATAGACTACAGCAGGGTGCAGTGGCACATACCTATAATCACAGTACTTGGGATGCTGAGAAAGGAGGATTTCAGGTTTGAGGTCAGCTTCAGCAACTTTGCTAGACCTTCTGAAACTTAGCGAGACCCCGTTTCAGAATAAAAAAGGGCTGGAAATACTGCTTGGCGATTGAATGCCCTTGGGTTCAATTCCATATATATTAATATGTTGAACATAAAGAGACTGAGGAGTAGCCAGAAAAGTAAGAAGAAAAGGAGGAGGATGCCAAGTTAGTAAGTAAGAAGAGGGGAAGGGACTCAGTTGGGTTTTTACAACAGAAAAAATGATAGTGACTTGGGCTAGAGCTCTTTTCATGGTGTGTTGAGGATGGAAATGAGATTCTAGTGGGTCAGGGAGTCCATGGTTGGTAGGAGCTAAAGAGAACAAGTACAGATGATCCGTGTGTGTGTGCGTGTGTTTGTGTGTGTGTGTGTGTGTGTGTGTGTGTGTGTGTGTGTGTGTGTTACTGGAGATGGAAACCAGGAACATTCTACCTCCAAGCCACACCCTCTTTCCATCTTATTATTTTATTTGGAAACACAGTGTCACTAAGTTGCAGAGGGTTTCACTAAGTTACTGAGGCTGGCTGCGAACCTGTGTCCTCCGATATCAGACTTTCAAGTACTGGGATTACAAGCCTGCACCACCACGCCCCACCTAGATGATCCTTTTAAGAAATTGAGCATTGCAAGTGGAGGAAAGAGAAGAAACAATTAGAGGAGAATGTAGGATGAGGAAGCCTTGTTCATAAGAGAAAGGCTTATATTCATGTTGAGAGGAAGGTACCAATAGATAGGGAGAGACCGGAGATGAGAGAGATAGAGACGGAAGAATGCACGGTAGACTCAGAGGTGATAGAAAATCGACTAAGCGCAGATGTAAAATGACTCTTAAGTAGGTGCGGCGATGCCTCTTCTATCCTTACAGGATGGAATGAGAGGTAAGAGTGCAGTTTCAGAAACATTTGTAGGTGTGGCAGATCAAAGTGTTGTGTGCTCGCCTGTGATGATATATTTTTTTCTCAATGAAGTAGAAACCAAGGTGCTCCCACAGAGATCAGAGGGGCGGGGGTGATACCAGAGGGATGGTGGGAGTAAAGAGAGTTTGAAATAGCCACTGTGGGGACTGAGAGGGATCGAGCTGACTGTACAAATGTGGAGGGATTCCAATGTACCATGAAAGGTAACCTCAGGTGGAGTTAAATGTTAGAAGTTTATGGCCACACCAGTGGCGTGAAATTTTCAGCTGTCTAAATGTAAGCAACAAGAAAGAAGTTGAATCCCTTCAAGTATAAGATTTTGACACATGGATTTGATGGACGGGCAGTGGAACAAAGTGTTTAAGGATCTTGGCAAGAGAGAGGTGGACCACACCATAAAAGTTAGAGAGAGCAGGGATGGTAGGGGAAGGTGATACTATCTGAAGAACGTAGAAGGTGAAGTGAGGAAAGTTCATATGTTATCGATGGGTGTGCGAGTAACCGGGGTCAGAGAGAAAGCATGTAGGAGAAAGTGGTCAGAATGAGCTGTGTGGACACAAAATGGCCGAGGGAATACCATTCTCAGAGCCACAAGATGCAGAACAAAACCGTGGAGCTCTAGAATGAAAGAGAGTGGAGGCGAAAGGCAGGGAAGGAGATGCACAATTTGAAATAATAGGGATGGCTGTCCATGTAGGTGATAAAGTTTGTAGAGTGATAGAAAGACTGGGGTGGCCAGGAAACAGTGGGCCGCCACTGATGGAAGGGGAGTATCCCTGACGTTAGAGGATGGCAGAGATGGGGTGATGAGAAGAGTAGCACAGTTGCATTGTGGGAGTCTCCAAATCCCAGCGTGTGGGAATGGTGTCAAGGAAAAATGGAGAGCCAGGTAGGGGCTGCACCCTTCCCAAACTGATGCCCTGTCAATGGGAGACCCACAGGGGTCAGGGATAGGGCTGGGAGGAGAGTGAGCAAATATCCAGGGAGGTCTACTGGGAGAGGGCAGGTGCAAATGGTCCAGAAGAAACGGCACAGTGGGCATAGTGAGGAGAAAAACGATAACTGGAGAATTTACACATTAAAGGGGTGATACGTGGCGCGAAGGGTTTGGCTCACTAAAAATTTTCCAACAGAACTCATCCCCGCTTTCTTCTGGTGGCTGAGGAGAAGTGTTAGGGCTGGCTCTCCAGGCAGCTGGGCACTTGCCCTTTCACGTTGCCTGTGAATAGCATTTTCCTTGAAGCACATGAAATTGCAACTCTTCCCTATTTTTGACCAGCCAAAAGGACAGTGTTCTGGGTCCAACCTAAGAATACCTGCATACTAAAGGAAGTGATTGTTTTTTTAGTAGCCGCCTGGGATTCATGAGGTACTGCTTTCTATTGGACAGTCTTGATATGGGGAGCTCCAGGGAGAGACCTTGTTCTCCTTTACTACTGAAGCTCAGTGCTAACATGATACCGGATTCTGCCATTCACATGGTTGGCCATGGTAGCACATGAGAGGAGATGCCTGTTTCCCAAGAACAAACATCAAGCTGCTTCTTAAATGACTGAAGCCAGAGTTGAGAGGAGGATCCAGCTGGGGATGTTGGACCAAAGCAAGAAGGTTTTGTGAATGTGAAGATAGAGATGGGGGGGGGGTGGTGAATGGGAGGCTGAGCGAGAGCAAAGGAGAAGGTGACAGGAGGCCACGGGAATGAGATTGAAAGGAGGAAAACAAAAAGAAACAAGTAAAAGCTCAGAAGGTGCCTGATATCGGAACCAGTGTCTTCTTTTCTCTAGGAGAGGAAGTGTCACCTCCCCCCAAAAAACCAATTACGGCAGCAGGAGAGGGAAGGCATGGCACACAATAAGGAGAGAAAAATGGCTGGAAAGCACTTTGCAAAAATAAAGAGTTATATAAAGTTCCAATAATAATAAATCACCTTGCCTGAGGTATGAAAGCCTTAAAATAACCTGAAAAAAATCAAAATGTGGCACAGAAACAGAAAGCAACCAGGAGCCTCCAGGTTCAGATGCTTAATTTAAATACCTCCCCCTCAACTCTCCTGTCCAGGTTCTTTAAGAGCCGACCTCCACCAGGTTTTGAGATGAAGGGGGTTGGAGCTCCTGTTTATACCCGCCACCCCATCCCATTTCCACCCTTAGCTCCATCTGAACAGGTGCAGACACTGGGGTGATGCTCTCGCCCAAATGGCACCTGCTTCCTTGAACGTTGGTGCTCCCATCTTGCAAGTTTTTCTTTTTGCAAGATTTTCTTTTCCTTTTATTATATAAGAACAGAAAGATTGGGGAAAACCAATCTTCATTCCCGTAAGAAAGGAAAAATAGGTCTTTGTGAATTCTCAATACTGGAACTCTGTTCTTTATATATTCTCCTTTTTCCATTGTTAAATAAACCCACATATTTAAGGGTGACACATTCTCTTAACTAATCCCTTGTCAGGCCCATGTGCTTTGCTAAAAATGTACCTTGATGACTGCTGTTGCCATTTTTTCTAAGAAATAATTGATTATTTTTATCCTACTTCTCTATCACCACTCACAAGAAAATGTTTTTTTTTCCCCACAAAAGCAGTTTTTAAATAAGTCAAGTGCTCAAGCATATACGAGACAGAGTTTTATTTTTTAACACCTCTGTAAGTTACATACACATATTCACAGTCCTAGGGGAATTAGCTTAGAATTTAGAGTAAATGCTCCTCTGAAGTAAAACTATTTTCTCTTAAAGCACTTAAGATATTATGTGCAGCCCTATTTCTTACTTTGTGCAGATCTGAAAATCCCCCAGAAAATGGATAATTTAATAAAAGCGGGCGATATGAATCACCCAGGGACAATTTGAATTATTATCTGTAGATAATTCATTATGCACATATTTCTAGCAAGATCCTTAAATCAGCAGGACTTCTTAATCAGAGACTTTCAAATTTTGTCTGTAATAACTGGAGACTTGACCCATAAATCAGCAAATAGGCCAGCAGGCTCGCCACATGCTTCACATTTCTTCTTGGGGAAAAAAAAGGCACTTAATTATCCCGAGGTCACTGAAGAAGGAAAAAAATGGACATGAAAAGTTGTGGGGAGTTTGAGAGCAGAGTATAATGAATTTCAGCGTTTTCTTAAAAGGGGGCTTTTTAAAGAAAAGTAATAAAAACAGTTGAAATTGAGTTAGACATTTTATTTGAGAATGTTTTAAATATTTACAGGAAAAATGGTACTAGCCAACCCCACCTCCCATTTAGAGAAAGATTATTGTCCCAAACTTGAACTTTTTTCATGTTATCTGTTTTGCAAATGAATTTGTTAATACAGAAGACATAAGTAGTGAGGCTGAAAACAAATATGATGGTACTATCTAGTTGTAGGCTTGGGATATAGGAACTTGAAACTATTTATTTATTTATTTATTTATTTATTTATTTATTTATTTATTTTGGTGGTACTGGGGTTCCTGGAAGCCCTTCTTCCTCCGGGCTACACTCCCAGACCTATTTTATATTTTTGAAACAGGGTCTTTTACGCCAGCGCGGCTGGCTTCGAACCTGCGCGATCCTCCTGTCTCCGCCTCCCAAGCGCGGGGATTACAAGCGTGCGCCACCACGCCCGGCAACTTGAAACTATTTAAATCACTGTAAGTAATGCTAATTAATAGATCTAGTCTCTTCTCTATCTTCCCTCTCCCCTACTTCACTAATAACCTTTCAGTTACTACTCTGATGTCTTCCTACCCTTCAGATCATTTCCTTTTATCTGCCATGGTTAAAAGTCTACAGTCCATTAAGGACCCTATATGGGTCTCCCAGTGTCATGGAAAGCACAGTGTGAAGGGGAGAGATTCTATATCCTATAGCATAAGTCTTGGATTCAAATTCTAATGCCCATTAGTACTGTGTAGCAAATACTGAGAAGACGCTTGCCCAGATACCCTTTCCCTGTCTAGTTATGCTCATCTCTTAGCTATCAAAAGCATAGGTAGCTAGCCACTCACACTTAGCCCTTTTTCTAGGAAATTGCCCTCCAAAAAATGGGAGCCTTTTCTCCCAGGACATGAAGGCCCTCTCCTCCCAGGGGTAGCCACTGGCCAATGATTGATGCAGGAGTTGAGAAGGGCAGCCATCAAGCTGAGTGTGGTAGTGCACATATGTACATCTAGTACTTGGGAGACTGAGATAGGAGGATTGCAGGTTCAAGGCCAGACTCAGCAACTTAGCGAGGCAATTAGCAAATTAGTGTGACCCTGTTTCGAAATATAAAGCAGGGCTGGGGTGTAGCTTAAAAGTAGAATCCCCTAACAAAAGGCCAGTCATCTCAAGAGGATCATACGGTGGTGCTATTTGCGGTCCAGGATCCCCATGGAATCAGGATGAAAGCAACGCAAGCCCAGATCACATCCTTGCTCCAGTCTTCCCCTGTCCTATCCTACTCCCCTTCCCATGCCTCTTCCCCTGGGAGTACTTGCTCTCCCCTTTAGGCCCTGCTTCAAGGGGAGCCTGAAGCCCAAAATGTACTGTGATCCCAGACACTCACTTCACATGTCTAATAGCAAATGAGAATAATAAGACACATCTCACAGCATTGTTGTACAGGTTAATTGGGAAAACTTGTGGAAGAACTTTTGGTCCACAAAATGCTACTAAAACCCAAAGGGTTAATATAATCTGATATAATTGTAAGTGTGTTACTCTTCTATAGATGGAGTTCAGGGTGTACATGCCCTAGTAAAACTCTTTCTTTACTTGCCATCTGGTTGTCTTCTCCACTAGGTCTCTGTTGGAGGTTCTTACTCCTCTGCCCAATCAGTGGGTTCTCATGCTCTCCATCAGAACAATCAGACAGGTAGGGCTACAGTGGGAACAAGATTCATGATGGGAACTTCTTATTGGAGCAGGAGGGAGGCACAGGCTGACCCAGGGAAGAGCGTGACTGGCTTCCAGGAAGGGGGAAGACCAGTTTTTCTTCACATGAGCAGGACTACTAGCAAGGGGCGGGGCTATAGGCCTACAAATGTTACAAAACCCAAAAGGTATTGTTTTTTTTCCCCTCTTTTTTGTGAAGTCACTCTAACTTCTAAGGAAGGTAAAGCCAGGCAGTCAGCCCATATCTATCATGCCACGTCCTATATAAACACCCCTGCTTTGTGGTAAGGATGAGTTCTGTAGCTCTTACGAGAGCACACGGAGTCAGGACTGGTGGTATGCACATGTAATTCCTGTACTTAGAAGGCTGAGACAGGAGGATTGCAGGTTCAAGGACAGCCTCAGGATTCAATCCCCAGTACCTTAATAATATTAACAGTACAAAAACCTCTGAGGGAGCCGGGCATGTTGGCACACACTTGTAATTCCATCATTTGGGAGGCTGAGACAGGAGGATCGCGGTTCGCGGACAGCCTCAGCTACTTAGTGAGGCCCTTTGCAACTTAGTGAGACCCTGTTTCAAATAAAGAATAAAAAATGAGGCTGGGAGTATAGCTTGGAGGTAGAATGCCCTAGGGTTCAATCCCCAGCAACACACACACACACACACACACACACACACACACTCAGAAATATTTCCTTTAACAACACTTCCCATTAATTTAATGCATATTAAAGTTTGAGAACCATTTTTATAATGACTTCAATGTTGCAATGTATGCAAATACTTTGGCACAGTGCCAGTTTGCAACATCACAGAATAGTTGTAGAGTGTTTATTCCTTCCTGTCCCGCAGATCCCCATGCCTCCCCACAACTTACCCAACCACAGACTCACGCATCATGCCTGTGTGCACATGTATGCACACACACACACAGTCAGTAGTTGTTTGTAGTACCGTACATGAGAAAAGTACTACTTTTAAAAAAATTCCATCCATTAAAAGCTGAAAGCAGACCTATAACACATGATCTGGTTCAATGCAATTAGTAGTGTCATTCTCACATCTTGCTGACTTGATAACTGAGAGGAAAGGTCCATCTATAAATATTTAAATATTTAAGGTTTTTTTTTTTGGTGGTACTGGGGGTAGAACCCAGGGGCTTTCTACCTCCGGGCTATACTCCCAGACCCATTTTATATTTAATTGGAAACAGGGTCTCACTAAGTTGCTGAGAGCCTCACTAAGTAGCTGAGGCTGGCTTCGAACCTGTGTGATCCTCCTGTCTCAGCCTCCCAAGCGTGGGGATTACAAGCGTGTGCCACCACGCCCGGCAATATTTAAGTTTTTATTGTATATGTAACTTTGGTTGTAGAGAAAACATTAGAAAATTACCCCCCAAAATGTCATCGTAGTCACAGAACTTAGTGAAGGAAGGTTAAAAAAAATTAACATTGATGGAATATCTACTGTGATAGGGACTGTTATGGTAGGAAATTATTTTAATGAAACAGTACTTTCCCAGTACCCTATCATCAGGTAAACTGTCCCAGGAAATAAGACACAGAGAGGTTCATAGAGCAAATCATGAGTTTCGAATCACGTAATTTTAGTTGAATTAAAATATGTATTAAGCAGATGGGCATTGTGGTATATGCCTGTAATCCCAGTACTTGTGAGGCTGAGACAGGAAGATTAAATGCCAGCCTCAGCAAGTTAACAAGACCCTACTTCAAAACAAAAAATAAAAGGTGTGTAGCTTGGAGGTCGAACGCTCCTTGGTACAATCCCTAGTACCAAAATAAAATAAAATAAAATAAAATAAGCAAAGTGAAACAGTTGAGCTGGGTTAATTCATTAGGGGTCAGGTACAAATGTGATAGAAGGAAAACTCTGAGTCATGGGTTACAGTTTATATATCCTGTATCTGTCTGTCCTATTACTTGCAAAAGTCATGATCACAAAGATCAGAGTTAAGAGTAAACAGAAAAATGGGACAATTGGAAGGTACCTGGAGACAGCACACTCCTGTGCCATCAGAGAGACACAGGAACGAGTAGGCCTGGCCACAGCTCTAATTTGTCAATAATCTGCTGAATAGCCATTGATTTTGTCTTTGTGTCTCAAACAAGACATGTGGGGCCAGAATATGTGTCACTAATGGGTGTCTGATTTAAGAAATCTACAGCTGTCACGAATATTTAATCTGACTTGGTTTTTCTTGTTTCTGTTCAGCATTCATGTTCTACTTACCATGTCTGAAAATCTGTGGCTTCCCTGTTTTCATTTGATAGCTTTATTTCTCTTGTTCCCAAGAGAGCACAGTAGGGTATTCAAAATAATAAAGCAAACACGTATTTCTGGTACTATGGAGGAAGTTTCCATATATTTTTTCCCCATTTAATTTGTACAACTTATTGGGTGAGGTTAAAGGTCATACATTGTATACACTGGCCGATTTGAGACTAGTACAAAGCAATATTAGTCAATCAGAGGCTCACTGGTATGGAAAGCCATGCTCTAGGGATTCCAGTACGGAGGGTTGGGCTTTATTTAGTGACTGTTTCCCAGAGTAGCTTCTCCCCCAGCCTTTGAAAAAAGCAAGGGATTCCACATGAAAGAGAAAAGGGCTATGGATATTACTAGAAGAGCAGGGTGAGAAAATCTGGGGCTACTTCAGGACTGCTGATGAACAAAACAATGTTCACCTTTGGCTACAAGAAGAGATATAGTCAGCCGGATGTCATGGCACACTCCTATAATCCCAGGGATGGATCGGTGCAGGGGCTGTGGCAAGAGGGTCACAAGTTCGAGGCCAATCATAGCAACTTAATGAAACCCCATCTCAAAATAAAAAATAAAAAACTAGGGGTGTAGCTAGTGTGTTAGAGTGCCTGTGTATGCAATCAGAGAGAGAGGAGAGAGAGAGAGAGAGAGAGAGAGAGAGAGAGAGAGAGAGAGAGAAAGAAAAGAGGAGAAAAGAGGAGAGAAAGAACTAATAGAAAAGGCTTTAAAACTTAAGAGCTGGACTTGCTCTTTTAAGCTAATTGTTTTTGTTTTGTTTTATTGGGTCTGTTTTTTGAGGCATTGGAGATTGAACCCAGGGGCATTCTACCATGGAGTTCCATCCGCAACCATTTTATTTTTGAGACAGGATCTCTCTAAGTTGCCCAGGCTGGCCTTGAACTTACAACCTTTATGCCTCAGCCTCCCAAGTATGCACCACTGCACCTGATTTAAACTAATAAGTCTTTAAACTTTGTTTTTATCTTAGAGTTCGACCTCTGAGCTACATGCCCAGCCCTTTTTTGGTTTTGGTGCCGGGGATCGAACCCAGGGTCATTCAACCTCCACGCTACATCTCCAGAACTATTTTAATTTGGAAATAGGCTCTAGCTAAGTTATTGAGAACCTCACTAAACTGCTGAGGCTGACTTTAAACCTGCAATCCTCCTGTCTCAGCCTCCCAAGGACTGAGATTAAAGGCTTGAGTTCCTACTCCTGGCTTCATTCTAATTTTGAAACAGTGTCTTTCTAAGATGCTGATGTTCTCACAGCTCATTGGCTAATGCTGGCATCAAACCTGCAATCCTCCTGTCTCAGCCTTTCGAATACTGGGCTTATAGGTGTGTGCCACAGCCCCCAGCTTCCTTAAACGTTTTCTAAGATGTACTCCTTTCAGTAAACTACTGGGGCACGTCTTTTCTGTTAGATTGCATTATTTATGAGAATATTGGCTACTGCTTCCTGTTTAGGATTATATATCTTCATCCAGTTGATGTTCGCCATGGCCAATAGCCTTACCTTGGCTAGCGAATGTGATTGACAGTAATAAACTCACTTCTGCGGGAAGGCTTAAGAGTGGCTGGGATGTAACTCAGTGGCAGAGTGTCCGCCTGGCATGCACAACACGAATGAGTGTTGAAGACACAAAATTCAGTAGAATACAGCAACTTGCTCCTATCTACTAGAACTTTATTGGTGGATTAATCTCTTCTTCCACGTCCTCCCTCCTCAGGCTCTGCTTATTACTCTTGTACTCTCTGCTTTTATGACATCAGCTTCAGTAGACTGACTATGGTTACCAATGATGTATTATATGTTTTAGACTAGAAGAGAGGAATTTATTGATTTATTTATTTTGGTGGTACTGGGGTTCCTGGAAACCCTTCTACCTCTGGGCTACACTCCCAGACACCAATTTTTTATACTTTTATTTGGAAACAGGGTCTCTTAAGCCAGTGCGGCTGGCTTCGAACCTGCGCCATCCTCCTGTCTCCGCCTCCCAAGCGCGGGGATTCCACGCCTGGCACTAGAAGAGAGGAATTTGAATGTTCTCATACAAAGAAATGACAACTGTATGAATGATACCCTGATTTGATTATTATATGATGTATACATGTATCAAAACACCACACTGCAGCCCATAAATATTACAATTGTTATGTGTCGAAGACAAAAGAACCTCTCCCCCACTTCCACAAAGTTCAAGGAAGGGGTATGGTCACTAAATAATGCATACAGTTTGGATTCAATTTTCTACCATTCCAGTTAAGGGAAACTAAACAGTTTTTAGAGAAACATGCACATGTGTTTTTCAAAAACCTCTATGAAGCAAAAAAGCTAATGCTTAACACAAAATCCAGTATCATAGTCACCTCAGAGTTCAGGGCAGGAGTCTCCAGGTGCTTCTGAGATACTGGAAATGTTCTTTTTTGTGCATAGCACTAAAAATGGAACCTAGGGAGGGTCATTATAACTCTAAGCTACATCCCCAGCCCTGTTTTATTCTTTTATTTTGAAACAAGTTCTCCCAACTTTTTGGAGGGACTCACTAGGTTGCTGAGGCTGTCCTCGAACCTGCAATCCTCCTGTCTCAGCCTTCCATGTACTGGAATTCCAGTATGCTTTACTATGCCTGGCTTGGGAAAGTTTTGTTTCTGAAATGGAATGGTAGGTTCATGAGTGTACCTTTAATTATTCTTTAATTTGTTTAATTATTCTTTAATTTTATAATATATATTGCATCCTTGTGTGTATATATTTTCCAATAAATAAGTTTCAATTAAAGAACATAACTATTTCTCTCTCTTTATATACATATATGTAAATTTTTTGTGTGTATACACAAATTTTATACCTAATTACTGTACTAATATTTACATTTATAAAACATAAAATCAGACATTTTTTAAAAATTGGGCTGGTGGTAGAGCTTGGAAATAGAATGTTCCTGGGTTCAATCCCTAGCACCACACACACACAAAAAAAAGATTAAAAAAAGAATGGGTAAAATGTTCAACATCTCTAACCCCCAGAGAAATGTGAATCCAAACTACACTGAAGTCAGGCATGGTGGCCTTAGGGCTGGGAGTATAGCTCAGAGATAGAGTGCCCCTGGGTTCAGTCACCAGTAACACACACACACACACACACACACACACACACACACACACACAAGATAAAATAGCAATCAAGCTGGTGAGAATGTGGGGTGCGGAGGAAGGAAATGACTCAAATATTGTTGATGAAAATGTTAAGTTGGTACAGACGCTATGGAAATCAATGTAGTGGTTCCTAAAAAAGCTAAAAGTAGAACACACAATGCATAAGGCCCTGGGCCCAATCCAAGCATGGAAAAAAAGTAGAACATGCAGAAAAAGACCAGTGAGACAGTTAGAAGGCTATCATCTTCAAGCCAAGACGTGAGAGGCCTCAGGAAAAATCAAACGGGTGAATACTTTATTCTTGGATTTTTGACCTCCAAGAATTGTGAGAAAATATTTTTCTGTTGTCCACTCACTCTTCAAATAGTAATAATAAAAAACTTTAAAAGCTAAAAAGAGAACCACCATGTGGCTCAGCGATACCCCTTCTCAGTATTTATCCCAAAGAATTAACATCAGCATGCTTTAGAGATAACATTCCTGCTCATGTTTATTACAGCACAATTCCCAAGAGCCACGTTACGCTATCAGCCAAGGTGTCCTTTAACAGATGAATGGATGAAGAAAATGTGGTATATAGACACAACAGTCTTACTCAATCACAAGGAAAAATGAAATTATGTCATTTGCAGAAAAATGAAAGGAACCAGGGACCATAATTTTGAGTGAAATAAGACTCAGAAAAAAAAATTATGTGTTTTCATTTATATGTTGAAGCAAAAGGGAAAAAAACCAAAACAAAACAACAACAAAAGTAATGCCATGGAAGCTGAAGAATGACCACTAGTGTAGAGGAAGGGAGGAGGGTAGTAGAAAGGTATTGGGGAGCAAAATTAATCAAATAGTGCTTTATGTAACTATGACTCTGTCATAGTGAAACCCTCCATTTAATATAAATAATATATACTTATAAAATCATATTATAGCCAGGCATGGTGGCGCATGTTTGTAATCTCAGTACTTGGGAGGCTGAGACAGGAAGATCACAGTTGGTGGCCAGCCTCAGCTACTTAGTGAGGCCCTCTGCAACTTAGTGAGACCCTGTTTCAAAATTAAGAATAAAAAATAGCTCAGAGGTAGAATGCCGCTGGGTTCCATCCTCAGTACCACACACACACAAAAAAAATCACATATTACATTGTACCCTCCAGAAAAAGAAAATAATAATTATTGTAAACTTTTTTTTTTTTGTAAATGGGGTAAAATAGCTGGGTGTGTTAGTGCATACCTGTAATCCTACTACTTGGGCGGCTGAGACAGGAGAATCACAGGTTTGAAGCTAGTCATACTTAAGTTCAGTGTCTTGCTACTCATGATGTCTTGATATTCTCATTAGTTCATTTCACAGTGCTAATATACACTCTGAGTAATGTGCATTGTTAATGATAGTGGGTATATATTAACTTTTCGTATGCTCTTCTTTAATCATGTCAATATTTATAACATCCTGCTTGATTTGACAAGATTGTTTTTGTTTTTACCTCACAATATGGCTCGTTCTCATTGTAGAACACCTAGTTCTAAGTATAGGCAGAATGTCGGCACTCTATTTACTCCTATACGTCTTGATGTTTTCAATCTGAGGTTTCTTGATTGAAATTTTTTGAGGCCTTTATCAGTGTTTGGAGAGTTCATTTAATCTTAATATAATCTGTACATCTTCTCAACTAAGCTCATGAAATACATAATTGTTTCTATTATTTACATCATCTATCATGTATATCTGTCTCCAAATGTAGAAACTTAAAATTATACTTGGTCATAACTATAATAATAATAACTATTATTATTATTATTTTGTGCGTCAGAACCAGGCATGGTAGTGCACACCTGTAGTCCTGGTACTAAGGAGGCTGAGAGGAGGATCGTAGATTTGAGGCCAGCCTGGGTAACTTAGCAAGACCCTCAGAAACTTACCAAGACCCTGTTTCAAAATTAAATAGTAAAAAAGCTAAAGGTATAGCTCAGAAGTAGAATGTGCCTGGGTTTAATCCTTAACAGTGGGGGGAAAAAAAGCATGTGTGTCAGGAATTTGGACAGGGCGCTTCAGAAACATGCCATCTCTGTGTTTGAGGCCTCTACTACAATTGCTTAATTGCCTGGGTCTGGAGCAGTGGCCTGGCCAGGCATCTTTCTCACACAGTCTCTCTACTACGCTGGCTTGGGCTTCTTCACAGCATGGCTCCCCTGAGGTTCTAACAGGGCAGTACAAGGTGCTACTATTCTTTTTATAGGCTAAACCCATAACTGGCACAGTGTCACTTTCACCATTATATTTTGGACAAGTAAATGATTAAAAACAAGATTCAAGTCGGGCTGTTTGGCGCACGCTTGTAATCCCAGCATTCAGGAGGCTGAGATCAGAGGATCACAGTTCGCAGACAGCCTCAGCTACTCAGTGAGGCCCTCTACAAGTTAGTGAGACCCTGTTTCAAAATAAAGAATAAAAAATAGGGCAGGGGGTGTAGCTCGAAGGCCGAATGCCCCTGGGTTCCATCCCCAGACCTGCCAAAAAAAAGAAAACAAAAGAAAAAAGAACTAAGTTTCAAGCGAGAGGCCCATTAGACTCCACCCCTCAAGAGTAGAAAGGAAATGGCAGCCATATTTAACCTATTGAAGACACAAATCGACAAAGGGAGTCAATCTCCCTTTAGAAGTGAGACCTGAAGGCCTCACACACTAACCCAATAAAATAACCAGTAGCGCTCAGTTACTAAATATTAACACAGTTTGTTTCCTTTCTTTTCTTTTTAGTCAAAACAAATATAATCAGAATCTCCTACAACCCTGTCGGGACACCCACTCTTTCCCAAGAATAGACTGGCATTATGATCACATTAAACTGAAAGATGTGCATTGCTGATTTGCTGGGGCTCCACAACCCGTGCAGCTGGGTTACAGAAATACAAACGTTTGAAGTAAATGTTCTCAATCGGCTTCCAAATGCCAATCCCTTGTTTCCATCACACGGCGGCCTGGCTTCGAGCGCTGGTGCGGCTGCTAGGTGCAGCTTTGGCAGGCCCAGTGCACACTCTGACAGGTGGATGGGTTACTTTCATGGAGCCAGAGGCCCCACAGCTGCTAATAGTAATTATACTTGTCAGCAATGCATTCCCCTCAGGAAACTCCTGCTGCTTCATTAGGGCTAATTGCCAATAGGCAGTGCAATTTCCTAGAAGAGGAGGGGACATAAACCCGCAGGGAGTTGACAGAACAGCTGTGTGAGTCCGGAAAAGCCAGATGTGGCCATGTGCCATTAAAGTGTAGCTGAAGGCTGCTGAATTCATTCAACCCAGTCCTGGGAACAGAAGAAAATAAAGAATTTGGCGAGCTAGGCCAAATTCCTCTCCAGGTTTACTCCCTACCAGCTTTTTTTTAAAAAAAAATATGAACATACCTTGCTGGACTTCCAATTAAAATAAAAAACAGCACTCTGTTTTGAAAATGTATTTTTAAACTTATATAGGACTCGGGGTTTAAAGAATTCCCCCAAAGCCCGTTTCATTCATTTATCCATTCAGCAAATACATAGGCATCAAGTATTCACCTGGATTTATACATGTACTTAGAGCACAAGATGAGGTGCTCTGTCTGATGGGAGCCAAATTATATGTAGACACTTTATGTAAGTCAACTAGAACAAATTACTATAGACTCGATGGCTTAGAAACAACAGAAATGGAACAGGGAAAGGGCTAATCGGGTGATGTGTGCATGGATGTCTCTACAATCTTGCATCCCATTAAGATGTATGAATACAATGCACCAATAAAAAATTATAAAAAAAAGGAAACAACAGAAATGTATTTCTCGTATTCTGGAGGTTGGTCGGCTGAGATCAGGGTGCCAAAACAGCCGGATTCTGGAGAGATCCATCTTCCAGATTAACAGAGAGCAGGAAGGGAAAGCAAGCACTCTTGTGACTTTCATAAGGGCTCTAACCCCATCTATAAGGGCCCCACTCTTACTGTTTTGTCTGATCCCAAGTCTCTCCCATGCGCCAGCTCTTAATGGCATCACGTTGGGGGTTAGGGCTTCAACAGAAGAATTTGGGGTGGACACAAATATTCAGCTCCTAACATTTCATGCCTGGTTCTCCAATATTCGTGCTCTTCTCATCTGCAAAATGCCAGTTGTCCTGGTGGTCTTAACTTGTTCTGGCATTACCTCTGAAGTCTAAGGACCACGTTATTGATATATAGACAGTATTTAAAGTATTTAAAAACAGCAGAATCTCCCAGGGAGTGGATAGAGAGAGAGGAGAGAATGACAACAGAGCGCTGGGACACCCCACCTTTGAGAGAGCAGGCATGGAAGGAAGAAACAGAGAAAACAACCAGGGAGGTAGAAGGAAATCCCAGAGTCCAGAGTCTCAGAAGCAACCCGAAGGAGGCATGACTGTTGAGTGAAGAGTACTCAACTCTCTCCTAAGGATGAAATGTCAGGTAACATAACTGAGCGTTGACTATTGGATGATTTTATAGGAAACTCAATATTTAAATTAAACATGTTTTTCAGTTCTGCCTTCATCTCTAATATTAGTAAAAAAAATGCTTTAGCATTAATTTGGGATGAGGTATGTTTTCTCTTACAGTATAACTTTTATTTTTTGGTACTGGGAATTGAACTCATGGGCATTCTACCTCCAAGCTGTGCCCCCAGTCCTATTTTATATTTGATTTTGAAACAGAATCTCACTAAGTTGTGAAGGGTCTCGCTGAGTTGTTGGGGCTGGCTGTGAACCTACAATCCTCTTATTTTAGCCTCCCGAGTACTAGGATTACCAGTGTGCACCACCATACTAACCTGGTTTTCGTATTCTTCTTCATATTTTTTGAAATGAAAAATAAAGTAGAAATTTAAAACCCCTTAATTAGGGCAGAGGTTAAGATTAAGCATGGGTGAAGAATGTATTGCATAGATGAGTTGAATAGCCCACGTTTCCAGCTTCTGATAGAAATTTGATCACATTTATTTATAATAATTAAACTTCTTGCTGTAGCTCCATCTCTTCACATTTGAAGAATGTTTCTCTTAGAACTTCCCCAGCTAGGCATGGTGGCACATGCCTCTAGTAGTCCCAGTACTTGGGAGGCTGAGACAAGAAGGTGTCAGGTTGGAGGCCAGCATCAACAACTTAGTGAGACCCTGTTTCAAAATAAGTAAAAAGGGCTGGGCATATAACTTAGAGATAGAGTGCCCTTGGGTTCAATCTCCAATGCCAAACAATGAATTAGTAGAAAATCTTTGATGGAGGGGGGCACAGGAAGGTATGTGGGAACATCAGCCTGAACTCAGTTCTTTGATTATGACCACCAGACAATTATGGTGTCTGGTCGTCTCCAGGATTTTCAGGTTGACATTGTCTCCTCTATCTAGAAAATGTCTAGAATGTGCCTATATGAAAGGTTTCTTACAAGACATCTATCTTTGCTGTGTCTAATCTGAAATTTTATTGTGTAGGCTAACTATGCACTTAAATTTAATCGAAGTAAGGCAATTTTCATAGCTGAGTGAATTTACCTTAACATTTGCAGATTTCTCAGAAATTCTGGAGTCATAGACCATAAGGAAAATGAGGTTTGGGCAGATAAGTTTCATCATGAGGCTTTTAGATTTATAGCCATAGTGTATTTTTTCCTCTCTGTCTTTATTTCCCATCTCCTCCACAGAAACAGCTTTGGTTGTACTGAATATTGGAGGATAATTTTTTTCCAGGACCTGAAATGATAACTGCAGTTATTTGATAGGGATTTTTTTGTTTTGGGTACTGGGGATGGCACCCAGGGGCTTTTTCCTCCGGGCTACACTTCCAGACCTATTTTATATTTTGTTTGGAAACAGGGTCACACTAAATTGATGAGAACCTCACTGAGGCTGAGGCTGGCTTTGAAACTGCACGATCTCCTGTCTCAGCCTCCCAAATAATGGAATTACAAGTGTGTACCACCACATCCGGCTGATAGAGAATTTTTAAGTGATTTTCTCTTCCATTCCTATTTTCTCCTCTTCTTCTTCGGATTGAAGCCAGGGACATTCTACCTCTGAGCTATACCCCCATTGTTTTTTATACTTTATTTTGAAACAGGGTCTCACTAAATACTTAATGCTAAACTTGAACTAGCAATCCTCCTATCTCACCTCAAATACTCGGATTGCATGCATGTACCACCACAGCCGGCTCTATTTCCCATATTTTGTGTAGATTTTTATTTTTTACTCTAAGAATGTATTAGTGCTGGGTGTGGTGGCACAGGCCTTTAGTCCTAGTACATGACAGGCTGAGATAGGAGGGTCGAAGGTTCAAAGCCAGTGTTAACAACTTAGCAAGACCCTGTTTGAAGATAAAATATAAAAAGGGCTGGGTGTGTAGCTTTGAGGTAGAATGCCCTGGGTTCAACCCCCCAATGCCAAAAAGAAAAACATATATATTAGTTATAACTAGAAAACAGGAAATCAAATAGGAAAAAGGGAAGGATATAAGGGTTTCTTAAAAACCAAACAAGCAAAAAACAGTGGTGGGTTTAAATAATATTTATTTATTTATTTTATTTTATTTTATTTTATTTTTGGTGGTACTGGGGTTCCTGGAAGCCCTTCTACCTCTGGGCTACACTCCCAGACCTATTTTTACATTTTTATTTGGAAACAGGGTCTCCTAAACCAGCCCACGCAGCTGGCTTTGAACCTGCGCGATCCTCCTGTCTCTGCCTCCCAAGCACCGGGATTACAAGTGTGTGCCACCACGCCCGGCAATATTTATTTTAATTTAATTTTATTTTTATTTTTATTTTTGTGGGTCTGGGGATGGAACCCAAGGGAATTCTACCTCCGAGCTACATCCTCAACCCTATTTTTTAAGTCTTTATTTTGAAACAGGGTCTCACTAAGTTGCAGAGGGCCTCGCTAAGTAGCTGAGGCTGTCCGCTAACTGTGATCCTCCGGTCTCAGTCTCCCGAATGCTGGGATTACAAGTGTGCGCCACCACGCCCGGCTTAAATAATATTTAAATGTACAATTCTACTTAATTTTGCAAAGTTCAGGTTGCTTATCAAACGACCTATAATTTATTACGTTACACTGATGTTGGAGTTCCTAATTACTGTACTTATTTATTCATTTATTTTTTTATGATACTGGGGGTTGAACTCAAGGGCATTCTACCTCTGAGCTATACCAGCAGCCCCTTTTTTATTTTTTATCTTGAAACATTAAAAGGTCTTGCTAAGTTGCTGAGGCCAGCCTCAAGCCTGAGATCCTTCTAAGCCTCCCAAGTACTGGGATTATAGGTTTGTACCACCACACCCAGCTTTCCTGCCTACTTGACTAAAAGAAAGCCCGATTTGTATTACTTATTTCTGGTAATTCCTAGGGATTCTTGCCAGCATCTTCGAATGCATTCTGATGGTCCCTGCTTTTATATGCAGAAGTCATCTTCCCTTTGTATGTTTAGGCTTTCTACAGCACAAATCCACCCGTTTAGACTCCTGGTTCTCTTCCTGTGCATTTTCTCTAACAGGACTTATCCTTAGCTACAGCAAGCTGTTTTAAAGTTTAACTTTTATTATTCAAGTGAAGCCAACAGATCCAGGGGGGAAATTGTCATGGAAAAGATGGTTTGTTATTTAGAGTTCCTCAAAGGAGCAAGCTTGCCGCCCTCCACAGGGCCACCTGGGAACGTCCTGGGAGAGGAAAGTGTCAGGCAAGGAAGCACGAGTGGGAGGAAATGTGGACAAAGCCTTTAGGATGTTTTCCACTGGAAGGAGTGTATACGGCAGGGTAAACAGGTTAAGGAGTGGTATATTTGAACAATTTCAGCTCACTAGAGTGTTAGGGCTATACTGAGTCATCCAGTACCTGGTGTTAGGGTCATTAAGGCTCTTAACCCCAGGCCAAGAGTTTCCTGCCCTAATCAACCTAAGTCTATGTATTAACTATATTAACTATATTCTCTTCTTATTTTTCTCCTTTTTTGATTGTCTTGGGCTTCAAGGATCCTGATTAGAGGGATTGTCGCCTTTCATTTGCTAATTGCTGTAGAGAGCAAACAACTTCAGTAAGAGTCTGCTTTTCATCTGCGTAGACAAGTTTCTCCTTTTCTGAACCTAAATAGTGGGACAGTGAGAATCCTATTCTGTTGGTCAAAATCACAGGCCCCGAAGTCTACTACCAAAGTGCCCTATTTTATACATTGGTGTGTGTGTGTGTGTGTGTGTGTGTGTGTGTGTGTGTGTGTTTGTGGTACCGGGGATTGAGCCCAGGGAAATTCTCTGAACTATACCCCCATCCCTTTTTATGTTTTTGTGTGGGTATCCCAATCTATTGTTTGATTTCCTGAATAAATTTCCATGTTTTCCTAAATAGATCTCTGCTTGTACCTCTTTTGACATGTCCTGAAATTCTTTTCTATGGGATAAATCAAGAACCTTCTAGGTGTAATTTGATTTGGTGGCACAAGCCTGTAATCCCAGTACTTGGGAGGCTGAGATAGGAGGATTGCAGGGTTGGGGATAGCTTCAACAAGTAGTGAGACTTTTCATCAACCTAGCAAGACTCTGTTTCAAAATAAAAATAAAACTGGGGTTGGGAGTGTATCTTGAAGGTAGAATGCCCTTGGGTACAATTTCTAGTACCACACACACACACAAATAAAAACAAAAAAAAATTACTGGGCTGAATTGAAGTTCTTGACCCATCCAGTGACAGTAGCATGTATCAGTACTTTATTTCTTTTTATGGCTAAATAATATTCCTTTGAATGGATACCACATTTTGTTTATCCATTCATCTATTGATAGACATTTGGTTGTTTCCACCTTTTCCTATTGTGATTTTTTTCCTATACTGGGGGGTAGAACCCAGGGTAATGCTACCTGCATGCTTTATCCCTAACCCTATTTTTTATTCTTGGCTTCTTTTTTTTAAAAGGATTTCTTTTTTTGTCTCTTTGGAAGCAGCAATAGAACCCAGAGCACCACACCTGCAAAGTAGGCACTCTGCCACTGAGCTACATCCCCGCCCTTTATTCTTTATTTTGAAACAAACAGGGTCTCACTAAGTTGTAACTGAGGTTGTCTGCGAACCGTGATCCTCCCGTCTCAGCCTCCCAAATACCGGGAGGTGTGTGCCACCGCACCTGGCTTATCGTAAATATTTTTGTATGAACGTTTGCATGGAAGCTTTTGTTTGGATGCCTATTTTCAGGTTTTTAGGTATGTACTTAGATCTGGGATTGCTGTAGTCATAGGATAATTCTATATTTGCCTTGTGTGAAACTGCCAAACTCTTTTTTTATAGTGGCTACCATGTCTTACATCCTCACCAGTAATATGCGAGCACCTCTCTTGGTGCTTTTTTTTTTTTTTTGCAGTACTAGGGATGGAACCCAGGGGCATTCTACCTCTGAGCTACACCCTAGTGCTATTTTTTATTCTTTTATTTCGAAACAGGCTCTCACTGGGTTGCAGAGGGCTTCACTAAGTAGCTGAGGCTGGCTGCGTACCGCGATCCTCCTCAACCTTTCCCTCAAATTTTATGGAAAAAATCTATACTACATTTCTCTTACTTCTTCCAATACACCTTTCTTCCCCATCTATGTTAACATATGGTCGTAAAAATAGCTCAATGAATGGAAAAGGGAGATAGAAGGGAATAAGGAGGCAGGAAAATGTCGGTGCAGAGACCAAGCAACTTTCTCTCCTGCCCACAGTGATGCATGCATGCCTTCCTTCTTTTGTTTTTCTTTCTCTCTTTGCTTTTTTTTCCTTCCTTCCTTCCTTCATTTATTTTTTGTTGTTGTGGTGGTGGTGGTGCTGGGGATTAAACCGAGAGGCATTCTACTTTTAAGCTACACCCCCAGCCTGATTTTATTTGTAATTTGGAAAGAGGGTCTCACTGCTTGCTGAAGCTGTCCTCACACCTGCAATCTTCCTGTCTCAGCCTCTCGAGTACAGGGATTACAGACTTGAGCCACCACACCTGGCTTGCCTTTCTTTTTTAAATACTCTTATTGCTGCCTTATAATTATACAACATAGCAAAATTTAAAGCGACACATTCTCTCTGTAGCACCTTTCTTAGTTCGGGTTCTTGCAAGAGCACTTTTTGAGATAGGGGTATAAGTCCTTTATTTGGGAGAGGATCCCAGGATGTAGTAATGAAGGGATAGGAAGAATAAGATAGAGAATAGCCATTTCAGAAGTGCTTAGGAAGAACTCTGTTCCACCAAGACTACTGAACAGCCTGCAAAAGCTGTTCCAGAATGTTCTGCTAGCCTACAAAAGCTGTTCCAGAATGTTCTGCTTGACAAGTTGGAGTATTAACCCACTAGCTCTTTCTTTCCCCATTGTTTGAGGGCGATCCCCAGGAATAGTTCCTTGTGGAGTATGCTTTGATGCGATGTATCTTTAGTTCCTGGCATTGGAGAAGGGCCTGGGCCAGAAATGAGAGGTTGTTCAGTACTTTTCCACACAGCTGCAGCTCAAATGGGAAGCATAGCCTAGATATTGGAGACATTAGTTTCCCACTCCCTCTCACATACTCCAGGAGTCTTTTCAAATCATTTTTTGTCAAAGTATAATTTATATGCAAAAAAGCACAAATCAAGCCAGAAGTGGTGGCACACGCCTATAATCCCGGTGCTCGAGAGGCTGAGGCAGGAGGATGACAGATTAAAGGCCAGCCTTAGTAACTTAGTGAGTGCCTCTCAAAATAAAAAAGGGCTGGAGTGTAGCTCAGAGGTACAGTACCTCTGGGATCAATCCCTACTAAAACACACACACACACACACACACACACACACACACACACACACACTACAGATTCTAAAGGGCCACAATGATGAATTGGGGGTTTATACACATGAAAACCCACGCTATTTCAGATAGAACATTTCCATTATCTTAGGAGGTCCCCTGGGATCCTTCTAGGCAATCCTTGTCTGCGTCCTCTTCTAGTCCATTCTTATTTTGATTTTGAGCACCACAGATGAGATTAGACTTAGAACCTCAGAGAGATGTCAGTTGCGGTGGCCCATGTCTATAATCCCAGTAATCGGAGGCTATATAGAATTGTAAGTTTGAGACCAGCCTCAGCAACTTAGCAAGAACTTGTCTCACAATTAAAAAAAAGTAAATATTTTTTAAAAAGGGCCGGGGGTAGGTCTAGCTCAATGGTCAAAAACCCCTGAGTTCAATCCCCAGCACCACAGACACACACAAAAGAAATCAAGAACTGCCTGTAGATGAACACATACAGTAAGTACTGTGACATGATCAGCAGCCTCTTCCTTTCCATTGCTGAGGAGTTCACTATCACACGGACACATCATCATCGGTTTCTCCAGTCTCCTCTTGATAGGAATCTGAGGCACTGCTAGTTTGGGGCCCTTGTGAGGAAGTCTCGGGAGCCTCCTTCTACAAGTCTTCCTTCCTTACCAGCCTTGTTGCATTCAGTTGTGTCATTAAGGAATCTCTTTCTAGGCTTCATACATTCTGGTTGAAGGTAGAGAAACCCGCCAGAGAGAAGCAAAGGATGAATTCAGCTTTTGCTATTTCCCAAATGGCCTGCCATATGCCATGGCCTAGAGGGACATTTCATTATGGAAAATATATATAATTCATGGGGTTGATATATTGTTTAATAAGAAGTAGTTACAATACCTTTTGTGAAAAATCTGCCCTTTTCTATAAAAAAACACGAGCAACAGACATCCTTAACTCCTAATGTAGCTTTAATATACACTCCAGTTACACAGGGCTTTCAGTTTCTATTTTATTCATTTCTGTAAAATTTGAATTTCTTATGAATATGCATTATTTTATTATCAGAAAAGTGATCATTTTTAAAGTAAGTCTCTAAGAACGTCCCTTTCTCAGAATTACCATCAAGAAAGAATATAATGATATCAAACACTATACATACACACAGGTGCATGTGCATATGTTATACACATATTTAACATTTGTGTATGAGTAGAGGGAAAATATTATAAATCTAACAGAAAAAGTCTTGAACTGCTTGTGGCTGAGAATAAAGTATCTCATCACGGCAGAATTACTCTCCCACACAAGAAATAGCTACCCCCCCCCAATGATATGAACATCACAAAAATGTACAAATAGTAGAGATTTTTAATGTAAGGATCGCAATTTGTTTTATTCATCAGATAAAATCAGAGACTGTGAGGTACAAATCATTAAAAATTCAAGTAGCTTCTCAATAAATATTTTTCTTCTGGGTCTTGTCTTTTCTTTTTGGTATTGAGGGATTGAACCTAGGAGGCATTCTACCTCCGCTGAGCTACACCCCTAACGCGCGAGCGTGCGTGTGTGCGTGCGTGTGTGTGTGTGTGTGTGTGTGTGTGTTTGTGGGGATTGAACCCTACCACTGAGATATATCCCAGCCCTATTTTATTTTTTTTTATTTTGAAACAGGATCTTGCTAAGTTGCTGAGGGCCTTGATGAATTGCTGCGGCTGGCCTTAAACCTGTGATCCTTCTGTCTCTGCCTCCCAAGTACTGGGATTACAGATGTGTGCCACCATGCCTAGCAACCCCCAGCCATTTTTATTTTTTGTTTAGGAACAGCATCTCACCCAGTTGCTAAAGTTCTTACTAAGTACTGAGGCTAGCCTTGAACCTGCCATCCTCCTGACTCAGTCTTCCAAGTACTGGGATTACGAGTGTGCACCACTGCGCACTCGTAATGAGTAGAGGGGAAATATTATATATATTTTATATATAATATAAATTATTATATTATAATAATATAATGGTTCTGGGTGTTGTTTTAAACCCAAACTTGTTGTGTGTGTGTGTGTGTGTGTGTGTGTGTGTGTGTGTGTGTGTTATTAGAGATTGAATTCAGGGGCATTCTATCTTTGGGCTACACCTCTAGCCCTATTTTATTCTTTATTTTGAAACAGGGTCGCTGGCCACAAACCTGTGATGTTTCTGTCTCAGTCTTCAAAGTACTGGGATTACATGGTGCCACCATACCTGGCACCTAAGATGTTTTTATTATTGCCCTAAGAATCTTTTCTTGCCCCACAATCCTCCACCGCTTCAATGTCCCAGCCTTGACACCTCTCCGTTGGACTCGCTAGGTCCTATGCTGTGAGCACTGACTCCTCTTTGGCTTCCAAGTTTATGACTTATTAACTCTCTGGGAGACAGTTAAAGGCTCTCCCTTTCCCTGCAAGAAGCAGTACATTTCAGCAGTATTCTTCTTGAAGCGTCTTCCCTGCCTCAGTGATCTACTCTAAAATGCTACCTTAAATTGTGGGGGCTCAAGGCCCTCTAGGAAGGGGGCATTTATGGCAGAGCTATTTAAGGGCCAGGCAGAACTTCCTATGACAGCAGGTAGACGGCCACCAACCCTGCTTATGGCTTGTCCTGCCTCCACTGTTTACTCTCAAGGATGGAGATTCCAAAGCAGAAAATCATAAGCAGCAATTTTTTAGCTGCTGCCGGCACATAGTTGAGAATTGCCTTGGATCCCACTACGGAGCCAGGATATGTCATGCTTGGAAAAGCTATTGCAGCAGCAGGGTGATCTCATTAAAATCATCAAATAAACTAAAGCAATCAACACTGCATCCTTGGAAAGCTGGAATAAGGCAAGAGTGCAGAAATTGCTGGTAGGCAGAGAATTGCTTTTTCACGTGGAGGAAGAAAGATCTTGGTTTCTATTCTCACACTCGGGTGTCTGGATGCACGCATACTTGCCTAATCACATACCTTGCTTCTTTGGCAATGATGCGCACAAACTAATCAGCCTTAACACATTAAAAACTCAGCATCATCCAGCAGTTTTTAGCTTCAGTATATACCCAACAGAAATACTTAAGGATTTTTATGAAGACATGTGGAAGGATTTTCATAGCGGTGGTATTCATAATTGTTCCAAACCAGAAGCCACACGAACGATCATCAATAGTAGAACAGATAAATAATCCAGCAATGAGAGTTAACGGTCTTCAGCTTTTTATACACTGTGGTTAGATCTCAGTGGCATAACCGTGAGCGAAAGAAACCAGATGCAAGAGTTCATCGCGCCTGCTACCATTTCCATGGAGTTCCCAGACAGAGCAAGAGGGAAACGACTAAGGCCCCCGCAGGGTCTTTGACACATACGACAGAAAAGAGTTCCAGCCTACATCAGTAGAAGCACAGAGATTTTTTTAGGCAGGTTGGGTAGGTGGCACACATCTGGAATCCCAGTAGTTGGGAGGCTGAGACAGAAGGATTACAGCCTCAGCAACTCAGGGAGACCCGCAGCAACCTAGCAAGACCCTGTTTCAAAACAACAAATAAAAAGGGCGGGGGGTGTAACTCAGCCCCTGGGTTCAATCCCCAGTACGTGAGGGAGGTGAGGGAGAGAGAGAGAGATTTTTTAATTTTTTTTTTTTTTTTTTAGTCAGTCAAGGAATGTGCCTTCAAGGAAGAATGCGGGCCAACTGCAAAGTGAGAGATACATTTTGGGGGGTCCCACGCTTTTCTTTTTAAGGAAACTTGGTGAAGGATGAGTAGAGAAAGGTATGTGGGGGCCGGGCGTGGTGGCGCACGCTTGTCATCCCCGCGCTTGGGAGGCGGAGACAGGAGGATCGCGCAGGTTCGAAGCCAGCCGTGCGCGCTGGCTTAGGAGACCCTGTTTCCAAATAAAAAATGTAAAAATAGGTCTGGGAGTGTAGCCCGGAGGTAGAAGGGCTTCCAGGAACCCCAGTACCACCAAAAAAAAAAAAAAAAGAAAAGAAAGAAAGAAAGAAAGGTATGTGAGGATGACATCTGTCTCATAACCGCAGACAGTTTCTGGTGATCTGGTCATCTTCTAGGTCCTTCACATGGTCTTTATTGTCTGATCAATGGATAGTGCTGAGCAGTCCCCTATGAACAGGTCCCTCGATATTGTATCTCTTTTGCTTTAACTATTCAATGGTATGGCAAATGAACAGTGCACGGGCAATTATTATACATGAGTGAATGTGTAGTTAACTTAAGATTTATAAATTTCTCAGGAATTTGGGAAGGAGACCTGGGAGAGAGACTGGCTTAAGGAGCGAGTGGCCTTGAAAAGTATACAGAAATTCTGAATTAAAATTTTACTTCCTGGCTGGGCATGATGGCCCACACCTATATTTGCAGTACCCGGGAGGCTGAGACAGGAGGATTGTAGGTTTAAGGCTAGTGCATGGTAATTGGCAGAGGTAGCACCATTCCACAGGGCTGGAAGACTGGCAAAACTGAAGCCATTATCCCTCTTGATTTTAGTTACAATAATGATAATATTAATGAAATTTGAACATTGCTTTGAATGGAGATTGCTGTTTTGTAATGATTTGAAAATTGATGTGAATATGACTGGAAAATGCCCTAAGATTTGTGCTGGGAATAGCACTAAGAAGAATATGACTTTGGGAGAACTTAGAAAAGAGCTCTTTGCTCCTCTTCTTACAACACCTAACTCACTTAAGATTTTAGCCATTAAAGAAAAAGCTAACTTTAGGGAAATTATACCTACTGTGCAAGGCCCTCCATATGTTGCTTATAAGTTAGGGGGTTGACTGTGGTATCCCTCCAACCACCCTCCACTTTCCTGTACAGGAGCGTATGATGAGTGGAAAACACAGAGTTAATAATACTAGAAAATGGCTTGATGTCAGGACTCTGCCGTTCCTACAGAGGGTTGGGCAGGCAGTGACCTCCTTGGTGCCTGCTCACTAAAGCACAAAAGAGTTCTCTTGGTAAACAACTTAATAGGTATTATAGAAAATTAGGTGTAGGCATTGTATGTGAGAGAAATAGAATAAGTTCCGTGGGGGTTTGGTGGTTGGGTCAGAATAAGTTAATAGAATACTTAGTGGTCAAAACAGCAGATAAAATTAGCAGTTAATTTTAAAGTAGAGACAGTAAGTCTAATATTTAATAGTGAAGATAGAGGATAGGATAAGTTCAGGTAAAGTTTATTATGTGTGATATAGAGTAGTAGTAAGTTTTGTAGGTCAATTTATCACAAATTAATAAAAAACAAAAAAAAACAGGTGGCTTCGAGGTGTGCCTGCTAAGTGAAATTCAGGTTAATAAAAAACTAAATGAAAAACAATATATGTGTAATGTGGCTTTGAAAAACTAAAATACGTATGATGTGGCTTGCCATAATTTGTCCGATTCAGGTATAAATAACGTATATTCTAGGGCATAGGCAGAGATGCCTTCCCCCTGCTGCTAGGCACAGCATCTCTCATTCTTTAATTTCACTGACCCCTGTACTGGTCGAGGCTGGACCCTGGCAGTAACTTAGTGAGAACTTCTTTTAAAATAAAAAAATAAAAGGGCTTGGAGGTAGAACGCCCCTAAGTTCAATTAAAAAAAATTTTTTTTCCTCTCTTTTCTTTGTCTGCTTTCTATTTCTTTTATTTCTTCTACTTTAGTTTCATGTGTATAATCAATCTTTGAAATATAACTGAGCTGTATACTTATATGTTCTTTTTGACCATATATTATAATTCAATAAAAATAAAATTTTTGATGGTGCTGGGGGTGGAACCCAGGGGCTTTCCTACCTTCGGGCTATACTCCCAGACCTACTTTTTTATATTTTATTTGGAAACAGGGTCTCACTAAGTAGTTGAGAGCCTAAGTAGCTGAGGCTGGCTTCAAACCTGTGTGATCCTCCTGTCTTAGCCTCCTAAGCACAGGGATTACAAGTGTGTGCCTCCACACCTAGTTTTACTCTTTATTTTTGAAACAGGGTCTCGCTAAGTTGCAGAGGGCCTCACTAAGTAGCTGAGGCTGGCTATGATCAAGGATCCTCTTGCCTCAGCCTCTCAAGTACTAGGATTATAAGCATGCATTACCATGCCCGGCTTGTTTATTTATTTTTAATACTGGGGGTTGAATACAGAAGTACTCTACCTCCGGGCTATAACCATAGCCTTTTTATTATTTTATTTTGAGACAAGTTCTTGCTAATTTGCTAAGTCTAGCCTCGGACCTGCAATCCTCCTGTCCTAGCCTCCAATTATTGGGGTTACAGGCATGTACTACTGCACCCAGCTTCAGGCAATGATTTTTTTTACCTTTTGATTTATTCATAAGTAGAAAACTTGTATTATATATACATCTCCATTTGTATATGTGTATAGTACTCAGGATTGAGCCCAGAGACACCACCCAGATACATTTCCAGCCCTTCTTATTTTTGGTTTTGCCTCAGCCTCCCTATTGTTTGAGATTTACAGGCATGTACCACCATGCCTGACTTGGCAAAATTTTCATCAAGTATAGAATACAAAGAAAAGTGTACTGATTAAAGGTGTATCGATCAATGAAATTTTGCAGTGAACTCACCAAAGCAAAAAAAAAAAAAAAAAAAATCAAGACATGGAACATTCACCAAACCCAAAAGCACTTCGTTTATTTATTTGTTTATTTTTATGTGGATCATATTGGAAAAGGCATATATTCACACAGTGCTTGGTGTCCTTCCCCTCTCTTTCTCCTTTCTCCCCTCCCAACAATGAGTGTCCAGGTTGACCACGGTACATTCACACTTCTGCACATATTCTAATGTGGCTCCTCCATTTATCAACCTGAGCCTTCTTCCTCTCCTACCCTTTCTTTCTACCTTTGCTGAGGTTTCCCCTCCATTATCTGGATTCCCTTTGGTATTCCTAATAGTCCCTAGATTAGACATGTTAGAGAAAATATATGTCCCTTTTCTGTCTTTTTTTTTCTTTCTTTCTTTTTTTTTGGTGGTACTGGAGATGGAACCCAGGGGCCTTCTACCTCCGAGCTACACTCCCAGACCTATTTTGTATTTTATTTGGAAACAGGCTCTCTTAAGGCAGCTGAGGCGGGCTTCAAACCTGCAGGATCCTCCTGTCTCAGCCTCCCAAGTGATGATGTCCCTTTTCTTTCTGTGCTTGGCTGATCTCACTTAACATAATCCTCTCCAGGTCTTTCCATCTTCTTGTGAATGACATGATTTTGTTCTTCATTATTGCTGAGTAGAACTCCATTGTGTGTATTTCCCATAATTTTGCAATCCATCTGTTGATGGAAACCTAGGTTGGTTCCATATTTTGTCTATTATGAATTGTGCTGCTATGAACATGGGCATGCATATGTTACTGTAGTTCTCCGATTTCAATCCCGGCTATACCCAGGAGTGGTATAGCCAGATCATATGGTGGATCCATCCCCAAAAATAACACTTCTGAGATTGGATCAGAGCAGGCCCATTCAGGGTGTATAGTATGGCCATAGTCAGAAGAACCCCAAACTCCTGCTTATGCTCCCTCTCTGTTACTAATCTCTACTTTGACTTCTAACCAATCTTACCACCCCAAGGTAATCTCTACTTTGACTTCTAACAGCATAGACTTGTTTTCTCCGGCTTTGAGCACCACAGAATGCAATCACACTCTATTGTGCTTGTATACTTTTAATCAGCGCCCTCATGCTCCCCTTTTCTAATCAGCAAATTGTACATCTTTGTCCCTATGCTCAGAAAAGGGTAGCCAATGAGAGCCCCGTTGATTAAGTCATTGATCAAATTACATCCTTAAACAACTCTGTGTGTTTTTTTAAGTGTTGCATGAAAACAGAGCTGCCACCACCCCATATTACAATACCTTTCTATAAAAAGACAGGTCCCAGGGCACTGTCTTTATCTCCATTCTCTTTCCAAGTCATCAATTTTAAATTACCAAGTGACCCAGAGGCACTGCAGATTCCAGGTCTACAATTCTCTTAGGAGTCAGGAAAAAGAGAGGAGAGGATAAATCTTCAGCCTGTCAGCAAACTCCGAAACAACAATATCCCTGTTAACTTCCTTATGAAGAAATCCCATTCTTTTGTACTCTGGGGAGGAGAGAAGCAGAGCCCTTGAAATTAGATTATCTTCTCTGCTGGTGTAAGGTGGGGCAAGACCAGGGGCAACTTCATTTTGGATTTAGCCAGTGACTAAATGGGCTGCCTGAGGGATGTCTTTCAGGTGAGGACACTCTGGGCAGGGAAGATATATAAAGTGGCACGAAGGTGACTTCAGAAAAAAAAATGCTCTAAAGGCATTTGATGTTGTTGACAGAACGAGACTTGGAAACCTAGTTATGTGGTATGGATGTCAGAATCAGTGCTATCTATGACTATATGGAGGATATTAGATACCAAAAAGAGAGCAGCATCTTTACTTTTCTGGGGTTTTTTTCCCCCTCAGAAAATTTCTCTGACTAAAATCTACCTCACTCCATGTCAAACCCAGTAAGACTGAGGTGCTAATAATCGCTACGAGGAAGGATTGGCAGAACGAGAATCCATTTTATCATAGCAGGAGAGATAAAAGCTTCATTCCTAGGCCAGAACGAAACTGTTATGGCTCAGATGTGTAAGGTTATATAATACTAAACGTGTACCCAATGTTAAGGCCTTTTAGAACATCCATATGTACATTTTGGAGCCTGACATATTGAGGAAGTAACATAGACCGTCTTGTTTTAGGTTAGCAGAAGCCACTAGTGGCATTTGGGGGCCACAAAAGGAAGCTGTGGCAGTTGTGAAATGTTCACAGGGCACCTCCTTTGTAGTTGGCATCGAATGAGGGGCGTTCCCTCACCTTCAGGAATTCACCATCGGGTGGGAACTGAGCGTCACACAGGAGTGTGTTAGAGGTGGAGGTTCTCAGGCCTCATCATGACATTCTTGAGTCAGTATCTGTATTGGGGTAAGATCCCCAGGTTTATATACACAGAGAAGTCTGAGGAAGTTTGAGCTTAAATGGCCCTTTAGCTCAGTTATTCTCAACCCTAGCTACGTATTAGAATATTCTGGAGAATTTAGAAAACTCTCCACTTACCCTGGAGGAATAAATCACACTGGTCCCAAATTTTAGACTAGAAGAAGAATTTTAGGTGATCAGTTGTTCTGTACTACACAGTGATTGCAATTAATGATTTTTGTAGATTTCTGAATGTCTTCTTTTTTATGGTACTGGAGATGGAACTCAGGGGCGTTCTAACCCTGAGCTACGCTCCCAGCTCTATTCATTTTTTAATTTTGAAATAGGATCTCACTAAGTTGCAGAGGGCCTCACTAATTTGCTGAGGCTGGCCATAAACCTGTGATCCTCTTGTCTCAGCCTCCCAAATACAGAGATTATAAATTGTGCCACCACTCCTGGCTACATATTTGAATTTCCAAAGAGAATAAATTTTTTTAGGGAAGGGGTACTGGGAATTGAATCCAGGGGCATTTTTACTCTGAGCTATATCCCTAGCCTCCCCCCCCCTTTTTGAAATAGGATCTTGCTAAGTTGCAGAGGACCTCACTAAGTTGCTGAGGCTGGCCTTTGAACCTGCAATCCTCCTATCTCAGCTTCTGAATTAATGGGATTACAAGTGAGTGATACTGCACCCAATCGAGTAACAGAGTACATTTTTAATGTTCTCACCACATAAACAAATAAAATGTCGGTGAGGTGATACATATGTTCATTATTTTCAATCTTTATATAATATATACATAAATCATCATGCTGTACCCTATAAACATATGCAGTTATCATTTGTCAAATTTTTTTGCATCTGTGATGCTGAGGATTGAACCCTGGGGCCTTAGACTTCTGAACTACACCCCTAGCCCTTTTTATTTTTTATTTTTAAGACAGGTTTTCACTAAATTGCTGCGGATCTTGCTAAATTGCTGAAGTTGGCCTTGAACCTGTGATCCTCCTGTCTTGGCCTCTCAAATACAAGGATTAGAGGCTTTTACCACTGTAACTGGCTTGTATTTCTTCATTTAAATTGACAAATAATAAAGCTGGGCACAATGGTGCATGCCTCTAATCCCAGTACTTGGGAGGCTAAGACAGGAGGATCACAGGTTTGAGGCCAGCTTCGGAAACTTAGTAAGACCCTTGGCCACTTAGTAAGACCCTGTTTGAGAATAAAAAATGAAGTAGGGCGGAGGGTATGGTTTGGAGATAGAACGTCCCTGGGTTAAAAGGGACGTACCAAAATAAAATAAAAAATGAAGACAAACAAAAGATATGGGGTAGAACAGTAGAAGCACGGGGCTTAGCCAGGGCAAATGTTATGACGAACAGTATTGGTGTGTTCTAGGCACAGCACCAATATTCAGTATTTCTGCAGGAGAGGGCATGGTGGAGAGACTAGTTGGAGTGGAGGTCACTGAGAACGCATTTCCATCCCAGTGCTCAAGCCATGGCACACAGGGAGGATTTGATTTGATGGAAAGCCATTGGTCACTTTGAAAGTGATATATAAAGCCGGGCGTGGTGGCGCACGCTTGTAATCCCAGCATTCGGGAGGCTGAGACCTGGAGGATCGCGGTTCGCGGACAGCCTCAGCTACTTAGTGAGGCCCTCTGCAACTCAGTGAGACCCGGTTTCAAAATAAAGAATAAAAAATAGGGCCGGGGGTGTAGCCCGGAGGTCAAATGCCCCTGGGTTCCATCCCCAGACCCGCAAAAAAAAAAAAAAAAGAAAGTGATATATATATATATGTATATATATATATATATATATATATATATATATATATATATATTCCCGAAACCTGGAGTTAAAGTGTGATATTTTGAAAAGCTCTTTTTTTATTCCCTTTGACCTTTATCCCATCAGAAAAAAACAAAAGTATCCTTACATGGTAACTAAAGGAGTTGTTTTATTAATGTAGTAAAGAAAACTGAAATTTTGTTAGAGTAACAGAAGTCACAGAGGAAAGCAAGTTAGGTAAACCTATGTGTTTGAATCCTTATCTGTTGCTGCGAGGAGGTTGAGAGACAGACAGACAGACAGATAGACAGACAATGCATCTCCCCATGAATGGAAGAATATTTTTAAGGGAGGCTACTAAATTAAATTCTTTTCTCAGACTTTCTAGGCTGCCCCTTCCCACACATATAACAATAAAATCCTCTCCTTGGTCCTTTTGTGCAAGCCCCTACTGAATGTTAGGAAGAGTCGCTTAATGTGAGATAAGATCTGGGTGGAGGCTGTGGATGGTTCTTATCCTTATCCAGAAATGGACTTGTGCTTATTCTCCCTCACTATAACTGAGAAATGGAGAAATGACAGTCCAAATTCCAAAACAGGATGGCTAGAGAAGGTGTGGGGCCAGTCTGGGAGATGACTCTCAAAGACTGTTGAGCGCAGAAGAAACAGTGATGCCATCCTTCCCATTTCTCCTTACTTTGCAGATTTAGAAACTCAGACCCAGACAGGTAAATTTCTTTTTTTCTATTCAGGAGGTGGAGCTCATTTGTGACCAAATCTAGTCCCAAACACAGGACCCCATGAAACTCCCAGTCCCCTGAGTAGGGTCAACTCCTTCTGGATGAATGCAGGTTGCCTTCAGAGAGCTTGGCACCACACCATCCCCTGAGCCTGTAATGTGGATGTCTGTGTGTCTTTCTCCCTGTCATGAAACTTCTGTTGTTCGTAGATTCTCCCTAACAGGTTGGGGGATGGGGACTTGCAATGCAGATGTCAGAAGCCCCATGTGAAGAAAGCCATTCATTCATTCATTCATTCATTCATTCAATTTGTTCTGAGGATCGAGCCCAAGGGCATTCTACCTATGAGCTATACCCTCAGACTCTTTTTATTTTTGCTTTTGAAACAGAGTCTTGCTGTGTTGCTTAAGGTCGGCCTTGAACTTGGGATCCTCCTGTCTCAGTCTCTTGAGTATTGAGATTACAGGTATGTGCCTCCATGCCTGGAAAACAAGCATTTATTTTTCCCCTGGTCCTGTGGGTCAGCTGAGAGATGTTGAATATGATCTTATGTGTCTGGTAGTTGGCCAGATGGTTGGTCTAAGGGGCCAAGGCTGGGATGGCTTGACTCTGTCCCATGGCGTCTGGTAGGGTAGCTTGGGCACCTTCAGTAATTGACTTAGAATTGCAATGAACACCAAAGAAGGCACATTTCAAAGGACAGGAGCTATTTAAGATTCCACTTATGTTATGTTTGCTGTAGTACCATGGTCAAGTTCAGATTCAAGGCATAGGGAAATACAATCTACCTCTTTATCTTACCGATGGCATACATATAGAGTTTGTAGGAATCTGTGACATTATTATGACAGTCAATCTCATGGTTTGTGGCAGAAAAAAATGCTCCAGAGTCCTAATGAGCATTAACCACTTATCCCATGAACAAAGTACTATAATTTCTCCCTCTCTCCCTTGTTTCCTCTTTTTTATTTTTCTTTTCTTTCTTTCTTTTTCTTTTTCTTCTTTTTTTTTTTTTTTTTGGTACTGGAAATTGAACCCAGGGACATTCTATCTCTAAGCTACCACAGCCCTAGTTTTATTTTTAATTTGAAACAGGGTCTCTCTAGGTTGATGAGAATCTCACTACTTAATGAGGCTGTCCTTGAACCTGTGATCCTCCAGTCTCAGCCTCTCAAGTACTGGGATTACAGGCATGCATCACCAAGCCCAGCTAAAATATCATCCATTAATGTATGTGTTATATTCATGAACTAGGGGATTTTATTTTCTCAGTTATTCATGCATACAACAAGTATAATTTAACACACACACACACACACACACACACACACACACACACACAATGTGGGCATGGTGGTGCATGCTTGTAATCCCAGTATTTGGGAGGCTGAGACAGGAAGATCACAGGTTCACCACCAGCCTCAGCTACTTAGGACCTTTGCAACTCAATGATACCCTGTTTCAAAATAAGGAATATAAAATAGGGCTGGGAGTGGAGCTCAGAGATAGTATACCCCTGGGTTCCATCCCCAGTACTAAAGCAAAATAAAATAAAATAAAATAAAATGGGGCTATGGGTGTAGCTCAGAGGTAGAATGCCTCTGGGTTCAATCCTCAATACTGCAAAAAACAACAAAACATGTTTGTAACTGGGTGTGATGGTACACACTTCTAATCCCAGTACTTGTGGGGCTGAAACAAGAAGATCATGAGTTCAAGATCAGCCTTGGCAACTTGGACCCTGTTTCAAAATTAAAATAAAATAAAATAGGCCTGGGGGTGTAGCTCAGAGGTACAATGTCCTTAAGTTCAATCCTTGGTATTACAAAAAACAACAAACAAAAAACCTCACATTTGTTTTTCTATTAAAGACATTTTGCAGGGTTGTTTTACTCAGAGAGCCTACTCATGAGTAGTGGCTCTCTGCCCAGCAGCAGTGCTACAATGTATATTTAGCAAATTGACAGGATAAAAGACAGTGGCAAAATAAATTCAAAATATAATGAGATAATACATTTAATTAGCTAGATTAACCATTCTGGCTGGGCATTGTGGTACATGCCTATAATCCCAGTATTTGGGATGCTGACACAGGAAAATCACAGGTTCAAGGGCAGCCTCAGCAACTTAGTGAGACCTTGTTTCCAAATAATAAAATAGGGCTGAGGGTATAGCTTGGATATATAGAATGCCCGTGGGCTCAATCCTCAGCCTCCACTAAGGACTGAACACACTTGAACACACATACAAAAAAAACACACACATACAAAAACATGCACATACACAGATTTAACCATTTACAATGTTAATATACTACAAAACATTATGCTATACTTGATAAATATACGCCATTTTTGATACTAGATATTGAACCTAGGGGCATTCTGCCTCCAAGATATACCTCCAGCTCTTTTTATTTTTGAAACAGGGTCTCTCTAAGTTGATAATACTGGCCTTGAACTTGTGTGGAAAATCATGCTGATAATTCTAGTACTTGGGAAGCTGAAACAGGAGGATTACAGATTCAAGGACAACCACAGCAATTTATCAAGGCTCTTAGCAACTTAACAACACTCTATTTGAAATTTTAAAAATATGAAGTCTGCAAGTGTAGCTCAGAACTAGAATACCCCTAGTTTCAGTCCTCATTACAAAAAAAAATAAATTTAGAAAAAATATAATGCTTGGCTGATTATGTGTAATCTTAAGTGGCAGAGGACCCTAGATGCTATGGAAGACCAAGAACTCTCAGCTGATGAGAAATTTCCAGATGTTCTAGTCTCTGCTTATTTCTGGCCCCTTGTGTTGTCCACTTGTATCTCCATGATCATGGATTTACATCCATGGATTCAACCAACAATGGATCGAAAATAGTCAACGAAGCTGGGCGTGGTGGCGCACGCTTGTAATCCCCACTCTTGGGAGGCGGAGACAGGAGGATTGCGCAGGTTCGAAGCCAGCTGTGCTGGCTTAAGAGACCTTGTTTTCAAATAAAAATATAAAAATATAGGTCTGGGAGTGTAGTAGAAGGGTTTGCAGGAACCCCAGTACCACCAAAAAAAAAAATAAATAAATAAAAGTAAAAATAGTCAACGAAAACATAATTACATTGATACTGAAAATTTGTTAGACTTTCTTTTGTTCTTTCATAAAGAATATAGTATAATAGTGATTTATTTACACATTTGCATTGTATTAGTTATTATGAGTAGTCTAGAGATGAGGATCTGAGAATTTGAGTAGGACATGGAAATACTGTACCATTTTATGTAAGGGACTTGGGACTTTGACATACACAGATCTTGACATCCACATAAGGGGAGGGGTGGCCTGGAGTCAGTCTCCCATGAATATTCAAAGCTGACTGTGTATTCCTCACATATCATCATGTGGATATTGCAAGGTCAGAAATACATCTATACCTGAGTCAACTTAAGAAGAAAGTCACAACCAGGAAATTCAACAACATATTTTTTCCCGTATGGACTCTCGTTTCTCTCTGGCCCAGTTATGAAATGTTCAGAAAACATAACAATCTTCCATGTATACTGAGGTATGGGAGTGAAGTGGCTGTGATTGTTTTTAAGCATTACAAATATCTAAGAAAAATTAGGTTTTCACTGATACTGGTGGGATTCCATATATTTAAATTTGGAAAGCTTTCACCTTGGCCTTCCTTCCGCTGAATGATTATTGAATATTGTAAGATAGGCTCAGTCAAATGCATCCTGTCTATTTCAAAGTCATAAAGAGGACCCCCTCAAAACCCACCAAGAATCTATTTCAAATGCTAATCTTTTCTCTTAAGTAATTCTCCAGCTCATACTACCCAAAGCATCCATAAGATATGTTTTCAAATAATGGGGATTGAACCGAGAGGTGTTCTACCGCTGAGCTATACCCTCGCCGTTTTTGTTTTTTATTTTCAGAATCTTGCTAAATTACTGTGCACTGCCCTCAAATCTGCATTTCTCCTGCATCATTCTTCCAAGTATTGGGATTCCAGGCATGTGCCACTATGCCTGGCTCCAGGAGATGTACTAACTGCCCTGATAGCTCAGGTACAGATCTCCTTTATGTATGTGCTTCAAAGTATGTCTGTGCATCTGCCTGGGAGAATATTTTTTTTCACATTTAAAGTTGCACGAAGTCTGATATTTTTCTAACATACCGGGCCATGTCTTCTTTCTCTGTGTAAATGTGTCATTAATTATATAATATAGGGGCTGCCAAACCTTTTCCATGAGAGGCCAGATAACAAGCATTTGAGGCTTTGCATACCACACGGTCTCTCCCGACTATTCAGCTCAGTGCTTGTGACATGAAAGCAAATATAAACTATTTGAAATTCATGGGTGTGGCTATATTCAAATAAAATTTTATTTGCGGATGCTGAATTTCAAGTTTTATGTAATTTTCACGTGCTGTGAAGTATTCTGGGTGTATTTTGTTTTTGTTTTTGTCTTTTTGGTACAGAAGACTGAACCCAGGGGCATTCTACCTCTGAGCTACACTCCCATCTCTTTTTATATTTTTTTGTTTTAAAAAAGGTCTAAGTTGCTGAGGCTGATCTTAAACCTGCAATCCTGTCTCAGTTCCAAGTGCTGGAGTTATGGGTGTGTGCCACCATGCCCAGCTTCATGAAATAGTCTTTTAAAAATATTTTGCAACTGTCTACAAATGTCAAAACCATCCCTGGTCTTTTAGCGTACAAAAGCAGGCAAAGGATAGGATTTAGCCCCTGAGCCAGTTTTCTGAGTCCTGGCACAGTGCATTAATTAATGGAGCAGTTTTCTGACAAAGGAAACAAGATATTCCAGACTTGAGCTCTCTGGCTTCGTTTTGGCATCTCTGTTTTCTCTATAAATATATTTCTCCAGGAAAGCTAATCTCTTTAAATTTTTAGCAACTCTGCTTTTATATATAACCACAGGCGAGAACTGTTGCTTTATTCTTCTGTATTTCTTTAAGCAAAGATAAAAAAAAAATTGATAGCAAATTAGTTTTCTTTTTCCTTATTTGCACATAACTGTGTTGGTTTAGGTCTTTCTTTTTATTTATTCTTTACAAAGCTGCACATTTCTTTGTCTGAGAGACATGACAATGATCTGTGAATTGGCAACATGAGTAATAAATCATAAAGTTGTAGAACAGAGCTCATTCTGACAATGGTAGCGCTTCCCTCTGCCCCAGAATCAGCCAATTCCATCCTTCACGACCTTCCATTAGGCATTTTAGTCCTAGCCCTATATTGTCTTTGATTATACCACATCATAAAGACCTTTGTTCAGTCTGATTTTTTTTTTTCGATTTTCCAATTTAGATCTCAGGAACTGAATAAAATCAGTGTCACCATTTTGACAGCGGTAGTACTTCAAATGTGGTTCAACATTCTCTTTTAACTGATGTTGCTCTATATCCTGATAATATATATAGAATGTTTCTCAGTGTTTGCATTTATCTCGTTGACTTGGATATTTCTGTCTGATACAGAAGAATCTGGATGCCTACATTTCCAGGTAAAATGACTCCAGAGTTCATCTTGTTCTAGATGGATTAGGCAGGTCTAATGAATCTTTTAATGTAATTTTGCCATCCAATGTTTTATAAACTTTTTGGCAAAAATATTATGCCACATTTATTTAGCAGTGCAGTTTGCTTTCTAAGTAGTAGCGTGAATACTGTTTTATACCCCAATGACAAAGTAGTGTGGCATTATTCTTAGTGGTTAAAGGCTCTATGAGGTTCTTTTGAGGCACTTTCTCTAAGGCATTATTTACATCCTCCTCCTGTTCTAAATTGTAAAACAAAACTCTTCTCTTTGTTCTAAGTTTTCAAACAAAGCTCATGCTGATAATGGTTCTTATATAAACATTTACCACCCTTTTAAAATAACACAAATCTGTATTTTTCAGTGGAAGCCCTTTCCTTTTTTAGGTTAGTCGTGAATTCAACTCAGTGAAATAATTATTGGGAACTTGTTGGACACAGGGTCTCATGCTAGATATAGGGAAAGGTACAAAGACAAGTTGGACATGCCCAGTCTCCAAGTGTTTACAATTGTCCTGAGAAAGAAAAGTTCAAACACCAACAACTGCCAAGTGGAATAGAATGTGCAGACTTAGTTTTAGATGGAGGGTTTCAGGTAATAGAGAGGAGTCTTTGGCTATTTATATTAAAGTGTTGCTCAGAGCTGGGGATATAGCTCAGTGTAGAAGTTTGCCTAGTACACACAAGCCCCTAGGTTCAATGCCCAGTACTGCAAAACAAAAACATATATTTAAAAAACCTCTGCCCACTATTGTCCACTTTGACTTAATAAAACTGTTTTAGCTTTGGGATCAAATTGTGAAACTTTAAACCCTAAAGTTTAAAAATGCTTATTTTCTATTCTATACCTACCAAATTACTTAGTATTCTTACAGGGATAGTAAAAGGTTTTTTTTTTTTTAACTGCTGTTTGAGACATAACTGATTTTCAATTTTGACTATCACTCAGTGAAGTGAGAAATTTTATTTAGTAACAAATCAATCCATTGAATTGAAGAACTAGAGCAATTGCTGTTTGTAAAGTGAATCCAAGTGATTGCTCAATGGGACTGGTGGAGAGATAACCTAGTTAGGCTCAGCCTTGGCATAGACTTCTGCAGGTGAAAGTTCCATCTAAGAAAGCAGAGGTGCAGGAAAGGAATGGGGTGAAGAACTGAGCAAACCAGTATTTGGAAGATCTGAGAAAATGTGGGCAGATGAGGATTGGGTCCAAACTCAGGTAGACAGGCAGAGCCCAAAGATGTAAACATCAACCCAAAACCTAAACCAGAGATCCCAAATGAAGACATCTTAAGGGACTGCAGTAAAGGAGCGAGTCCACAGAGTATCAAATCAAAGGTGAAAAAAGGCCTTGATCAAAAGAATCAAAGGCTTGTCTTCACCTAGGACTTTTTACTCTGGCAAACCCTGGGCCAAACCTCCAGGCTGTTTACAAGGCCTGCTGATTATGAACATTTGACTCTAGTAAAGAGAATATTAAAGGGATTGTAGTTGCCTGAAGCCGGAAAAAATATTCTTTCATCTCACTTCCTTGAGCCTATCACAAGAAAGTTATTTTTTAAAGACCTCCACCCATCGTTAAATTAGTACAGAATTTAGCAAACTATGAGGTCTAACTATGTGGTTTAAATTTTGGCTCAAAATAGATCCTGAAACTCCTAAGAATGACCAAAAGAATGTGGTATAAATCAGGAGCTTTAGCCTTTTACTTCTAACTCTTACAAGTACTTAACTGGGCAATCCGGACCTTGAAGTAGGTATATATTTTCTTCTTCCTTTCCAAGCCAGCACTGTTTCACTTCCTTATAAGGGGTTTTATGTGAGAGTCCTCAGATAAAGGGTATTGCTCCGATAAGAGCAGGTGTTATCAGAAAGTAGCCCATCACTACCAGCTCAGCCATCCAGAGTCCTATCTGCAGATCATGGCGAAATTGCAAAGAGCAGGAGTTGGCCCCTCGGAGGGGTCTGATGGAGCCGCCAGCTGTCAGCTCATTGTTTAAACACTTGCTCTGCCTCAATCGTGATTTTTTCCCCAGAAACAGCTCAAACCAACACATGACCCTTTTGTATAATCTGTATAGACTGTTGGTTTACTGCAGAGCACTTGAAATTGAAAATACAAAAGTTTTCTTTGAGTGTTAAAACAAAGCAGCTTCTGACTCGTCCTGGAAATGCGCACTGTGGAGATTCTTATCTGGATGGGCCTTTGATTTCCGGCCAAGTTTAGAGGAGTGTGGTCTAATAATAAAACAGAAAAGCGGTTGGAGTAGTAAATTCACTTGAGTTTCAGAGAACAGGGAGATAAAATCCAAAAGAGAAATTCTCAAAACAAACCCCAGACCAATAAATTCCTCTCTTTCTACCTCCCACATGATGAAAATGAAGGAATGAAAGTGTACTTTAGACCTTTTGTTAGTGAAAATGGGTTACTTTCATTCTTTCTAAAAGATATATTTACTGGTTGTTTCTGATTATTTTTAAAAGTACAAGCTAATGTGCATGTATGTTCTTATCATACAGAACCTCACTATGCTGTATAATCGAAATGCACTAATAAAAATTGGGGGTTGCGTACTGGGGAACCCAGGGGCATTTCTACCTCTGGGCTATACTCCCAGACCTATTTTATACTTTATTTGGAAACAGAGTCTCACTAAGTTGCTGAGAGCCTCACTCAGTAGCTGAGGCTGGCTTCGAACCTGTGCGATCCTCCTGTCTCAGCCTCCCAAGCACTGGGATTACAAGCGTGCGCCACCTCGCCCGACTAATAAAATTATTTTTAAAGTATAAAACAAGTAGAAGCTAATTGTAGAAGTTTGGGAACTATGCATAATCACTCTACTCTAAGTTTTTTTTTCCCCCTGTAGATGTCTGTATGGCTTTTTTTAAAAAATGAAAGCTTTATCATGCTGTGTGTACAAATTCATAGGAACAAGTTATTCTTGAAAAGGTAGTGAAGGTCAGTTAAATCTTCAACAAATGTAAACTGTGAAGGTTAGCTAATGGCAGTTCTCACTTCTTTGATATACTTTATTCCATGGCTGCTGCCAAATATAATATGTCTGGCAGGATCAAAAGAAACAGTGATGCTTTAACAACGTAAGAGAAAAAATAGTCAAGTTAGACACACAGAGAATTGCTCTGCAATCTAATGCTGGCTTAGCCATCTGACAATTCTTCTGCTAATCAGCAGAAACAAATTGGTGAGCTTCTCGTTTTACCCTGTCCTACTTCGCAAGCCCCTCATGCGGGCCCCTAAGTGATCATCACTGCAGATAGAAGACGTGTGCTAAAGGGAGCTGGCTGAAACCAGAGAAAAGTTCTGTGGCATATGAGTACGTGTAGGTGTGTACGTAGGTGTGTATGTGTGCGTGTATATATTTGCACACACTCATTTGTGTGAGCGCCCTGAAATAAAGCCATTTTAATTTTCTGAATGGCAATACCAAGTAATCACAAGATAATTATGATAAATGCTTCCATTTACTAAAGACTAAGCTTTGTACTGATGGTTCTGCTTCCATTATCAAAGTGAATTTATTATTCTTACTCTATTCAAACTACAAAATACAACCATACCTCCTGCTCCAGAATTCTTTGTGTGTGTGAGGGGGGTGGTACTGGTGATTGATCCGAGGGGCATTCTACCAGCCCTATTCCTCCAGCCCTATTTTATTTTTTATTTCAAAACAGGGTCTCACTAAATTGCATAGGATCTCGCTAAGTAGCTAAGACTGCCCACAAACCTACAATTCTCCTGTTTCGGCCTCCCAACTACTGAGATTACAGGCATGTGTCTCCACGCCTGATCTCCAGACCTCTTGATTCCCCTTACCTTACTTCATCATATATTTTCCATAACACTTTTTACCTTTTAACATACTTTATAATTCACTTTGTTTTGTTGTTATTATTTCTCTCTTGCCATTGTCTCTTTTGTTCATTGATGTAACTCAAGATTCTAGAATGTATATTCTCTGGTAAGAAAGAAAGTAAAAAGAAATATTGAAATGTTATCTTTAAGTCATCAAAAGCTTGGTATCAGACAGATGAATCTGTTATGTGAGATTATCATTTTTAATTTTGGATAAATTGCTATAATACTAGATGTCAACCACTAAGCCAAGCATGGGAGGGAGGGATGGGGAGAGAATGGGGTGGGGATCGGGTGGGGGCTGACTGGGCGATGTGTGCATGTATGTCTACAAAAGTTTGTATCCCACTATGATGTATGAATACAGTGCACCAATAAATATATATATATATATTTGTATATATATATATGTATATATATATGTATATATATATGTATATATATATATATATATATATATATATATATATATATATATATATTCTAGAATGTGCCAAACAGGGTGACGTAGGCCTATATTTCCAGTTACTTGGGAGGCTGAGGCAAGTGGATTGCAAATTTGAGGCCAGCCTGGGCAACAGAGACCCCGTCTCAAAATAAAATTTTATAAACTGGGCATGGTGGTGCATGCTTGTAATCCCAGGACTTGAGAAACTGAGAAAGAAGTATCATAGGTTCGAGGGTAGTCTCAGACACTTAGTGAAGTCTTGTTTCAAACTAAAAAATGAAATAGGGATATGGGTAGAGCTCAGAGGTAGAAATCTATTGGGTTCAATCCCCATTACCTCAAATAAATAAAATATTATAAAAGGGCTGGGGACATAGCTCAGTGGTAGAATGCCCCTACGCTCAATACCCGGGACCTAAAAGAAATCCTAGAATTGTTTCTGTCACATAGTAGGTATTCACTAAATATTTGTTTAATGAACATACGTGTGAATATTTTATCTTTACAACATCTCTTTGAAGTGGAAAGTATCATCTCCATTTTAGAAAAGAGGAGGCCACAAAATGTGCCCATGGCCATGTAGCTGGTAAGTGATAAAACTTAATTTGCAAATCAAATGTGTCTAAACTCCAAATCTCGTGAGTTTAAAGAGCACTACCCAGACCATCATTATTCTGCGAACTGTTTCTTACCTACTTCTCCAAAAAAGTGAAATCAAAAGCAAGTGTTTGGAAGCATTCATAGTAAATTGACTTGCTACAAGGTTCAAGAGTAAACCAGTGGATTTGTCTCAATGAACACAATTTGTATACTAAAAAGTATACAAATCAGAGAAAATTTAGGCTTCTATTTCTTACGATAATTTTAAAGTTGTGTGTGTGTGTGTGTGTGTGTGTGTGTGTGTGTGTGTGGTGCTGGGAATTAAACCCAGAGTCTAGCAAGTACGCTATCACTGAGCTGTATCCTCACCCTGATTTTTTTTTATGGTACTGAGGATTGAGCCTAAGGGCATTATACCTCTGAGCTATAATCCTCAGTTCCATTTTATATTTTTGTTTTAAACAGGATCTCACTAAGTTACTGAGGCTAGTCCTGAACCTGGGATCCTCCTGTCTCAGCCTCCCCAATACTAGGATTACAGGCATGCACCACTATGTCTGGCTCTGAAAATGCTTTTTATAATCACTTTAATTATTAAAGGTCAATGTTATGAACTCACTTAAGAAAGCAAATTTTGCCATCTTTATTTTAGCCCTGAATTACGTTTAGCAAATTAAGCTTCGCTAGGCTTTTTCTTTATAGCTAGATGTGATGGTAAAGTTTTTAAAACAAAGCATATTACTTGTAGAGATTTTCTAGCTAAAAGAAACTATAAAAATATCAAAATGCAAGAACAATTAAAATGGACTAGGATGTAGATCTGTGGTAAAGTTCTTGCCTTGCATTTGCAATGTCCCGGAATCAATCCCTAATACCAAAAGAGAAGACCAAAAAAGCAATTACAAACTAAAGATAATAATCCCAGGACTCTGGAAGCTGAGACAGGAGGATCACAGGTTTGAGGACAGCCTCAGCAAGTAGCAAGACTCCCAGCATCCTCTGGGCTCAATCCTCAGTATGTAAAAAAAGGAACCTAACCCTAGTATACGTTCAGTTGTTCACATAGGAACATGAGTGCTATGAATAGTTCTTATAAACTACCCCTTCAATTTGTGAAGACTGAAAGTCCCCATATATTTGCCAAGATATTAGTGGGAGAAGCAAGAATTACATTTGCCTGAAAATGTTGGGTGAATTTGATGGCAAAGAAGGTAATTATCACTTTCCAAGACAGAAGTGAAGGGGCAGCTTTATGGAAGATCCACTCACAGAAAGCCTCAAGCTGGTAAAGTGTTTTCCATTGCAACTTGGTGTCCTTATCAGAGTTAATATAGTAATTTAGTTTATGTACAATTCTAGTATGTTGGAGTTATTAGGGGAGATTTTTTTCCAACCTCATTGCTGACAAATACAGCTAGCATTTAACTGTGTCAAACTATGTAAACAAATGTTTTATGTAACAAATATTATTTGTAGTTTAGCTTGGTATACAAGTAATATTCTAATAGCTTAACTGTAATTACAGAAGCATTCTTTTCTTTTCTTTTCTTTTCTTTTCTTTTCTTTTCTTTTCTTTTCTTTTTGTTTTGTGGAGCTAGAGATTGAACCCAGGGGCATTCTACCTCTGAGTTACACCCCCAGCCTGATTTATTTTATTTATTTATTTATTTATTTATTTATTTATTTATTGGTACTGGGGATGGAACCCTTCTACTTCCAGGCTACACTCCCAGGCCTATTTTATATTTTTATTTGGAAACAGGGTCTCTTAAGCCAGCGAGGGGCTTTTTTTTTTTTTTTTTTTTTTTTTTTTTTTTTTTTTTTTGGTGGTACTGGGGTTCCTGGAAGCCCTTCTATCTCCGGACTACACTCCCAGACCTATTTTTACATTTTTATTTGGAAACAGGGTCTCTTAAGCCAGCCCACGAGGCTGGCTTCGAACCTGCGCGATCCTCCTGTCTCTGCCTCCCAAGCGTGGGGATTACAAGCGTGCGCCACCACGCCCGGCCAGCGAGGGGCTTTGAACCTGCGTGATCCTCCTGTCTCCGCCTCCCAAGCGCAGGGATTACAAGCATGTACGACCACGCCTGGGATTTTTTTTTTTTTTTTTAATTTTTAGTTTGAAACAGAGTCTCACTAAGTTTCAGAGGGCCTCACTAAGTAGCTGAGGCCATCAGACAACCAGGATCCTCCTGTCTCAGCATCCCAAGTACTGGAATTACAAGCTTAAGCCACCACGCCCAACTTTTTTTTTTTTTTTTTTGATAGTGCTAATAAGGATTAAACCCAGGGGCATTCTAAAAATGAGCTGTACTTGAGCCAGCACTTTTTAATTTTTTTTTTTTTAAGGTACTGGGGATAGAATCCAGGGGCATTCTATCTCTAAGCTACGCCCCCCCCCCCCAGCCCTATTTTTTTATTCTTTATTTTGAAACAGAGTCTCACTAAGTTGCAGAAGGCCTCACTAAGTAGCTGAGGCTGGCCATAAACCTGCAATTCTCTTGTCTCAGTCTCCCAAGTACGGGATTACAAGCATGCGTCACCATGCCAGGCCCTTTTTTATTTATACTTACTAAGTTGTCCAGGTTGACCTAAAACTTAGAATCCTCCTCTCTGCCTCCCAAGTGCTGGGATAATAGGTGTGCACACTGCATCCAGCTTATAGGAAACCAACCTAAGTAATTAATCAAATTGAGGTGTCCCAAAAATGTAAATCAATGCACATTCCTTCATTGAGAAAATCTTGGTTTGGGAATATGGCTTTGTATTAGAATATTTGCCCAGCTTAGCTAATCTCACTTAAAATAATGTTCTCCAGGTCTTTTCATCTTTTTAGGAATAACATGATTTTGTTCTTCTTTACTGTTCAGTAGAATTCCATTGTGTGTATTTCCCATAATTTTGCAATCCATCTGTTGATGGAGACCTAGGTTGGTTCCATATTTTGGCTATTATGAATTGTGCTGCTATGAACATGGGTATGTATATGTTACTGTAGTTCTCTGATTTCAACTCCTTTGGAAAGATACCCAGGAGTGGTAGAGCCGGATCATATGGTGCATCTATTATCAGTTTTCTAAGGAATCTGTACACTGATCTCCATAGCAACTGAACACAGAAAGAAAAGGGACTTAGGTTTTCTCTAATATGCCCAAGGTTGGAAGTATTAGGGATACCAGAGAGACTCCAGGTATTGGAGGGGAAACCTCAGCAAAGCCAGAAAGGAGGGGTAGGGGAGGAAGAAGGATTTGGCTAATTATTGGAAAAACTACATTCGAATATGTGTATTTATGTGAATATAACATAGTTAACATGGACACTCAGTATTGAAAGGGAGGGACAAGGGGAAGCAGGGGGGGGAGAAAGGGCACCAAGTACTGTGTGAATATACGCCACTGTCAACATGATCCACGTTATGATGTGAGACTATCATGCTCCAATAAAATAAAATATTTTCCTAGCATGCAAAATGTCATACATTTGATCCCCAGTACCAGAATGGGTGTGGGGGGGATCGTGCTACAAAAATAACTCCATACAGGATTAGTGGTACGTACCTGTAATCCTAGTACTTATGAGGCTGAGACAGGAGTATCACAGGTTTGAGTACACCCTCAGCAACTTCGTGAGCCCCTCAGCAACTTGGCGAGACCCTGTTTCAAAATAAAAAATAAAGCAGGGTGGGGGTATTGTTTGAAGGTAGAAACCCCCTACGTTTGGTTCCCCAGCACCAATAAATAAATAAATAAATAAACAAACAAACAAACAATTCGCTCTAGCAGAATCCAGTGTGCTCACAGAAGTGGTATAATCTATTATATATAAAATTACATAAAAGCTAATGCATTACACTTCAGATTGCTTTTTTATATTTTGCAATACTATAGAAACTGAACATAAACAATGATATTGCAAGCTGGGGATGATGGTTATCACAAGGAAAGTTCAGCCGAGCACATTTGAACTATGGTATAAATTCTTGAGTGTTCCTGCAAGATAAGAAACTAATTTAACCCAACTTTTCTTAAAAGATAGGAGTCGGACAGCCAGTTTGACTTTTTGCCCTATATTTTTTCAGTGTATTTTTGATCTAAGCTCTGTACTTATCCCATGCAAGAATATAGTACAACATGTTTTTCAACAGCAGATAAAATCTAAGGACCAAAACAAAAGTTAGAACCTTGAGAGAACAGTTTTTACAGACTGTTATGACACGGACCATAATTTAACAATGATCTTTGACCTGGGTAATGACCTTAATATTTCTCATCTGCAAAATGTTTTCTCTGAATACTTTGTAAATCTGATAGAACATTCTGAAACTTTCCCTTCAAAAGAAAATTCAAACACAGGAAATTTATGGATCTTTAATCCATCTATTTCATCAAAAGATAATTTACATAGAATTATAACTTTACAAGATTGTTAGAACCAGTTGCTAATGAAAGATCGAAGATGAATTTTGAAAATATACCATTGCCTAGTCCTTTTGGATAAAGATTAAAAACAAATATCCCAAGTTTGCAGAAGTCACCTTGAAATATCTATTCTTCCATTTCTGTCAGTGTAGTTATATAAGATTGATCTCTCTGCTATAACTGTTATTAAAACAAAACATAGAAATATTTTAGATATGCATTCTACCCAGAGAGTAGCAGCCTCCAGGCTAGTTAATAAGCAAGAAACAAGATCAACTGTAACACCAAAAACTTCAAACTGGCCCGGTGTGGTGGTGCACACTTGCAATCCCAGTACTTGGATGGCTAAGACAGGAGGATCGCAGGTTCGCCGCCAGGCTCAGCTACTTAGAGAGACCCTTCTCAACTTAGTGAGACCCTGTTTCAAAATAAATAATAAAAAACAGGACTAGGGGTATATCTCGGAGGTAGAATGGCCCTAGGTTCAATCCCCAGTACCCTCCCCGCCAAAAAAGAAAAAATCTTCAAACTGGGCTTGGTGTTGTGCACCTTTAATCCTAGTAGTTGGGAGGCTAAGACTGGAGGCTCCCAGGTTCAAGTATACCTCAGCCATTTAACAAGATTCTCAGGAACCTAGTCATATCTTACTTTAAACATTTGTTTTTAAAGGGCTGGGGGTATAGCTCAGAGGTAGAATGTCCTTGGGTTCAATCCCTAGTCTGTCTGTCTGTCTGTCTGTCTGTCTCTCTCTCTCTCTCTCTCTCTCTCTCTCTCACACACACACACACACACATACACACACACACAGAACTTTCAAATATTGATACATACAATGTTTGTGTAAAAATATGTTATAGGTATTTAACATGAGGAACTGCTACTCAATACTTTTTTTTTTTTTTTTTTTTTTTTTTTTGGTGGTACTGGGGTTCCTGGAAACCCTTCTACCTCCAGGCTACACTCCCAGAACTATTTTTATACCTTTTTTATAATTTGGAAGCAGGGTCTCTTAAGCCAGCACGGCTGGCTTCGAACCTGTGCGATCCTCCTGTCTCCGCCTCCCAAGTGCGGGGATTACAAGCGTTTAATGCAACTTTTGTTATAACTGTGGAATAACAAAATTTTGACTATATGAGTAATATATTACCCATTCACACGCCCACTTTCATAAATAGCATGTATGATTTCTCTATTTTTCCATGTTGTAGTTGTTCTATTTATTGAAATATAATTTAATATCTGCTAAATGTGAAAAAAACAGGCTTGAGTTTCACGTCTTCTGTTTCTTTGTAATTTTGTGCTATTTTAGTTGCATTGTGGTTTTCCACGAATATCAGTTTGATATCTACTGGAACTCTTTTTAAACTACTCCGACCCCTATCACCCATGGCACGGAAGGCGGCTTGAGCGCTGTGCTCCAGGGCGTCTGCCGAGGGGCCAGGGCGTTGGCGTCCCCAGCTGTACATTAGATTTGGGTTATTCCAACTCACTCTCTGAATCCTCGTAGTAGTAGATTTGGATCAAGTGATTTAGCCAAAGTTGTTCCGGGTGTCCGTGCTCTCTTCAGGCTTGTTCGTATTCACTCAACCTTCCAAGCCCTCAGAACCTTCTAAGTCCCACTCAGTAACTCCAAGCCCGAAGGAAGCATGGCAGCCCTTCAGCTACTGGAAAATGTGGAGAGACATAGTGCCTTAGAGAGAATGCATTGGGCTGAAACAGGGGAGCTGGGTGAAAAATTAAATTGACAAAAGAAGAACAGAGAAGAACCCAATTATTTTTTATAGAAATATGAAACTTTATGTGAGGGAAAGATAGAAGACAGAAACAGCTCCCCCTCCCACATGAGAAGAGAGTAACCACTGAAGCTCTTGGCAGTTGGGCTTTTAAACCTTACTGAGTTTTCCCATCTGTTCTTTTACGATTGGCCAGAATGGGGCTTTGGGGAACCAATGTCTTTTGACCAATTTCAATCCTTAATTTGAATTCTTATCTTATAGGCTGGTGATTTCCTGGTGCCCACTGGTTGCTCATCTTCCAGCTCACCTGCCCCCTCCTCACAGAAGGTGATATAAAAGACCTTTTTTGTTTATGTGGTACTAGGGATCGAACCCAGAGACATTCTACCTCTGAGCCACACTCTCAGCACTATTTTATTTCATTTATTTATTTATTTATTTATTTAGGTACTGGGGATTGAACCCAGGGGCATTCTACCTCTGAGCTATACCACCAGCCCTTTTTTATTCTTTATTTTGAAACAGGTCTCACTAAGTTGCGGAGGACTAAGTAGCTAAGGCTGGCCTCGAACCTGTTATCCTCCTGTCTCAGCCTCCCAAGTACTGGAATTACAAGTATGCGCCACCACACCTAGCTCAGAAGACCTTTTTAATCCTTCCTGTTCCCAAATCTTCTGCCCTGTCTCATGTCCCAGAAAAAGGGATCCTTCAAGCTGGGCATGGTGGCACATGCCTGTAATCCCAGCATTTGGAAGGCTGAGACAAGAGGATCATGGTTCAAGGATAGCCTCAGCTACTTAGTGAGACCCTTTGCAACTCAGTAAGACCCTGTTTCAAAATAAAGATTAAAAAATAGGGTTGAGGGTGTCGCTAGGAGGTACAGTGCCCCTGGGTTCCATTCCCAGTACCACACAAAAAAGGGGTCCTTCATATGAGGTTTTGTTCTCATAATTATCTGTACCTGGAGGGCTGAAGGAGCCTAATTATCTTGGTTCAAAGTCACTCCTGATATTTTATTGAGAGTCAAATTATTAATGATGACATCTATCACTGCGACACAAAGAGAGGGCACACATCTATTGGGCCTCAGAGCAAATCTTTGCTTCTGTATCACATCTACCTTTCCTTCCTCCTTTCTTCCTATCTTCCTTCTCTCCTTCCTTCCTTCTTTCCTTCCTTCCTTTCTTTATTTTGGATATTGGGATTGAATACAAATACATCCTACCTCTGAGCTACACCACCAGCCCTTTTACATTTTTCTTTCATAATGTAATTGTGTTTTCATACTTTTATTGGTACATTCTAGTCTTGCTTCATAATGTAATTCATAGTGATAGTGACAGATGTACAAACTTTGTAAGTTTTGCAACAGGATCTTGCTGCATCGCTGAGGGTCTTGATAAGTCACTGAGGCCTCAAACCTGTGACTCTCCTGTCTTAGCCGCCCAAGTTCTCAGATTGCAGGCATGTGTTTCCATACCCAGCCAAATCTACCTCTCAGAGAATACTGTTCAGTGTGCTCTCAACTTTTTTGGAGAATTTCCCGGAGATATGGCAATAGATTCTCTACCTCTCAAACATAACACACAGCAAGCAAATCATCAGAAACTGCATATGTGAAAGTTCTAAGTTTCGTATTATTGAACACCTCTTACGAACCAGGCACTTTATATAAATTGTCTCTAAGGTATGTTATCCTTAGAGATTTTAGGAGCTAAAAATTCTTAGCCGTATTTTACAAAGATAAACAAAGCTCCAAGAAGTCAGGGAAATTATTTTCCCTCCAATCTACCTTTTTTACTCTGTTACTCTTGATACTTTATTTTTTATAGAGCTGACCTCCCACTCTGGCTTTGCTTACCACCATTTGCCTGGCTTCTACTCGTCTTTCAGGACCCAGCTCGCCCTGTGATTCTTAGCATGGGCTTCATCTTGGAATCACCTAAGTAGCTTTTCTTTTTTCTTTCTTTTTTTTTTTTTTTTTTTGGTGGTACTGGGGTTCCTGGAAGCCCTTCTACCTCCGGGCTACACTCCCAGACCTATTTTTGCATTTTTTTTTATTTGGAAACAGGGTCTCCTAAGCCAGCGCGCGGGGCTAGCTTCGAACCTGCGCGATCCTCCTGTCTCTGCCTCCCAAGCGCGGGGATTACAAGCGTGCGCCACCACGCCCGGCCAGCCTAAGGAGCTTTTCAAAGGTACTGCCATCTGTGTCTTCTATCCAGGGATTCTGGATGTAATCTGGTATATGGCTAGTTAATTTGTAAAACATTTACTTTTGAAACTCTTAAGCAATTCTAATGGTCCCCCACATTAAATATCACTGTCTTAGTCTCCAGCATTGAATTAGGTGCCCCTTTTCTGTGGGTCTGTAGCACTTTCCTTCTATTTAATTATTCATTCATTCATTCATTCAATCATTTTATCTTGGCTATCAACTTTAACTTCACAGGTTGGGCCTGGTGACGCATGCCTGTTCTCCCAGTACTTGGGAGGCCATAGGAGGATTGCAGGTTCAAGACCAGAGCAGTAGGCCCGGCGTGGTGGCGCACGCTTATAATCCCTGCGCTTGGGAGGTGGAGACAGGAGGATCGCACAGGTTGGAAGCTACCTGCACATGCTGGCTTAGGAGACCCTGTTTCCAAATAAAAATGTATAAAAATAGGTCTGGGAGTGTAGCCTGTGGGAGTATAGCCAGAGGTAGAAGGGCTTCCAGGAACCCCAATACCACCCAAAAAAAAAAAAAAAGGACCAAAGCAATAATTGAGCGAGATACTTTTCAAAATGAAAAATAACCAGGGATGAGGGTATAGGTCAGGTAGAGCGTCTCTGGGTTCCATCCCCAATGCCACCCAAAAAAAGTATCTTCACAATATTGTCACCTCTAGGTTTTATTTATTTTTATTTTATTTATTTATTTATTTATTTATTTATTTATTTATTTATTTTGGTGGTACGGGGGTTCCTGGAAGCCCTTCTACTTCCGGGCTATACTCCCAGACCTATTTTATATTTTTGAAACAGGGTCTCTTAGGGCAGCGCGTCTGGCTTCGAACCTGCGCGATCCTCCTGTCTCCGATTCCCAAGCGCGGGAATTACAAGCGTGCGCCACCACACCCGGCCACCTCTAGGTTTTAAACCACTGGGATATTCCTATTCATGTTTATTCATTTGCTCGTTCACTAATTTAGCAAAGATTCATTAAGTTCCTACTAAAATTCAGGCTCTGTGCTCCTAGCTGGGAATATAACTGTGAACAAGGTTCCAAGTATACTCAGAGATTAGTGAGGAAACCAGAGAAGGAGACAGCATAGATGTTTTCGTTTGCTTTGCCTTGTAAGAACAACCCCAAACTTAGTGGCATGTGGTGTGTCTCAGCCTGCAGGTCTTTCCACAGTCACACCATCCCAAGAGCAGGGACAAAGTCTAGCATCCATCTGTGGGACAAATAGTAAAGACTATTGGCCGATGGCTTCTTGGATCCAGATACCTTGAGCATTACTGATTACATAAGTTGCTTAGTGGACATAAAGTAAAAATGCAAAACTCTTGTTCAAAAAGCAAGTTAAAAGCAATGTACTAAAAGATAAAGCTTTTTTCTCTCTCTCTTTCTCTCTCTGTCTTACTGATGGTGTCATTTGATATCTAATATCATTCTAAGATTAAAAATTAATTTTACATTATTAGCATGAATGATAGCATTCATCTTTATATTATGTAGTGCTAGTTTTTTATGCAAATAGAAGAATTTTAAAATTATTAATTTTGTGGTACTGGGAATTGAACTCAGGGACATTCTACCTCTGAGCTACACCCTAGCCCTATTTTATTTTTTATTTTGAAACAGGATCTCACTAAGTTGCCCAGACTTGCCTCAAACTTGTGATGTCTTGTCTTAGCTGCCCAAGTACTGGGATTACAGCACGCTCCACCATACCTGGCTTACAAATCAAAGAGTTGGTTTTTCTTTTTTTGTGTGTGGTACTAGAGGTGGAACCCAGGGACTTTCTACCTCCGGGCTATACTCCCAGACCTATTTTATACTTTATATGGAAACAGGGTCTCACTAAATTGCTGAGAGCCTCACTAAATAACTGAGGCTGGCTTCGGATGTGTGCGATCCTTCTGTCTCAGTCTCCCAAACACTGGGATTACAAGCGTGCGCCACCACGCCTGGCACAAAGAGCTTTTAACTTAATAGAAAGCCTGTCCAAAATTACCTGATTTTCTTTTATATCTTGGTAAGCACACTTTCAACCAATATTCTCTACCCTCAAAACATCCAAGAAGAGACTGAAATGCACAGGAATTATGTGTTGTCTGATTTTTCCTTTTCTGTGTCTTCATTTTCAGCATAAGTGATTGTCTAATACAGGAAAGGAAATGTATAAGAAATGATATAATAGGGATCCTTGGTTGTTTGGACTTTCTTAGAATTGCCTTATTTCTGTATTTGAAGCAAGCTCTAGCATGAAGGGAAAGTACAGCTGCTTCTCAGAATTGTCAGCACTCTCCTTCCTGGGTCACGGATATGTTTATAAGGTGAGCTCACCTTGTGCTTGTTTGACTCTCACTCCCCCTTGCGGGTGAGTCTGCCAGAGTGCTCGCCCAGGGGCACTGCAGACGCAGCGATGAAGAGCAGAGATACAGCATCTAAGAAATAAAGTGCATCTCTTTTGTTCCCATGCATGTCCATTGTTCTGTTGCACTGTACTGACCAAAGTTTGAAGTTAAGATTATAAAAAAATTTCAAGATGGCAACAGCAAAGTATTAAATCTAGAGTGGAGCCGGGCGTGGTGGCGCACGCTTGTCATCCCCACACTTGGGAGGCGGAGACAGGAGGATCACACAGGTTCGAAGCCAGCTGCGCTGGTTTAAGAGACCCTGTTTCCAAATAAAAATATAAAAAATAGGTGTCTGGGAGTGTAGCCCGGAGGTAGAAGGGCTTCCAGGAACCCCAATACCACCAATAAATAAATAAGTAAATAAATAAATAAATAAATAAATAAATAATAAATAAATTTAGAGTGGAACTTTTGAGCACAGGGCCCTATGTGATCTTATAGGTGAAATACGCATGATCTGGAAGAATGGGAGAATAGACTCTCAGTGGAAATAAACTTTCAGTGATCAAGATTCTCAGTGGAGCCAGGCACTATAGTACATGCCTATAATCCCAGTACTTAGGAGGCTGAGACAGGAGGATCGTGAATTTGAGGTCAAGCTTCTTAGTGATACCCTGTTTCAAAAAAATAAAAAATTAAATAGGGCTAGTGGTGTAGCTCTGATGTAGAACACTCCTGGGTTCAATCTCCACTACACACACACACACACACACACACACACACAGGATTCTCAGTGGGCTTATCTCCTTAGTTCCATGAATTCCTCATTCCTTGGAGAGCACTATAACCAACAAAGGATTCAAGTGAGTTCCATCATATTCCAGGACCCAAGGCACTGGTCCCTCGTGCTCCAGTCTAAAGATATAACAGATGGTGACTTCTACTCTAAAAGGAAAGACGATGAGAGGAACAGATTTGAGGAGAAGAGAAGATTTATTGTGTCATCAGCCGAGCATATCATACAGACTCAATACATATTCATGAATACATGAATGCACACCCAGAAAATAAGTGGTTGTGCAGTGATAACATATGTTTTAATGAAATGATGACTGACTTACACGGCGCATGCGGGCCTATGTTCAGAGCCAGTCGTCCCTTGCTCCCTGTTCATTCAGAGGCGATTTCATGGTATGCCCTAATTGCACACCATTCGTCCTCTGCTATCCTGCTACCCAAAGAGCCCCCAAAACACTTGTCTTCCTTCTTTCTCTTTATATACAAATGATTCGTAAAATTACTCAAACGAACAAAATACTGAGCTCTGTGCCTTCTCGCCTTAATTATGTTTTTCGTCATTATATTCTTTCTTCAACCTTGATGTTTACTTCTCTTAAATTGCCTTCTCTGCATCTGGGGTACCGACCGACCATTCTGTTGATACAGCAGATGCATATGAAATGTGCATCTGTTTTAATTCTCCAAAACCCAGGCAAGATTCGACCCCCAAAATCACCAGGCCATTCAAAACAGGACTTGTTTTCATTGAATATACTCATATGCAACTGGTAAGAAGTCAACATTAAGGAAGAAAATGTGGCTTACCTATTTTTTTTCTTGATGAACTATACTAAGATACTAGAATTTTGTTGTATGCCTTTTTTTCAATTTGGTTAAGACTTACTTTTTCTAAAAGATTATGTGTGTACATGTGTTTGTGTTTGCATGCACGGACTGAAAGAAAATAATCCATTAAGAAACTTTGAACTTTTTTTTTTTGGTAGTACTGGGGTTGAAACCCAGGGGCTTTTCTACCTCCGGGCTACACTCCCAGACCTAGTTTATACTTTATTTGGAAAAAGGGTGTCACTAAGTTGCTGAGAGCCTCACTAAGTAGCTGAGGCTGGCTTCGAACCTATGCAGTCCTCCTGTCTCAGGCTCCCAAGCATTGGGATTACAAGCATGCGCCACGACGCCCGGCAAAACTTGGAACTTTTAAAAAGAAAGGGACTTGTGTCTGCCAAGCATGGTGGGGTATGCGTGTAATCCCAGTACTGGAGAAGCTGAGATAGGAGGATTACAGGTTCAAGGACAACCTTACCAACTTAGTGAGTCCCTCAACAACTTAGCAAGACCATATTTCAAAATAAAACTAAAATAGGCCTGGGAGGGGGGGGGCTATAACTTGAAGGTAGAATGACCGTGGATTCAATCCTCACTACTGTAAAAATAAAGAAAAGAAAAGAATGGGACTTTATAAATAAAGAAAGAAAAGAATGGGACTTTACCTACCATTGATTGCCATCCTCTCTGTTCATTTCCATAGGTTCAATGGGTTGAATAAATATTGCCTCTAGCTGTTCTTTTTGTTTATTGGGTTTTAGCCAAGCACCTTAGACTTAGTCTCCAAAATCTCAACACAGTTCTATGAGTAGTATCTAACCTATATAATGGGGGGGAAAAAAACAACCTTTTTTTCCTTCTATACTTTGAAACCTTCAGAAATTCTCATTTCCCTTTGGTGACTGAATTCTCTCAATCCTGGGCTTTGTTCTTCAAAAAAGGCTGGTCTTGGTTCATAAGACCTAACTCCTGTCTAGCTCAACATACGTAATTTCCATTACCTTCAACAATTCTAAAGCAATCTAATCAATAAAGATAATCCCAGATTTTAAAAGGCTATGCTAATTGCCCTGGTTCCTTTTATTCACTAAATCCTCCTTTATTTCACCCTTCCTTAAAAGAGAATGGTAATTTTTCTTTAGGAATCAATAACCTCTCCCAAAGCCATTGAAGCTTCCAGAAAAAGGCTGTCAGGTAAAATTTTTATTTTATCTTAACTTCTTTCTCTATCCATTGATGTCACTGGCTCAAAGATACAAAAACAAGACCGGATCTCATACACACACACACACACACACACACACACACACACACACACACACACACAATGAAATATAGCCACCGGAGCACAAAGTAATTAGTTAGCCACCTCTAGTCCAAGTGCTTGGCCTGTTTTTGATGCATAGGGGGCGCTAAGTCATGATTTGTTGATTGTTTGATTGATGTTTAAAAGCCAAGTGCCCAAGGGGAAATTTGAAAATTTTCTTATCATTGTACCCTTTCCAATTGTATAAAATACATGATTTCCTATAAATCACTCTCAAAATACATCGTGTCATTTTCACGATTCAGAGAAAGGCAATTTGGACCAGTTCTCTAGCAATTTGTGATGAAAATTTGACTGATGGCAAAGCAGCTCAACAGCAAAAAATACTTGCAGACGTTTAGTGAGAACAAGCTACAGGCCGGCCACCGTTCTGGATACAGGACACAGAGGGGCATCTGAGATTGAGTCCTTGACTTCTCAAAGCTCACAGGGAAGTGGGGGAAATAGTATAAATAAACAAGCATCAGGAAATGGGAAGGCATTTGATAAAAATATGTAACAAAGTGGTGCAGGGACATAGAGGCCCAGCATCAATGGATGAGGAATGAGCAGACACTATAGGACCAAACTGCCCGGGTGCGATTCCCACATCTGTGATTTACTACAGCACCATTAAGCTCCGGAGGAGGAGGCTGAGGCACAGGGAGACAAAGGAAGGAAGAAAGGAAACTTAGGACAATGTCTAGAACATAGTACTCAATTAGTAAATACAAGTATTATCAGATTGTATATAGAAGGGAGTTGGGGACTTTATATAAAAAAGATAGATGGAGAAATACAGGCTTCCGGTTACAGGCATGTTTGGAGAATGACAAGCAGCTGTGCAACTGGAGAAAAGACTGACAAAGTGAAAATATGAGAATAATACCTGCTACTCTGAGCTATGGTATGCAAGTATCCTAGCTCAGCCACTTGCTAGATACATGCATGAGAAACTCAACTTGACATGAAAGGAGTAGGTACTCAACACATGAGAACAAGTATTATTACGAGTGCATGAAAAACAATGGCTTTATTCAGGTGTGGTGGTGCATGCCTATAATCTCAGTAATTGGGAGGCTATGACAGGAGGGTCACAGGTTCAAAGACCGCCTCAACAAGTTAGCAAGGCTCTCAGCAACCTAGTGAGATCTTGTTTCAAAACAAAAAATAAGCCGGGCGTGGTGGCACATACTGGTAATCCCCGCGCTTGGGAGGCTGAGACAGGAGGAGCGCACAGGTTCGAAGCCAGCCTCAGCTATTTAGTGAGGCTCTCAGCAACTTAGTGAGACCCTGTTTCCAAATAAAGTATAAAATAGGTCTGGAAGTATAGCCTGGAGGTAGAAAACCCCTGGGTTCCATTCCCAGTACCACAAAAAAAGGGGAGGGGGCTGGAGCATATCTTAGAGGTAGAATGCCCCTGGACTCAATCCCCAGTGTGTGTGTGTGTGTGTGTGTGAGGGGAGGAGGATATGAATATGGCTTGAGACTGGTGCTGAGAGTCTGGTTTAGATTGTGGAGGGCCTGTATAATATATGTGTTGTTACTCAGATATTGCTGCAATAATGCTGTTTAACAATCTTCAACATTTTAGTAGCTTACAACAACAAACATTTATTTTCTAACTTACAAGTGAGTCATCTGGAGCTTGGCTGATTTGGGTTGGGTTTTGCTGGGTCTGCCTGGGTTCTGCTGGGCTGGGCTCCAGGCAACAGGCCAGTTCTGTTTCACACATCTCATTCTAGGACCTGTAGCAACCAGGCTGTGGCATCCATTCCTGGACGTGAGCTTCTCATGACAACAGCTGAAGCCAGAGAGGAGGATCTGAAGCATATAAGCATATTTACAATCTGCTCACATCACATCAGCCAGCATTCTGTTGGTGGGTGGAAATCACACGGAATGGGTAAGTATCCTGACTTCTGCCCGTTGTGGCTAAAATCACAAAGTCACGTGGCAAAGGGCATGGAAACGCAATTTTGTTGCAGGGGAGAGTGAATAATCAGGGACAATATAACAGTCTGCATGTTTGAAGGCTTAAAATTATTCTGTAAATAAAAAGATCCATGAAAGACATTGTATTGATAAGTTACACGGCTAGATCTAAATTTGGGAACATTCTTCCTCTTGGTTAATTGGAAGGTGAGTGGAACAAGGAGGAACTGGGGGCTGTGGGGTCATTTTTTCTAGTTCCAATAAGAGAAGATAAGGCTGGGGCATGAGAGCCCATGAGGAGGGCTGGCGATGTAGTTCCGTGGTAGAGTATTTGTGTAGCATGGGTTTGATTACCAAAAACAAAACAACAAAAACATGATATCAGAAATTGCAAGAGGAATATGAACTTATAAAAAATGATGAGTTATGATTAGAAAGCTTTGATGACTATATAGGACAAAGGGCAGGGTTGGAGAGGACATAGGAAGATAGTGAATCAGTTTTGGGGTGTTTGTTTTGTTTGTGATACTGGGATTAAACCCAGGGGCATTCTTCCTTTGAGTTATACCCCCAGCCCAATTTTATTTATTTTTTTAAATGAAGTCTCACTATGTTACTGAGACTGGCCCCAAACTTGCAATCCCCTATCTCAGCTTCTGAATCAGATTTTGAATGATGTGGGGGCTTTGTAATATGTCAATTTGTTTGTCCTAATCTCTATTTCTTTGAATTCCTTTCCCTGAATGTTTCTGGTTGGAGTTCATCAGAGGAAACATTTTGTGTGAGGTTCAGGAGTTGTATTTAAAGTGGGGTGGATATTGCTTCGCTATTCTCTGAAGGTCGGTGCAAGGGCTCCTGGGACATGTTCATGCACATTGTCACTAATGTGTTCACTTTCCTGATTGATGTAGGGTAATGGCTGGACCTATTACTACTCCATCTTCTCTCTGATCCTCCTTCTCCTTCTGTGACTCCTGACACAGGCTCATAATTAGCTCCAAAACAAAAGATGCGAGTTTCTAATAGGATGCCTACATCATCAAAGCTATAGGCTGAAGCCATGAGAGAGACACACAGATTCTAGCCTTTCTCTCAGGTTCCTATTTGTCTTGGCTTCATACTACTTTACAGCCATCTTCCCTTCTCAACTGTCTGCTCTGTTGAGTTGAATCTTCACAATTTGATATAAAGATGCTAGCCTTCAGAGAAACCATTTACTAACTTTTATAAGTACAAAAGGTTGCCTTGATAAGAAATCATATGCACTTGATTTCCTAATAGTTCCTCATCTCTGATAAAACCTTGACTAATACAAGCAGGTTGACTCTAAGATGCCTATAGTAAGTCTGGAGAGAAAGAATAAATGTGACATACATTTAGAAATGTGAGCAGAAACGTAGATTTGATAATATTGACTAGGAAACAAGAGTTGACAATATAGGAATAAATGTATTTCATTAGTTTAAAGTAAAATGGGAGGATATCTGAAGAGAGAAGCACAGGAAATTCTAATATGTGAGTATGTGGAAAAGGGAGAAGAATCAGGAATAGGCTAGCGACCATCAAAAAAATGAGAAAATTCAGAGCAGGGGATGTTCTGGCAGCCAAAGGATGGAGTGTATGAGACCATCTGTTGGGGTCCCAAGCGTGTACAAAGGTTAAAGAGAATGGTCGCTGTGGTTATGTGGTACATGAAAGGAAGAAACCTCTGCAGAGACGTCAGCATTGATCAAAGCCGTGTGAGACAGTGCTTCTTCCAAGGGAGGGATGGAGGAGGAAAGGCCAAGTTGGACAGTATTTGGAGATTACTTGAAGGGCATTGTTTTCTTCGTAATCTAGAAATATAATTTCATTATATCTATCAGGGCTTTTTCCCTAATATACATAAAAGCAGTACAGTTTTGCTTTTTTGTGAGCCCCTGGGACTGTTTCCCATGTGGAGGGATCACCTTTTTAAAAATTCACAAAGATATTCAGAGGAGCAGTAGTGCCGCCGTTGCCGTAGTTTCAAAGGTAGCTGGGAAGCATATTTCTGGCTTATACTTTAGGGAGATGGGAACACAGAAGAGTTTCTGAGAAGCAAGAAAGGAAAACAAATATTCTCTGTGAGTATAGAACTAAAGGGGCGAAAGATTGGTAAAGAAGAGCAAATGTCTGAAGATGGGAAAGATGAATGAGAATTAGCTAAAGCAATGCCTCAGCAATGTGAGCAGGATCCAAAGGAGATTGGACCTCAAAAAAATTTATAATTCATTTGTTCACTTATTAAATTATTCAACAAATATTTATTAAATGTCATGTGCCAGGTACTGTTCAAGCCACTGGGAATATGTGGTGAACATGAAAATAATTAATGTAGGCATTCTGGAGATGGTGATAAGATGATGATAAATGTTTTGAAAAAAATATATAGCAGGCTTAGGGATTTGAGAGGGGTGGAAATAGGCGACGCAGGTTGAGATGGGCATGTCTCTCAAAGGAAGTGACGTTTAAGCAAGAGCCCTGGATGTAGTAGAAAATAACACTCTATAAAGTTTTAGCCCCCCAAAAGATGTTTCAGAGAGAAGAAACAGCAAGTACCAAATCTCTACAGGAGAAATGAGCTTAGACTGTTTGAAGCTCTGAGAAAGGAAGACTGGGGTTGCTATGGTTGTATGTTGTTCATTGTCTACTGCTTGTTGAGTCTGGAGACTGCAGACACCTTATCTTGCACATCTATTTTCTGCAGCCTCCCTTCCTCCCTGAATACAGTGGACGCCAATCAATGTTTGAGGACTTGAACTTGATAGCTGGACAAATGTTGACACTGAAGTTCAAAGCTACAGGTCCTTTCTTCCAGTTTCCATTTCTAATCAAATCATGTTCCCTGCTTTTATCCAACTTTCACAAAGTTACTTTCAAGGTCAGGAATGAGGGAATATTCCACCCGTTTTATTTTATGAGCAGACACAAAGATTAGGTTTGCTTTTTCCTTTTAGTTCTAACATTGAGCTGATTGATGGAAGGTAGAGGAAAGTAATAAACCTTTATTCACAGAACTACAAAACCCTCTCTGGCTGCTGCCTTCTTCCCTCTCTGGAGACAGATGGGGCCATTGCTATTATGAAATATACAGCAGTATATACCAGTAAGCTCTCTGGTACTCATCTACATCTTGACAACTCCTTAATAAAGACATCACCCTTTAGATAGCATCTGTCATCAAGACAAGCAGGCTACATATGCATTTAACTGTTTCACTTCTTAAAGAGAATAGCAGCTTATGACTTTTGTTGTTGTTTTGTGGTCCTAGAGATTGAACCCAGGGGTGTTCTACCTCTCATCTATATGCCAGTCCTATTTCATTTTTTATTTTGAAACAGAATCTTTTAGACATAGTGGTGCATACTTGTAATCCTAGTACTTGGGAGGCTGAGACAGGAAGATCACAGGTTTGCAGCCAGCCTCAGCAACACAGTGAGTCCCTCCACAATTTAGTAAGTTCCTGTTTCAAAATTAAAAAAAGAAAATAGGGCCGGAGGTATAGCTCAGAGGTAGAATGCTCCTGGTTCAATCTCCAGCACCAAAAAGAAATAATAACAGAGTCTAAGGGCCTTGCTAATTTCCTGAACCTGGCTTTGAACCTGAAATCCTCCTGTCTCCGCCTTCCAAGTACTATGATTACAAGTGTGTGCCATCATGCCAAGTTATCATGAAAATTTGACTGTTCCTTTTGGGACAGGGGTTTTATAGCCTTAGAAAGAAAGTATATTGGCCAGGTGTAGTAGGTAGTACATGCCTGTAATCCCAGTACTTGTAAGGTTAAAATAGGAGAATTGCAGGTTCAAAGCCAGCCTCAGCAACTTAGTGAGCCTCTCAGCAACTTAATGTTTCCAAATAAATAATAAAAGGAGGCTAGGGGTATAGCTCAGAGGTAGAATGCCCCTGGGTTCTATCCTTAACACCACAAAAAGAAGGGGAGGAGGAGGAAGAGGTTGTTAGATCAAATAACAATTTCAGAAATAAATTATTCACAAAATTTGATGCCACCACACTTTCCTTCTCTTTATTTTGGCAAGTGGCCATTGGCGGGGACCCACTTGATCGAGGACACTGGCGAAGCCATATGAATATTCAGGCAATCAAGGTGACTCTCCATGTGATGCAATGCTGCAGTGAAGGCCTTGGTATCTAAATATAGCATTCCTGGGGCTCTGCTTCAGTCTTCTTGCTGCAAAATAAGCCATCCTAAAAATCAGTGGGTTCCAGCAATGAACCTTTATCGTTTCTCACTCATCTGTTGGCTGGCTGGACAGTTTTTCTCTGGGCTACCCCTGAATCTCTTGGCTCAGCCGGGTATGGATGGGCTAGGATGGCCTCAATTGCATGGTTCTCTTTTTTTTTTTTTTTTTTTTGTTTTGTGTGCTTTATTTATTTTTTTAATTAATTTATTTTTTAAATTGGTGCATTGTAGTCATATATCAATCACATTGGAGTACAAGACTTGAGAGGATATACAAGCACACATCATCCAATTAGCCCTCCTCCAGCCCCCGTCCCATTCCCTCCCCCTCCCTCCATCCCACACTTCTTTGGTGATTTACTTTGATACATTTGTTTATGTACCTCCTGCATTTTAAAGAGGCTCCGTCCTCCAGTATTACATACCCTCTGATTGATCACATTAGTTGCTTCACTATAGGGCCCTTTCTATAGCTCAACCTCTTCCTGTTGCCCTTTTCCTCCTAGTTATTGCTGATTAAGAGAAGCGTCTGATTTATATTTTCTGCGATATTTCTCTGTGCATGCTGCGTTGCAAGTACCAATCCCACTCTTGATGGTCCCAGTAGTGGCCTGGCTACTCAGTGGACTGATCCAGACCTCGCTGGCTCACGCAGCGGCCTTGCCTCATGGGAGGACCCAGTTCTGGTCTCGCTGGCCCCTGAACCGGTCAAACCCCTAAGCTGGCTTTGGTCCCGACCTTGGAGGCCGCAGGAGTGAACTTGCCTCACGCCAGGCTCCGATGCTGGCCATTGGCCCCTGCACTGGTCTAACCCCTTGGCAGGATTCCAATCCCGGCCTCGGAGGCCCCAACACTGGTAATGCCTCACGGCAGGCTCCGATGCCGGCCTCACTGGCCCCAGCACCGGCCTAACCCCTTGACAGGCTCTTATCCTGGCCTCAGAGGCCCCAGTACCGGCCTTGCCTCACGGCAGGCTCCGATGCTGGCCTCGCTGGCCCCAGCACCGGCCTAACCCCTCGGCAGGCTCTTATCCTGGCCTCGGAGGCCCCAGTACCGGCCTTGCCTCACGGCAGGCTCCGATGCCGGCCTCGCTGGCCCCAGCACCGGCCTAACCCCTCGGCAGGCTCTTATCCTGGCCTCGAGGCCCCAGTACCGGCCTTGCCTCAAGGCAGGCTCCGCTGCCGGCCTCGTTGGCCCCAGCACCGGCCTAACCTCTCGGCAAGCTCTTATCCTGGCCTCGGAGGCCCCAGTACCGGCCTTGCCTCACGGCAGGCTCCGATGCCGGCCTCGCTGGCCCCAGCACCGGCCTAACCCCTCAGCAGGCTCTTATCCTGGCCTCGGAGGCCCCAGTACCGGCCTTGCCTCACGGCAGGCTCCGATGCCGGCCTCACTGGCCCCAGCAGCGGCCTAACCCCTCGGCTGGCTCCGATCCCGGCCTCAGAGGCCCCAGTACCGGCCTTGCCTCACGGCAGGCTCCGATGCCGGCCTCGCTGGCCCCAGCACCAGCCTAACCCCTCGGCAGGCTCTTGTCCTGGCCTCGGAGGCCCCAGTACCGGCCTTGCCTCACGGCAGGCTCCGATGCCGGCCTCGCTGGCCCCTGCAGCGGCCTAACCCCTCGGCAGGCTCCGATCCCGGCCTCGGAGGCCCCAGCACTGGTCATGCCTCACGGCAGGCTCCGCTGCCGGCCTCGTTGGCCCCAGCACCGGCCTAACCCCTCGGCAAGCTCTTATCCTGGCCTCGGAGGCCCCAGTACCGGCCTTGCCTCACGGCAGGCTCCGATGCCGGCCTCGCTGGCCCCAGCACCGGCCTAACCCCTCGGCAGGCTCTTGTCCTGGCCTCGGAGGCCCCAGTACCGGCCTTGCCTCACGGCAGGCTCCGATGCCGGCCTCGCTGGCCCCAGCACTGGCCTAACCCCTCAGCAGGCTCTTATCCTGGCCTCGGAGGCCCCAGTACCGGCCTTGCCTCACGGCAGGCTCCGATGCCGGCCTCGCTGGCCCCAGCACTGGCCTAACCCCTCAGCAGGCTCTTATCCTGGCCTCGGAGGCCCCAGTACCGGCCTTGCCTCACGGCAGGCTCCGATGCCGGCCTCACTGGCCCCAGCAGCGGCCTAACCCCTCGGCAGGCTCCGATCCCGGCCTCAGAGGCCCCAGTACCGGCCTTCCCTCAAGGCAGGCTCCGATGCCGGCCTCGCTGGCCCCAGCACCGGCCTAACCCCTCGGCAGGCTCCGATCCCGGCCTCGGAGGCCCCAGCACTGGTCATGCCTCAAGGCAGGCTCCGATGCCGGCCTCGCTGGCCCCAGCACCGGCCTAACCCCTCGGCTGGCTCTTGTCCTGGCCTCGGAGGCCCCAGTACCGGCCTTGCCTCAAGGCAGGCTCCGATGCCGGCCTCGCTGGCCCCAGCACCGGTCTAACCCCTCAGCAGGCTCTTATCCTGGCCTCGGAGGCCCAAGTACCGGCCTTGCCTCATGGCAGGCTCTGATGCCAGCCTCGCTGGCCCCAGCACCGGCCTAACCCCTCAGCAGGCTCCGGTCCCGTCCTCGGGGGCCCCAACACTGGCCTTGCCTCCCGGCAGGCTCCGATGCCGGCCTCGCTGACCCCAGCACCGGCCTAACCCCTCAGCAAGTTCCGGACCCGACCTCGGAGGCCCTAGCACAAGCCTTGCATCATGGCAGGCTCCAATGCCGGCCTCGCTGGCCCCAGCATCGGTCTAACCCCTCTGCAGGTTCCAATCCCGGCCACGGAGGCCTCAGTAGTGGCCCTGCCTCACAGCAAGCTCCGATGTCGGCCACTGGCCCCGGCGCCCGCCTAACCCCTCAGCAGGTTCCGATCACTGTCTCTGTGGTTAGTATTTCAAAGGTTCCAGTTGTAATGTATCAGATCTCTGCCTCCCCCGAATATTGGCCACTGGCATTGCCACTGCCTCCACCATTTCAAATCCTTCCCAGGCTCTTTTTCCACTCTGAATGTTGTCCAGTGTTCCTAAGCATGCGTGATGGTAGCATTCGACATTTGGTGTAATTTCTCCAAAAAAATAAAGTTGGTAAGATCCGGTTTCTGCTTCTCCTGAATACAAGTCTCTACCACCATCGCGAAGAACTCTTTCAACACCGCATTTCTCCTTGGTCTCCGCTAAACTCTCTCCTTATATGTGATGTCTGAGATTCTTAACAATATAGAGAAATAGCAGTCCTCTTTCACAGCGAATTTTTCCATAAGTTCCAGTGCATTTAGATAAGTTTTGTCTGCATCTCCAGTGTCCTGGCATCCATAACGGCTTTCTTACCACCTCTCCGATATTTTTCTTTATCTTTTTCTGTTCTGGGCCCGGTTTCTCCAGGGGTCTGGCGTGCTACTCGCAGTTCGGCCGGGACCCAGAGTCCCGCGATCCGGGCCCCAGCTGGCGTGCCCTGTGCTCGACCCCCGCCCAGAACCCAGCGTCTTACTGGGCCTTGTTTCTCCAGGGGTCTGGCGTGCTACTCGCAGTTCGGCCTGGGGCCCAGAGTCCCGCGACCCGGGCCCCATCTGGCGTGCCCAGCCCGCGACCCCCGCCCAGAACCCAGCGTCTTACTGGGTCCGGTTTCTCCAGGGGTCTGGCGTGCTACGCGCAGTTCGGCAGGGGCCCAGAGTCCCGCGCCCCGGGCCCCAGCTGGCGTGCCCTGTGCTCGACCCCCGCCCAGAACCCAGCGTCTTACTGGGCCTTGTTTCTCCAGGGGTCTGGCGTGCTACTCGCAGTTCGGCCTGGGGCCCAGAGTCCCGCGACCCGGGCCCCATCTGGCGTGCCCAGCCCGCGACCCCTGCCCAGAACCCAGCGTCTTACTGGGTCTGGTTTCTCCAGGGGTCTGGCGTGCTACGCGCAGTTCGGCAGGGGCCCAGAGTCCCGCGACCCGGGCCCCATCTGGCGTGCCCAGCCCGCGACCCCCGCCCAGAACCCAGCGTCTTACTGGGTCCGGTTTCTCCAGGGGTCTGGCGTGCTATGCGCAGTTCGGCAGGGGCCCAGAGTCCCGCGCCCCGGGCCCCATTAGGCGTGCCCCGCCCGCGACCCCCGCCCAGAACCCAGCGTCTTACTGGGCCTGGTTTCTCCAGGGGTCTGGCGTGCTACGCGCAGTCTCAATTGCATGGTTCTCAATCGGCTCAGCATCAGCTGGAACCAGGTGTGGTGGCACATGCTTGTAATCCCAGTACTTGGGAGGCTGAGACAACAGGATTATAGGTTCATGGCCAGCTTCAGCAATGTTGTAAGACTCTCACCAACATAGTGAGACCCTGTTTCAAACTAAAATAGTAAAATAGGACTGGGTGTGTAATTCAGAGGTAGAATGTCCCTGGTTCCATCCCCAGTAACACACACACACACACACACACAAAAGAATGATCTGGGAAGTTGGTGTGGGCATGGCTCTTATCAGCCTCCAATTCACATGCTCCAAGTATAGCAATACTATGATCTCTATGGCATTTAGGCCTATGCTTGGGTTATGTGGGCAGTGTCACAGGGCCAACCCAGATTCAGGAAGTGGATAAATAAAGGCTGCTTCTGATTGGAATGGCCTGTAATGTCACATGGACCAGGGGCAGGCTTACAGGGTTGGGAAGAAGTTGCAGCTCTTCTGCAGTATACAGTAGGCTACTCCTTCCATCGGTTTATTCCTGATGAATCATCTGTCCTTCGTCACTGTCGCAGAAGGGAACAGTAGAAAATTAAGTGGCCAAAAAGGAAGGTGGTACCAATTGTCTCTCCCGGAGCTTTTTCAACTTGTCCTTAATAGAATTTCCTGTGTACAACTTAGGAAGGCAGTCAAAGCAAGCCCCTGAAGGAAGAGACAGAGAACAGGGCAGGAGGGGAAAGCCTCACCTGGTATTTCTTGTCTGGTAATGGGATGGGGGTTACATTTCCTGAGGAGCGGACAGCTGAGTGGGGTCCAGGCACTGGGAGGGGTTATAGCACTGTAGGTATTGAACCCAGGGGCATTCTACCAGTATTCAATCACATTAACTCTCCCCCACACACAACATACTAGAGAAAACAAAGCAAGCACTAAAAAGACAAGTGTCAAGAGAAGTGAGGAATTGAGACATTAAGGGGGACTTAAAATTATTTTTTTAAATTTGAAATAGGGATGGGAAGAAAGCAAGTATTAGGATGAAAATAAATGTGTGTGTGTGTGTGTGTGTGTGTGTGTGTGTGTGTGTGTTACTAGGAAATGAACCCAGAGGCATTCCACCTCTGAGCTACACTCCCAGCCCTATTTTTTATTTTTATTTTGAAACAGGGTCTCACTAGGTTGATGAGAGTCTCACTACTTGCTGAGGCTGTCCTCGAACCTGCCATCCTCCTGTCTCAGCTTCCCAAATACTGGAATTGTAGGCATGTACCACTATACCCAGAATGCTTGGGAATTTTGGAAGATGTGGAAAGATGTCCCAAAGACTTACATTCTCTGCTTGTTTAAAGTACTTAAGACTGATTTTTCAGGGATGCGTCGGGAGGCCTTAAAAGCCTGAGGCATAGCTGGGACCAGTGGTGCCAATCTGGAATCCCAGTACTTGAGAATCCCAGTACTTGAGAGGCTAAAACAGGAGGATCACAGGTTCAAGGATAGCCTCAGTATTCAGTGAGACTCAGTAACCTAGCAAAACCATGTTTCAAAAAAAAAAAAAATAGAAGCCAGGTGTGGTGGCATAAGTTTGTAATCCCAGCATTTAGGAGGCTGAGATAGGAGGATCGTGGTTTGCCGATGGCCACAGCTACTTAGTGAGGCCCTCCACAAACTGAGTGAGACCCTGTTTCAAAATAAAGAATAAAAATTGGGCTGGGGTGTAGCTTGGAGGTAGAATGCCCCTGGGTTCTACCCCCAGTACTAAAACATAAATATAAATAAATAAATAAAACTTAAAAATAGGGCTAAGGGTGTAGTTTGGAGGTAGAGTACCCCTGGTTCAATCCCAGTACTAAAAATGGAAAAAAAAATAATAACCCTGACACATCTCAGGACTGTACACTGAAACCATACATCTCTTCTCAACACATCCAAGCTAGCACAGTCATCCTTACTCAACTCAGAGGGCCTTCAGTGAGGCTTGCTGGCCTCTAGTGGTCACAAAGGAATTGCCCAGCTCCTGGCTTTGCCTGGTTTCACTCTGATTTGAGAGTGGTATATATACTAGATGCCTTCCGAACCATTTTAAGGTCCCCTCAAGAATATTAGACAACTGCTCTGTTTCTTTTTTTTTTTTTTTTGGTGGTACTGGGGTTCCTGGAAGCCCTTCTTCCTCTGGGCTACACTCCCAGACCTATTTTATATATATATTTTTGAAACAGGGTCTCCTAAGCCAGCGCGCACGGCTGGCTTCAAACCTGCGCGATCCTCCTGTCTCCGCCTCCCAAGCGCGGGGATTACAAGCGTGCGCCACCACGCCCGGCAACAACTGCTCTGTTTCTTTACCAAAACCTGGATAAGAAATTTTCTTTGCTTCAGAACAAATTACAGAGGCAAGATTTATGCCCACACTCGACTTCCTTGTTTCTAATATGCAGACAGTGTTCTGAAGATAATACTTTTCAGCTTCTCTAATGAAAGGGATAAGATTAGGTGACTTGTACAAGAAGTTTGGAGCAGATTGTCACAACTGTCTAAAAATGGAAATAATGTTTGTGAAAGACATTTGTAAACTCAGCCAGGAGTGGTTGTGTACACCTGTAATCCCAGTACTTGGGAGGCTGAGACAGGAGGCTCACAGGTTCGCAGCCAGCTTCAGCAACTTAGTGAGGTTCTCAGCAACTTAATGAGACTCTGTTTCAAAATAAAAAATAAAGCCGGGTGTGGTGGCGCACGCTTGTAATCCCAGTGTTTGGGAGGCTGAGACAGGAGGATTGTACAGGTTCGAAGCCAGCCTCAGTTACTTAGTGAGGCTCTCAGCAACTTAGTGAGACTCTGTTTTCAAATAAAATATAAAAAAGGTCTGGGAGTATAGCTTGGAGGTAGAAAGCCTCTGGGTTGCACCCCTAGTACCACCAAAATAAAGTAAAATAAAATAAAATAAAAAATAAAATGTGGCTGGGTGTGGCTCATAGAAGGAATTCCCCTGAGTTCATAGTATAAAAAACAGTGTGTGTGTGTGTGTGTGTGTGTGTGTGTGTGTGTGTGTGTGTGTGTTATCTTTCAGGAAAAAAAAAACTTAGTAGTCAGAAGCATGTAATCCTAGTATTCAATTGACTGAGACAAGAGGATTGCAGGTTCAAGGCCAGCCTCAGCAACTTAGTGAGACTGTTTCAAAAGGAAAAACTAAAAAGAACTGAGTAGGTAGCTCAGTGCCCCTGAATTCAATTCCCCAGTACCCCTCCACCCCAAAAATCCAGAGATCATGTGGCCTTTATAATAGGTTCCAAGACATGTGTGACTTCCCTAAGCTTTGGACTGCTGCTCTGTGTATTGAAATAATGGCACTTCTGCATGCATGGTTTGCCAAAATCACGCCAGTCAGTAAAGAATGTGGTTACTATACAGTACTGCTGCTGATTAAAGATTTATTAACTGTAGCCATTATTATTTTTTTGTTTTATTTATTTTTTATTTTTATGTGGATCATATTGAAAATGGCATACATTCACACAGTGCTTGGTATATTTATTATTATTATTATTATTATTATTATTATTATCTAGATGATGCTGTGCCATTTTGAGTTCTATGACAGATCAGGAGAATTTCTGCCTAAACTAGAATTATATTTCATAGCCCATAGTGGCCTTTCATGTATGTATTGATCCCATTTTATTAAGATAATACCTAAAATTTCTCATAAAGTTGCCCTCAAGTAAGTGGAACCACAGATCTTTTAAGGGGAAAGATGTTTGAATGGCTACGGGATATGAAGATACTTTGGAAGGCATCTAAGTGGTTTTTAGTGGTTGACCAGAGGAACCTTAAAGTCCTTGCAAGACCTGGAATGGTGGCACATGCCTATAATCCTAGTACTTGGGAGGCTGAGATGGAAGAATCATAGGTATGAGGCCAGTACATAGTAACTTAGCGATACCTTGTTTTCACTTTTTTTTTTAAATAAAGATAATTTATGCCGGGCGTGGTGGTACATGCTTGTAATCCCTGCGCTTGGGAGGCGGAGACAGGAGGATCACACAGGTTTGAAGCCAGCCATGCTGGCTTAAGAGACCCAGTTTCCAAATAAAAAAAAAGTATAAAATAGGTCTGGGAGTGTAGCCCGGAGGTAGAAGGGTTTCCAGGAACCCCAGTACCACCAAAAAGCAAAAAGAAAAAAGAAAAGAAAAAAAAAAGAAAATTTATTTATTTATTTTTCTCTGAGCTACACTCCCAGCCCTATTTTTTTTATTCTTGTTATTTTGAAACAGGTTCTCACTAAGTTGCAGAGGGCCGCACTAAATAGCTGAGGCTGGCTGCGAACCTGAATCCTCCTGTCTCAGGTTCCTAAGAACTAGGACTACAAGTGTGCCATCACACCTGGCTGAGACCCTGTTTCAAAATGAAAAAAAAAAAAAAAAAAAAAAAAAAAAAAAGGGCTAGGGGTAGAACCATCCTGTCCCCAGGTTCAGTTCTCCAGTCTCTCCTCCCCTCTCCTCCCCTCTTCCTCCTCCTCCTCCTCCCTTCCTCCTCCTCCTTCTCCCCTCCTCCTCCCCTCCTCCTCCTCCTCCTCCTCCTCCTCCTCCTCCTCCTCCTCCTTCTTCTTCTTCTTCTTCTTCTTCCTCTTCCTCTCTCTCTCTCTCTCTCTCTCTCTCTCTCTCTCTCTCACACACACACACACACACACACACACATACACACACACACAAAGAGAAAACCTTTTTCTGTTTTTCTGCATTGTAAAGCTTCTAGCCCATTCCACCTCTCCTGGAAGGAAAGGGCTCCTAGTCAATATTTTCTAAGAAGCTCCTTAAAGAATTGTACCAACTGGTGGTTGTAGGAAACTTGAGTTCCTTTTTGGATTGTCAGGGCTCCCTGTTGTGCAAGTGACCCCCTTGGGAGGCAGTTATGACAGAAATCAGTCAATTGGCTGGAAGAAGCTGGATTGACAATGCAGCCATTTGGAAAACCATTTTGTTTCACCTGCTGCCAACTGTCAGATAAGAAACACACACAATTGCCTAAGACAGCGACACCACTTCATATGTTTTCAGTGTATTTAAATATCGTCACTTGTTGGTGATTACCTCTGCATGTTTGTAAGAAAACAAGAAAAATGAAATGCATTCCTGGGATCGTAGGTCACATTTTGTTATGAGGAACTTGAAATAATTTCCATATTGAAATCTGCCAATTACGTTATTTCTTTCCAGTTTCTGAAAAGCATTAATTAAAAGAGGAATGGTTCTGTGATCAAAATTTATATTAACGTTTAGATTATTAAACGGAGAGAAAACCAATCTCTCACAAAATACATTTTATTTAGCTAATTAAATAATTCTCCATTTTACTCTAGGGGAGAAAAAAAGAGAAGTAGAAAATCACTTGGAGGCTTGTAACATGAGCAACTAGGAGGAAAAGTTTATATCATTAAAAATAATAGTTGTGGGCGACTATTTTGCACAGTCCTGCAGTCACTTCTTTTTCTCTCCCTGCCCCAGTGTATTTCTTCCCTCACTGACTCTGGCATTGCCCACGTGATTTGCTTTGGTTAATGGGACAATAGCAAATAGGAGATAACCAAAGATGTCTAGAATCCTTGTGTACTGGGGCTTGCCTCCTCTACTTCTTCAGAATCCTCTAATCACGACCATGTGTTTGATGAGCCCAGCCTGTTCCCTCCCTCACATGACAGAGCAGACAGTCAGAGAAGTGACTGAAGCCATCTGGAACAAGCCAACCTCAGCCAGGCTTGCCCAGACCAGAACAGCCCGCCAAATGCGAAGAAATCACAAATATTTATCTTTTAAAAAGTATTTATGACACCAGGTTTCAAGATGATGTGTTATATAGCAAGCGCTAGATGCTATAAAAGGTGTCACCTTTTAAACATTGCATTTATAGAGAGAGGGAAAAAAGGAAGACTTAATGATTTATTGCGGTGTTCTATTCATAATAAAACTTGTTGAATGAGTTGTGTAGACTCCTGGTCTCCACTTCCTTTCTCTTAAACATGTTCTGTCATCTCTAGCTGGGTTTCTGGGCTTCTGTCTCCTGAGCCTGCTTCTAGGTCATGCACCTTCCCTAGCCTTCCTCTCCTTTTTGAGACTGCTGCTTCTTCCAAGTTTCTCAAGGTTGAGCTCCTGGGTTTTCTATACTTTACACTCTTTTTTTTTTTTTTTTGGCATGATTTATCATGTCCTATAGCTTTAAATGCTGTATTTGTACTTACTCGTCAATGCCATTTTTTTATGTTTTGGTTCTAGTAATTGAACTCAGGAACAGTCTATCTCTGAGCTACACCCCCTGTCCTTTATTAGAACACATCTCACTAAGTGTCTGAAAGCTTTGCTAAGTTGCTCAGGCTATCCTTGAACCTGCAATCCTCCTGCCTCAGCCTTCCAAGTACTGGGATTATAGGCATGTGCCACCACACCCAGCTATTGGTTCCGGTACTTTTGTAGCACTGAATAGAACTTTTGGTATCTAGAGTGTAGCTAATGTTCATCGGTATGAAAGCTTTTCAATGATCACAGTTGGCATGTTAGCCTCAGTAGATGAGGTCCAACCTACCCCTACACCTCATATGGAGAAATAAACACTTTAGACCAAGGAAAGAAACTTCAAAGGAAAGAGTTGTAGGACCTCACCAAATGTTATGGTCAGGAGTCTGAGGAACATTATGAGGGGAATTAATGGTGAAGGCAAGTGATAGATAGTACCTTGGCCCAAATCCAGCTCACAATAGATGTAGTGGGACAATGGACACATCTTGTGCTTACTTCTCAGTCTTAGAATTTACATGGATATATGTATACTTGCTAGCTGGAAGGATTCCTACTCTTGCTTCCTGGCTAGGAAGTTAGGACTAGGACAGAAGGGAGGGCCAAATGGAAGTCCTAGACACTCCTCAAAGACTTCACCAAGATAATCAAACAGAAGGGGTGCTTCATCTCTCTGGGAAATGAGAAACCAAATGCCACCATCAAAGACATGAAGGCTGGAAGGGTGAAGATTCCTATCAATCCCCGTTTGACCTGCCAGTTTGACCAGTGCCAGGGCTAGATAGAAGTTGGAAAATGACTGCAGATGAACACAGATTTAATCAGGTAACGATTCCAATCATCACTGTGGTTGCAGATATGCTCATTTTATAGGAGCAAATAAATAGAACCTCTGGCAGCCACTTTGTAGCTACCGACCTAACAAAATTGTTTAACTCATTTCTATCAGCAAAGATGATCAGACGGCATTGCCTTCACATTAGGTACTGCAGGGCTATTTCAGCTCGGTTACTGTCTGCCATAATAGAGTCTAGAGAATCCTCGATCATCTTGATTTCCCACCGAATATCATTCTGACACAGTATAATTATGACATTATGATAATTGGACCCAGTGAACAGGACAAAGACACAGGAAGTAAGTAAGCAAGCAAGCAAGATGTATGCATGCCGGAGGGTGGGAGATGAATACCAAGATGCTTCAGGGACCTGCTACATCATTTAAGTTTCTAGGGGTATCATGATCTGGATTCTGGTGGGAAATCATCTCTGCTTGAGATAAGATGCTTTTTCTCAAACCACCTGTCATGATGATTTTTAGTCTGCACAGACTCCATTGGGTTAGCTTCCCATTAAGTAGGACCTGGACCAAGATAGGTTCCTCTGACCAATCCAGACTGTAGAGCTAATTTACTTGCCATTGGGCCTTATCTCTCAACATACCAGTATCAGACATGTCTGAAAGCAGAGAGTAGAACTGCATGGAGTCTCCAGCAGCCCTCCATGGTAGAATCTTCTCCCAACAATTCTCCGTTTGAAAAGCAATACCTGGATTGCTTGCTTGCTTGCTCCTAGGCCCTGATAGATATCTGAAAGCCCAGCCAAGGTAACTACCATCAATGAACTAGGTATTATCTTACCTATGTTATTATAAAGCTGGATTGCACAGCAGCATACCATTGTAAACTTGAAATGGTGGTTATGAGACTGGACCCAAGCAAGTACAAGAAAGATATAAATAAGCCGATCAGGTTGGTGAGTCATATTCCCACGAGACCTACACCTACTGGTTTGCCATATTGCCTTTAATCTACATTTATGGCTTCATAGGGAATACCTTTGACCAGAAAATGGAGGAGGTAAAAGTTCAGACCTGGCTTACAGATGGATCTGCTCACATACTAACACTGGCTAGAAGTCTATAGCTAATAAAATATATAGCCCTCCACAGATGTGGTAAAGGGTAATTTGCCCAAAGGGCATAACAAATATGGTCATTCGCATCCTTTAGTAGGAGAGAGAGCCTATGATAAGGATCTGTTGTAATTCAAAGTGAGTGACTAAGTTCATTGGCTGTTCAGAGACTTAGAATAAAATTGAAAAATTGCTGACAAAGAGGGTTGAAAATAGGAAAATGGATGGATGGATTTCTCAGAATGGAAAGAAAGTTTGAAGATATTTTTACCACCAGAAGTGCATGACAGAGGTCATCCACTTCAGAGGTAGGACCAGTAATTTGGTACAAAAAGTAACCTGTCAGCCTGCCATGATGGCACATGCCTGTAATCCCAGTACTTGGGAAGCCAAGAGAGGAGGATCACATGTTTGAGGACAGCCTTAGCAACATAGTGAGACTCTGAGCAACTTAACACCTTATTTAAAAATTAAAACAAAGCCGGGCGTGGTGGCGCACGCTTGTAATCCCCGCGCTTGGGAGGCGGAGACAGGAGGATCGCGCAGGTTCGAAGCCAGCCGTGCTGGCGTAAGAGACCCTGTTTCAAAAATATAAAATAGGTCTGGGAGTGTAGCCCGGAGGAAGAAGTGCTTCCAGGAACCCCAGTACCACCAAAAAATAAAAAATAAAAATAAAATAAATAAATAAATAAAAATTAAAAAAAAAAAGCTGGCGTGGTGTTGTACGCTTGTAATCCCAGCCCTTGGGAGGCCGAGACAGGAGGATCGCACAGGTTCAAAGCCAGCCTCAGCTACTTAGTAAGGCTCTCAGCAACTTAGTGAGACCCTGCTTCCAAATACAGTATAAAATAGGTCTGGGAGTATAGCCTGAAGGTACAAAAGCCCCTGGGTTCCACCCCCAGTACCACCAAAATAAATAAATAAATAAATAAATAAATAAATAAATAAATATTAAAAAAAATAGAGCTAGGTGTGGTGGCACATGCTTGTAATCTCAGTACTTGGGAGTATGAGATAGTAGAATCACAGGTTCACAGTCAGCCTCAGATACTTAGTGAGGCCCTCTGCAACTTAGTGACACCCTGTTTCAAGATAAAGAATAAAAAATAGGGCTGGGAGTATAGCTCAGAAGTAGAATACCCCTGGGTTCAATCCTTAGAATAAAATAATAATAATAATAATAATAATAATAATAATAATAATAAGTTGGTGAGTATCTCAGAGGTAGAATACCCCTGGGTTCAATTCCCAGAACCACAAAACAAAAAGTAACTCGTCGTGTTAATATTTGTCTACCCCTTTCTCTAGTCACTTCTTAAGGAATGGGAATAGTTACAGTTTTTACCTGCAGCCGCCTCAGAGGTTCTGTAGCATCCTTGTTGCTTTCTATAAGCCTTGATCTGACCAAAAAAAAAAAAAAAAAAAAAAAAAAAGTGGGCAAGATATTAGTTATCCTGCCCCCATTCCTTAATTATCCAGTTTAAATGTGCCATCTATGTTTCAAAGACCTTGACTGATAAAGAGCCAATGAACTTTTAAAAATCCTTCCAGCTACGTATAATCTTAGAGATGTGTGTAAGGTGCACAGGCTCTCCAAATCTCTAAACCCTTTGAAAAATGAAAACGGACTAGTTTGCAGAGTTGAAATGCTAAATGCATAGTTCTTGGCGCGTAGCTAATATTCAGAAATTGGTAACGATGGTCATGATTAGTCTCACGAAATGAAACCGAATGGAAATCTGAATGGAGAGGAATTTGCCAGGGTAAGCGGAAATGTGATGTATCTTGAAGACATATCACCACCAATTAATAGTAATAATTGCCAACACTTGCTAAATGCTTTCTGCGTGTCAAGTATTCTAATAACATGATGGCCCTTATCTCACTTACCCTTCATAACAAATATATGAGGAAGGCACTATCGTGAGGCTCATTTTACATATGAGGTTAAATAACTTGCCCCAAATGATACTGCTTGAAAAGAGGAGACCTGGGATTCAGACTCAGTGCAAAGCATTAAGAGCTGTTATACTGCCTTTGTGTTGCTTCAAAGTGTTAACATACAATCAGAAATTCACTGATGTATATATACATATATATGTACTACATTAGATTCCATTTATGAACCTCCCAGATTTGCTCCAACAACACCCGCCTTCCAGGTGCTCACCTACCTCACTCGCTACCACTGCCAGCCCTACGACTGGCCCAAGAGTGAGGGCCAGGTAATGCCCAGCCGCCATGCTGCCCATTGCAGTGGGAACCACGGGGCTCCAGTGCCCCAGATGCCTGATCTAATCAGACCCAGAGGCTCTGACTTCCCCCACCCTCTCAGTCTCAGAAGCACTGCAGCAGGAGGTACCTCATCTGACTTCCCCAGAAGCCGTTCAGAAAGACTAGGTGACAGAGCCTGGAGTGTATGTGTGTGGGGAGGTGGGGAAGTAAAGCTCTGTATAATGAACCCTGGCGAGCAAGAGATTTGAGACAGGAGGAAGCTGGCAGACAAATTCCTCTGGCTCCCTCCTTGCAAGGGATCTTCCCAGGAGCCCCAGCTTGGTGCAGGCTTTCTGTTGCATAAGCGAGCAGTCAGCTATATTCTTCTCTTGGAGTTCTAGCCAGCTTGTTAATACATCAACCTTGCATTCGCTGTCCCTGCTTCACCACCTCGGTTCCTCCTTTTCCCTCATTCGTGCTGCTCCTGTCAATTAGGGTGACAGATTGTCCCAGCTTGGCTAGGACTAAGGAGATTCCTATGATGCAGAACATTAGTGTTGAAACCAGGAAAGTCCCAGGCAAACTCCACTCCCCATAAAGCATTAGCAGTCAGACCCTGTTTCCTAAGGCAGCCTAGGTGTGATGACTGGTACCAGGAACGGCTATGGAGAACCAGTTCTTCTGAAAGGATTTTGGAACTAGACCTAGCAGTGGTCTGGAAGCGTCCATTAGCATCACAATTATTCAAGCTAGTACATAGGTATGCAGATTAATTAAGATGCTATACAAATTGAGGGCAAAGTGCTGGCTTTCATCACAGATTGTGATGGAGGGCGGTTGCTTTTCATAGCCTTGGGTACCTTGCAACAAAGAAATGATGGGCTCAGCTCAGGCAGTTGTCTAATTAAGATGCTCCATGAAGGCCATGAGGCTTTTGCAGCAGCATTAGAGACCCAGTTCTCATCAACAACTGGGTACGCTTTGCTGAAAATCCATCTCAGGACTTAATTGTAGCAAAATGGCAAAGAAGACTGAATAGACAGCCTCAATACTTGTCCTGATGCCAGAGACAGTGCGCTCATAGGAAAAGAAGAGGATAATGGGCTTGCAGAAGCAGCTTCCTCCCTGTGCTAGAAGACAGCAGCCTCCTCACATCTGGACACCCTCCCTGCCAAGGCCTGACCTGTCTTGATTTGTTCCTGCTACTATAACAAAATGTCACAGGGTTGGATATGGATTAAAAAAAAAAACAGAAATGTATTGCTCCCAGTGCCTGAGGCTGGGAAGTTTGAGACTGAGGAACGAGCAGGTGTAGTGGCAGGCGAAGGGCCATTCCTCAGAGATGGCATCATTTAGGTGTCCTCACATTGTAGAAGGGAAACAAAGGCAAAAAAAAAAATCGACAAGTGCTGTGCCCTCACGTGACAGAAGAGTCAAAAGGGGAAAAGGCCCTGGGATATTCCCACATGCCTCTTTTATAAAGGCATGGTATTAGTCAGCTTTTCATCACTGTGACCTAAATACCTGACGAGAACAACTTTAGAAAGCTGGGCATGGAGGCATATACCTGCCATCTCAATACTTGGGAGGCTGAGACAGAAGGATTGCAAGTTTGAGGCCAGCCTCAGCAATTTAGCAAGGCTCTTAACAACTTAGCGAGACCCTGTTTCAAAATAAAAAATCCAAACGGGTGGGCATGATGACACACGCTTTTAATCCTAGTCCTTGGGAGGCTGAGACAGGAGTATCACAGGTTCATGGCCAGCCTCAGCTACTTAGTAGGACCCTCCACAACTTAGTGAGACCGTTTTTCAAAATAAAGAATAAAAAATAAGCCAGGCGTGGTGATGCACGCTTGTAACCCCAGCATTTGGGAGGCTGAGACTGGAGGATCGTGCGGTTCGAGGACAGCCTCAGCTACTTAGTGAGACCCTCCGCAACTTAGTAAGAACCCGTTTCAAATAAAAAAAAAAAAAGGCAGGTGGTGTAGCTTGGAGGTCGGATGCCCCTGGTTTCCATCCCAGACCCGCAAAAAAAAAAAAAAAGAAAAAAAAAGAATAAAAATTAGGGCTAGGGGTGTAGCTCAGAGGTAGAATGCTCCTGGGTTCAATTCCTGGTCCTCCAAAAACGAAAATCAAAAGGGCTGGGGGTGTGGCTCAAAGGTAGAATGCCCTGGGTTCAATACCCAGTCCCCAAAAAAGGCTAGATTATAAAGAATTTATTTTCATGGGAGCATTCCCCATGTTTCAGTTTAACTCTTGACAAGCACATCTGGGGCTGATCTTTCCTTAAAACCTTTTATTGGTGCATTGTAGTCATAGATCTTAACGAGGTACAAGATGGTAGAGGCCTCCGTGCACACACCACTCAATTAGCCTTTACCCAATTCCCACCCCATTCCCTCCCCCTCTCCCTCCTTCTCATGTCTGGATTAGTGATTGACTTTAATATGTTTGCTAATGTACATCCTGTACATTAGGGGCCAGTCTTAATACATCTCTGGGATGGCTCCTGGAAGCTTGGACAGATGTGATAACTGTCTGTTACTAGACCTGCCTAAGAGAAAGCTAGGAGTCACAAGATCAGGGAAAGGGAATGTGAGAATGAATTATCCATAAGTCTGTTTTCTGCTCCCATAATGAAGTATCTGAGGCAGGGTCATTTTATAAGGAAAAGAGGCTTATGTAGTTTTGGAGACTGAAAACCCACGACTGGGCAAGTCCATTGGTTAGGCCTCTGGTGAAGGCTTAACAGAAGATGGCACTGTGACAAGAGGGCAGGCGAGAACGAGAGGCTGTGTAGCCAATGGGGAGCTAGAGACAGATTCAGGGGCAAGCTCAGGGATTTTTTAAAAATGTGTATGTGTGTGTGTGTGTGTGTGTGTGTGTGGCACCGGAGATAAAACCCAGGGGCTTTCTACCTCCGAGCTACCACCCCAACCTATTTTATATTTTATTTGGAAACAGGGCCTCACTAAGTAGCTGAGGCTGGCTTCGAACCCGTGCGATCCTCCTGTCTCAGCCTCCCAAGAGCTGGGATTATAAGCGTGCGCCACCACGCCCGGCTAAACTCAGGGATTTATAACAACTAGCTCTCCCAGGAACTCACATCAGGAGGCCAGCTTTCCTTCCCAAAAACAGCATGCCCAAAGGACCTTAGGGCTCTTCCACTAGGCCTCACCTATTTCAGGCCCTACCCCCACACTGAGAACCGTGAACATTTGAGGGACAAATACTGCGTGGTTGGAAGACTATGCAAGGTGCTGAAAGTGCCTAGATGAGGTCATGGAACCCCTTTAACACATAGAGTTGGTTCTGGCCCTTTAGTCAATTTTTAGGAAAATATACCTGCCGTGTTTCTCTGGGAGGGTCCATAGAACACTCCCTGTATCACAGGAATAAGAAATGCACTGGTGAGGCAAGAACTCTATCTTTGAGAAACTCAACATGGCTGGCTTCTGTATGCTGACATTGAAAATCAGAGTTGTTGCCATGGAAATGAGCTCCCTGGTATCAAAGGGGATGAAGGGAACAGAACCTCTTGTTCTCTGATTTTTGTTGGATTCCTTCAGAGTAAAGCGTCAGCAGGAGAGTGGCGAGCTGTGGGGATGTATTTGCCCAGCCCCTCATGGTAAAGGTCAAAACACTCCGAAAGCTGCCTCTCTGCCTCCAGATTCATGTTCCCTCTTCCCATGTCTTTAGACCTAGGCCTATTAACTGCATGCTTTTACTACCACCAGCTTATTTCAGTGTTTTCTTTGGGTTTCCTGGTACCTCGCTTTACTTTTGTAAATAATCTCATTACCAAATTCCTTAAATTACTTTATGACTGTATTATCTATTTCTCGCCAGGATCCTATCCATGTTTAGATAGGATCTAAACATGAGTAGACCCCAGACATTTTCTCCAGAAACATGTATTAGAGGGAAACTTTCCAGTGTATACTTTGGAGTTATGAATCATATAAATGTCTTACTTATTTAAAAGGTTATTTCATACTCTTATGCTCTTAAGGACAGTGTTCAGTCCTATAAGGGGTGGTAGCAGTTAACATTATGAGCTTTCAAACTGTGATATTGCTATTATAATTGATATTATAAGGAAGGACAGTTGTGGCAATTGATATTATAAGCTTTAAAATTGACATAAGCGGGGTGTGGTGGCGCACGCTTGTAATCCCAGGACTTGGGAGGCTGAGACAGGGGATCCACAGGTTCAAAGCCAGCCTCAGCAACTTGGGGAAACTGTCAGCAGTTTAATAAGACATTGTTTCTAATTAAAAAATAGGGATGTGGATGCAGCTCTGAAGTAGAATGCCCCTGGGCTCAATCCTTAGCACCACAAAATAAATAAATAAATAAATAAATAAGTAAGTAAATAAATAAATAAATAAATAAATTTTGGGGGTGGTACTGGGGTTCCTGGAAGCCCTTCTACCTCCGGGCTACACTCCCAGACTTATTTTTTACATTTTTTTTATTTGGAAACAGGTTCTCCTAAACCAGCGCGCGCAGCTGGCTTCGAACCTTCGCGATCCTCCTGGCTCTGCCTCCCAAGCGCGGGGATTACAAGCATGCGCCACCGTGCCCAGCAATAAATAATTTTTTAAAATATGAAAGTATTTCCACTTCTGCAAAAGTGGATCCAACTTCAGAAAATACTTGAAGATAGAAAAATTCATGTACAAGTAGGATTCATTGCAATCTTTACTTATAAATGTTCAAATTTGCTAAAGAAAGAAAGGAAGAGAAAGAAAGAAAAAGAGTAAGAAAGAAAAGGAATGAAATAAAGGTAGGAAGGGAGGGAGGGAGGGAGATGAGGCCTGAATGGGGCAATGGAGTTGAAATGATGAAATGCTGAAATCTTATTCGACAATAGGGTCATTTGTGAGAAAACATATGACAGAAAAATCTGCAGCTATTGAAGGTAAAGTCTTTCAGAAAAAATGTTGGAGAGTGTAGGAGAATCTTAGAAGTTTTCTGTTAGATGACAGAAATAAGTACAAAAGAATGCATTTGTGCCGGCGTGGTGGTGCTCGCTTGTAATCCTGATACTTGGGAGGCTGAAACAAGACGATTGCAGGTTCGCCGCCAGCCTTAGCAACTTGTGAGGCCATTTGCAACTTACTGAGACCCAGGGTCAAAATACAGAATAAAAAATCAGGTTGAGGGTAGAGCTCAGAGGTAGAATGCCCCTGGGTTCCATCCCCCAGTACTTCAAAAAAGAAAAAAAGAATACATATAACTTTGTAAAGATGTGTATATATTATGTATATTTTACCAAAAAAGACACCGAGGCAGAGAACAAATGGCTATAGGAGTTCAAAGGCACAGGGCTTATGCATTTAGATTTTAGGAGCTACCAGTACTGGAATATCTAACTCAAAGTAATTTAAACAATAAAAGTGGTTTTTTTTTCCAAGAGATCTGAGAATGGGGTATTCTTTTTTTGTTGTTGTTTTTGGTAGTACTGGGGATTGAACCCAAGGGCTTTCTACCTCTGAGCTACATCCCCAGCCCTATTTTTTTTAAACAGAGTCTCACTAAGTTGGTGAGAGTCTTACTAAGCTGCTGAGGCTGGCTTCGAACCTGCGATCCTCCTGTGTCAGCCTCCCAAGTACTGAGATTACAAGAGTGCACCATCACACCCCGCTGCGGGTGGTCAATTCTTGAGTTTGTCTGGCAGCTCCATTTCACCATTCAGGCCTCATTTCTCTCCCGCCCTTCCTACCTTCATTTCATTCCCTTTCTTTCTTTCTTTCTTTCTTTCTTTCTCTTTCCTTCATTCCTTCTTTCTTTTTTTTCTTCCTTTCTTTCTTTATTGTTGTACTGAGGCTTGAACCCCAGGGCCTTCTACCTCTGAGCTATATCCCCAGCCCTATTTTTATTTATTTATTTTTTTTTTTTTTGTGGTACTGGAGGTGGAACCCAGAGCCTTTCTACCTCTGAGCTCTACAAGCGTATACTACCACGCCCAGGGCTAACCCTATTCTCTTTCTTTCTTTCTTTCTTTCTTTCTTTCTTTCTTTCTTTCTTTCTTTCTTTCTGGACACAGGGTCTCACTAAGTTGCAGCGGGCCTCAATAAGTAGCTGAGGCCGGCCACAAACCTGTGATACTCCATTCTCAGCCTCCCAAATACTAGGGTTACAAGCATAAGCCATCACACCTGGCTTTTCTTTTAAAGGTAGTGAGCAAGATTGAGCCCAGGGGTGTTCTAACTCCAAGTTCCACCCCCAGCTCTATTTTATTTTTTGTTTTGAAATGCTCTCACTAGGTTTCTTAGAGATTCGTTAAGTTGCAGAGGCTGGCCTCGAACCTGTGATCCTCCTGCCTTAGCCTTCCAAGCACTGGTGTGTCACCATGCCCGACTGGGACTCATGTTCTGCCTATTATTCTACTTCAACTATTTCCTTAACCTTAAAGCTTCATGGTCACAAAATTGCTGCTTCAGTTTCAAGGATCATATCATTACAGGACATTGATCAAAACAGGAAGGCCTTATACGCCACCTATTTTAGGTTAGGCTCTTTGCTTAGACCAGCTCTTTGGTGGGGTCTATGGTACAACTCGGGGTTTATAGGAACACACCTGCATTGCATAATGAGCCATCTTATGAGTCTACTCTTCCTCTTTAAACAAATTGAAACAAAACCAGAAACAGTTTTTTTTGGACGGGTGATATTGAGGATTGAACACAGGGGCACCCTACCACCTCGTTATATCCCCAACCCTTTGTATTTTTTTGAGACAGAGTCTCACTAAGTTACATTGCCTCAGCCTCTCAAATGACAGGTGTGTGTCACTGCACCCAACCGGAATCAGCCTTTTATGGAATTCTCTTCATTTTTTAAATGAGTGGGTTGCACTAGATAATCTCTGAAATCCCTTTCAACTCTGCCTGGTTCCAATTAGGAAAAAAGCTGGCAATAATAGTAGTATTTTGTGGTACTTAGGATTGACCCCTGGGGCATTCTACCTCTGAGCCACACCCCCAGCCCTGCTTTATTTTTTATTTGGAAACAGGGTCTCACGAAGTTGCTGAGACTGATCTTGAACCTGGAATCCTCTTGTCTCAGTCTTTCAAGTACTGGGATTACAGATACATGCCTGGCTACACCGAATTATTAACTGATTAACTAACATGTGAAATGATGGAGGATTTTCATGTTCATCTTTATTATTTTCTCTCTTTTCAAAAAATTTCATAATAAGTGTTATTAATGTAATGAGAAAATATATCACTTGTTAAGTATAATAAATGTTCTAAACGAGAAGACATTTTAAACTAACTGCACATGTTATACACGTTTTTGTTCTTTAGTTTGTCTGCCAATAGTTCAGCTTGTTTTAATGAGATCTGTTCCTGTACTTTGACCATCCAGTTATATAGGTGTAAATGTCACCTGTAGTTACAATTATGGGCTTTTAGCGAAATGGCTGACATGGGTAATGGTGGATAGTAAGCCACCTATTTCTCTTCATGTGAGCTCAATTGCCTTAATAATTGCAATCCCTCTCAGAAAGGCACCAATCGTGGAGGTAAATTCATAATGCATTTAACTGCCTGCAAAACGTCCAAATGACAAGGCTGTGAAAGTAATCACATTTAGATTTATTTACAAAACACTTGGAACCGCATACTAATCTTTGTACTTTGTTTTTCACGGAAACTGAGCTGTCTTTCAACAAATTCCAAAGGTCTTTGAGCCCAGTACACTTCACAAATACTTGAACATTTGTGAAACGCTGATGCACTGAAAAAGAACACAGTGGTGAAGTTTTCTGTTTTCTCCTTGGTACTCATCTTCCAATGTGAGTGCAGCCTGGTAAACTGGGCGTGGTGGTGGCAAGCTTGTAATCCCAGGACCTGGGAGGCTGACACAGAACGATCGCAAGTTTGAGGACAGCCTCAGCAAGTAAAAGTAAAGTGAAACTTTTAGCAATCTAGTGAGACCCTGTTTCAAAACAAAAAATTAAATAGCCCTGGGGTTGTAGCTCAGAGGTCTAATGCCCCTGGGTTCATTCCCAAGTACTGCAAGAAAAAAAAAAAAAAAAAAGGTACCACGTACCAATCACCAATTTCAGTGTGGCCAGGCTCTGTTTTAGGTGCTAGACATTCACTCTATCTATATTCATAGCCATCCTATCTAGACCGCATTATTATCCTTATTTTATTGATAAAAATCAAGGCTCAGAGAGGAGGGATGGCTTTTAAAACTAACACAGCAAATAAATAAGAAAACTGAGATTGGAAAGGAGCTCATTCTGATTCCAAAGCCCAAGCTTTTTTAGCCACTTGCTATATTCTTTTTTTTGTTTTGTTTTTTGCGGGTCTGGGGATAGAACCCAGGGGCATTCGACCTCCGAGCCACACCCCCTGCCCTATTTTTTATTCTTTATTTTTTGTTTGTTTGTTTTTGGTGGTACTGGGGGTGGAGCCCAGGGCCTTTTCTATCTCCAGTTTATACTCCCAGACCTATTTTATACTTTATTTGGAAACAGGGTCTCACTAAGTTGCTGAGAGCCTCACTAAGTAGCCGAGGCTGGCTTCGAACCTGTGCCATCCTCCTGTCTCAGCCTTCCAAGCGCGGGGATTACAAGCGTGCGCCACCACGCCCGGCTTTATTCTTTATTTTGAAACAGGGTCTCACTGAGTTGCAGAGGGCCCCACTAAGTAACTGAGGCTGTCCGCGAACCGCGACCCTCCGGTCTCAGCCTCCCGAATGCTGGGATTACAAGCGTGCGCCACCACGCCCGGCCGCCACTTGCTATATTCACCTACTTTTTCTGTGTAATATACTTAGCCCAGTTATCTCTTGAATATAAAAGGTACTGGTGCAAAATTGGGCATGGTATCAGACTCCTGTAATCCCAGTACCTGGGAGGCTGAGACAGAAAGATCCCAGATTTAAGGCTAGCTTCAGTAACTAAGACCCTGTTTCAAAAACAAGAGAGGTGGGATCTGAAGGAGTAGTTGTGGGGTAGCATGCATCTAGGTTCAATCTCCAGTACAAAAGAAACAAAAAAAGCTACTCTCAGGGGTCAGGTGTGGTGTCCCAGGCCTGTAATCTCAGTATTTGGGAGACTGAGACAGGAGGATCACAGGTTTGAAACCAGTGTCAGCAACTTAAGGAGATACTGTTTCAAAATAAATAATAAAATAAAATAGGGCTGGGGCTGTAACTCGGAGGTAGAATACCCCCTGGGTCTAATCTCCAGTTTCCCTCCGCCCAAAAATGGTACTAATACTTTGTTTAAGGAAAGTCTATATTTTATTTTCAGTTAGAGTTAGCTCTCTACCCTCCATAAAAATGTCTTCTTACAGAGCGTGCCCTCTTGTAGGCATGGGTGCCTTCCTTCTCATAGTAAGAATACATGTTGATTATTACTTTTGCTTGGTTTTGTATTTTGTTGTACAGTACTGGGGATGGACCCCAGGGACATTCTACCTCTAGGCTACATACATCCCCTGCCCAATTTCACTTTTTATTTTGAAACAGGGCCTTACTAAGTTGTGGAGGACCTCTCTTAATTGCTGAGGCTGGCCTTGGACCTATGATACTCCTGTCTCAACCTCCCAAGGACTGAGATTACAGGTACCACAACACTGGCTGACTGTTAACTGCGGTACATTCCAGAATAGCGTCTGTCCCATCCAATGTTAAACTGACCTCTGCTTCCTTCTATCCCGTTGTCTTCATCTCCTACCATATTCTGCATGGCTCTAAAGCTTCCTGGGCCTGAAGTAGAATTGCCTTTGCCCTATAATCCACTTACCCTAAAAGAAAATTCTTTAATTTAAATTTTAATTATTAAATTATTTAATGATGGGAATGTACCTGACGCTGTGTAGGCCACGCAGATCTTCCCCTTTCCAGGAGATGGTAGCGACTGCTGGCTCCTAGCCGAGTCCTTCCCCGGGAATGGTCTTCAGCCAGAGGCCGCTCTAGTAAAGATAGCTTTTGAACATACCTATCAGCCCCGAAGATTCCACCTAAATGATAGTAAATGACTTTGGCATGGACCCTAAGTGGCAAGAGCAAACAAAAGCAAGAAATATCTGGGAACTAGAAAGCAAATGCATGAATAGGGAGCAACTTGGTAGAGCCCAGAAAGCCGAGTACTAAGCCAGCAATGGGCAAACCTAGAAACCAGTTGATCCCACCCCTACCCCCCACCACCAGGAAGTCCTGGGCAGGGGCTGTAGCTCAGAGGTCAAATGCCCCTGGGTTCCATCCTCAGACCCGCAAATAAAAAGAAGGTCTATCTTATGTAGATATATAAAAGGAAAAGGAAGGACTATTTTAGCAGTCTTTTCCAATAATTGCAGCTCTTCTCTTTCATTAATATGAAACTTGCTATGGGTCTTTTACCCTAGGCATGATTTCACAACACCATACATTAGTTATTTGGAAAATATTGACTGAACTGTGCAGGTTTTCCAAAAATTTGACACATTTCATTAGATAATACGTATTTATTTTATTTTATTTATTTACTTTGTGGAGCTAGAGATTGAATCCAGGGGCATTCTACCTCCAAGATATGCCGTCAGCCCTATTTTTATTTGGAAACAGAAAACAGGGTCTAACGAAGTTGCTGAGTCTGGCCACAAACCTGTGATCCTCCTTCCTCAGCCTCTCAAGTACTGGGATTACAGATATATACCACCATGCTTGGCTTTTCTATGGGGGGGGGGGGCTGGGGATTGAACCGGGGCATTCTACCTCTGTGCTACACTCTTAGCCCTATTTATTTATTTATTTATTTTTATTTATTTTTGGTGGTACTGGGGTTCCTGGAAGCCCTTCTACCTCTGGGCTACACTCCCAGACCTGTTTTATTTTTGGAAACAGGGTCTAGTAAGCCAGCGCGGCTGGCTTCGAACCTGCGCGATCCTCCTGTCTCCGCCTCCCAAGCGCGGGGATTACAAGCGTGCGCCACCACGCCCGGCTTTCTCAGCCCTATTTATTTGTTTTGCTCTTAAAACAGGATCTCACTAAGTTATTGGGGCTGTCCTAGAACCTGCCACTTCTGTCTCAGCCTCTCAAGTATTGAAAATACAGGTATGCATCACCTACACAGCTTCGATACTATTTTTGAAAAATCATTATTGATAGTATGAACACCAGTCTCATCAGGAAAGACTTTAAATGTTAGAAAGCTATTATGCCCACAGTGGTAGACACAAATTTCCAACCTGCTAATTTTTACATGAAAACTCAAATGATTTCACTGACAACAAATGTCAGTTGCTTTTTCCTTATACCGACAGGCTCACTTTGTTTCTCTTTGCAAGAGCCTCACATCAGAAAAGTCATAGCTCGTCTAGCTGTCCTTCTTTTCAAGCACAAATGGTGTCCCCTGGACATTGCATACATGGGAGTCACAATCCTAATCATCCCACAGGTCCTTGTCATTGAGACAAGCAGCATTCTTCAGTATGCAGGAGAATTCCCATCTTGTCGCAGAGACTACTAAAAAGATAGGCAGTCAAATTTATTAAAAGTAATCAATTGCCTTTATATTCAGTGACAGTTCTAAGTGAAACGGGATCTTTTTCTTGAGTGTGTGGAGATGAAGAGTGGAGTAAGAATTTGTAGTGCTTCATTTTTACCATTTTTACTACGGAGTGAGCAGTCATCAGTTTTATTTTATTTATTTATTTAGTTAATTAATCAGTTAGTTACTGGTACTAAGGATTGAACCCAGAGACATTCTACCTACAAGCTGTATCTCCAGACCAATTTTATTTCTAATTTGGAAACAGGGTCACACTAGGTTGCAGAGAGCATCTATAAGTTGCTGAGGCTGGCTTTGAACCTACGATTCTCCTGTCTGAGCTTCTCAAGGACTGGAATTACAAGGGTGCCCTACCGCGCGTGGCCTCACCTTTGTTCTTGAGCCATCAGTGAAATGGTGGCACAGAGAAAGTACAAATAATCTTAGTTTTTCTTTTTCTTTTCTTTTTTTTGGGGGGGGGGTACTTGGTATGGAACCCAGGGGCATTCTACCTCTGAGAGATACCCCCAGCCCTATTTTTTACACTTTATTTTGAAACAGGGCCTCACTGAGTTGCAGAGGGCCTCACTAAGTAACTGAGGCTGTCCGCAAACCGCCATCCTCCTGTCCCAGTCTCCCAAATGCTGGGATTACAAGGACGCATGACCACGCCTGGCTTAGTTTTCTTATTGTGATATTATAGTCCCCTGAAGTATTTGGGGGGCTCCCAGGGCCCCACAGACCATACTTTGAGAGCTCTTACTTTCAATTCAGGGTAAATAAAACTTACTTGGTGTGTGTGTGGTACCAGGGATAGAACCCAAGGGCATTCTACCTCCGGGCTACACCTCCAGCCCAATTTAATTAATTAAATCAATTAATTTATTTATTATCTTTTTTGTAGTACTGGGGATTGAACCCAGAGGCATTATACCTTCAAGTCATACCTCCAGCCCAATTTTACTTATTTGGAAATAGGGTCGTGGTCAATTGGTGAAGCTGGCTTCATATCTGCGATCCTCCTATCTCAGCCTCCCAAGTCCTGGGATTACAAGCATGCGCCACCACACCTGGCTTGCTTGCTTATTTATTTATTTATGTATTTATTTATTTATTTATTTGCAGTACTGGGGATTGAACCCACAGGCATTCTACCTCTGAGCTACACCCCCAGCCCTATTTTTTAAATTTTTTAATTTTGAAATAGAGTCTCATTATGTTGTAGATAGCCTCACTAAATAGCTAAGGCTGGCTGCAAACCCCCATGATCCTCCTGTCTCCACCTCCCAAGTATTAGGATTATAAGTGTGTGCTACCACATCCAGCTTATTTTTTATTTTGAAACAAGGTCTTGTTAGGTTAGTGAAAGCCTCATTACTTACAGAGGCTGTCCTCCAACCTGAAATCCTCCAGCCTCAGACTCCTAAGTATAGGGATTATAGGCATGCACCCCTATGGCTGGTTTCTTTTTATTTATTTATTTTTTTTTTAAAAAAGAACAAAGCTAGAAGATGTATATTTTCTGATTTCAAATGTTATAAAGCTACAATAATTGAAACAGTATAGTACTGTTATAAAGGTAGATATATAAACCATTGGAGTTAAATAAAAGCCTAGAGATAAATTCTTCCATATATTGTCAAGTTATTTTTGACAAGGTTTCCACAGACATTTGGTAGAGGAAATAATAATCTTTTAACTAAATATTGTTGAAAAATAATAATTACATGAAGAAGAATAAAATTGGACCCTTACCTAACACCATATACAAATATTAACTCAAAATAGATAAAAGACCTAAATATAAATCTTAAAACTATAAACATTTAGAAAAAAATCTGGGTCATAAAACCTCACAACATTGAAATTGGCAGTGATTTCTTGGATATGATTTCAATGGCACAGGCAACAGAAGGGTAAACAAACTCCCTAGAAAATAAAAAAAAATATTGTATATCCAGAGACAATGTACACAGTTAAAAGTTACTGATAGAATGGGATAAAATATTTCCAAATGCTATATCTGAAGGTATATTAATATTCCAACTAGAAATCCTAAAAATTAGCAACAATAAAAGCAAACAATACAATTTAGAAATAGGTAAAAGACTAACATAAATAATGAATCGCCACAGATAACCAATCTTAGTTGTCTGTTGGATGGAAAATCTTGTTTCTCTGGTTCTGGTGTGTGTTACCTATTTCTTCTTTGTAGTTAATCTCTTTGAGTATTTTCTCTAGCGCTGGTTTTGAAGACATAAATTCCTTCAGTTTCTGTTTGTCATGGAAGCTTCTTATTTCCCCATCTAATTTGATAGAAAGTTTTGCTGGGTAGGAAATTTTGGGCTAGAAGTTGTTTTCTTTTGGCTGGAAGTCTGGAGTGATTCTAATTGGTTTGCCTCTGAATGTCACTTGGCCCTTTGTTTTTGTTGCCTTTAAGATTCTCTGCTTGGCTTCCACATTGGTCATTTTGACAATTATGTGGCATGGGGATCCTCTTCTCCGATCCTGTCTAAAGGGAGTTCTATAAGTTTCCTGGACCTGTGTATCAACCGCTTGCTCTATGTTTGGAAAATTTTCTGCTATTACCTCCTTGAAGAGATTGTTGATCCCTTTGGTTTCACCTTCTTTTCCTTCCTCTATTCCAATTATTCTTAGGTTAGCTCTCTTAAAATGGGCCCCTATTTCTTCAATATCAGATTCCTGCTGTCGGATTTTTTTTTCTAAATTAGAAACTATGTGTTCATTTTTGGAGTGATCATCTTCTAGGAGCGAGATTCTTTTCTCCATGTGGTCTAATCGGTTGTTTATACTTTGAATTGAGGCCTTTACTTCATTGATTACAACCTTTATCTCTTTTTGGCTCTCTCTGAATTCTTTTCGAAACACCTCTATTATTTCTGCAGTTATTTTCGTGATTTGATCTTCTAGAAATCTCTGAATTTCTGTTTTATCGGGTTCTGATGTTGTGGGGTTGTGGGCATTCACTGCTTCATTGTTATTTCTCTTTCCCATGATTTCGGAAGTTTGTGCCTTCTCTGGGTTCTTCCCTGGGTCGACTTCACTTACGGTGCTCTGGATCTCGAGTCTGTGGTATCTCAGTCACCACTACTCCTTTACTGGGTTGTATCGCAAAGTCTCAGACCCAGGGAGTTAATCGAGGCTGCTTTAGACCATAGGGGGTGCCAGGCTGGGCGTTCTCCTGCATGGAGTTGTGACTATAGTGTGATATGTCTGCCACCGCCACTCCCCCACTGGGTCAAGTCCCAGGGAGTCAGTACTGGGATTTCTCCTCTAAGGGCCGCAATTTGATTCACGGTTGTTGAGTGCGCTGATGGAGCTGTAGTGGACTCGGTGAATTCGCTGCTGCCGCTGCCAGTGGCAATACGGCAGCACTGTCATGCCCTCGGCCGTGAGGCTGGTGTATTTCTTCTCTGTTTTTGAGCTCCGCTCAGAGTCCCTGCAGGGTGTGCTGAGCCGAGCCCCTGGGAGCTTTAGACGCTTCCTACGCCTATGGCTGGTTTTAAACTTAATTTTTACACACCTAAATAAAGAAGGAAAACAAAATCAGGGCATACATAAATTATATGACAATCAACACAGTAAAATCGCAATCTCTTAAATAAATTCCACATTATCAGTGAGTTATATGTTTAGTTTTGAATAATAGCAAAAACTAAAAGAATTTTAATTCCTATAAATTTTTCCTAAAATAATTTATTCCTTACTATGCAGTATACTATCAAGCTTTCAGCCACACATAGTTAATACTAATTAATTATATTTTTCCCCCTTACCCATCTTCATTCCACCCCAAAAGACATTTGGGTTTGAGAAATATATATTAATCATAGAAGAAACCTATTGTCATACATAGTTTTTCCCAAATATTTATTTGAGTGAATGAACATATTTACCAGTAAAGAAACAATATGAGTTTTGTTTTGTTTTATTTTCTGATACTGGGAATTGAGCCCAAGGATATTCTCCCCCTGAGTTATACTTCCAGCCCTTTTTATTTTTTTATTTGGCAACAGGGTCTCCTTAAATTGCTGAGGCTATCTTCGAACGTGCAATCCTCCTGTGTCAGCCTCCTGAGTACTGATTACTGGGATTACAGGTGTGCTCCACCACAGCCAGCCAACATAAGTTTTTTAATCAAAACTATATATAAGCTAGTTGAAATAAGAAATAAAGTATTATGTAATTTTTTTCAGAGGCAGATATATCTGAACAAATCAGATTAAAACTAATCCACACTGAGCTCTTATAGTGCTACCAAATAAAGAGAATTTTGCCAAATGTCATTTGTAGCCTTGAAATGATTTAATGATTCCATTTTTCTCTGTTTTTATTTCTGACTCAACTAAATAGCAAAGGCAGAATATCTGAAATCCTAGAACTAAAGTGTGTTGAACTGGTACCTAAGTCTAAGTTTCATTTCAGACTTCCAGAATAATTTTTCGCCACCAAATAATCAGAGTTGAGCCGGGCGTGGTGGCGCACGCTTGTAATCCCCGCGCTTGGGAGGCAGAGACAGGAGGATCGCGCAGGTTCGAAGCCAGCTGCGCACGCTGGCTTAGGAGACCCTGTTTCCAAATAAAAATGTAAAAATAGGTCTGGGAGTATAGCCCAGAGGTAGAAGGGCTTCCAGGAACCCCAGTACCACCAAGAAAAAAACAAAACAATCAGAGTTGAATATAAAACATTGCCCCCCTTCTCCCCCTCCCTCCCTCTCTCTCACTCTCTCTCTCTCTCTCTCTCTCTCTCTCTCTCTCTCTCTCTCTCCCTGGAGAAGTGGAAAGAAAGCAGAATTCCGTGGAAGACAGTGGGGAGGTGCTCCTTGCTGGAGTGACTACATGTGTAGAGGAGTGTGGTATGGCTTTCAATTTGATAATGCTATATGTATTCTTCTAGATTTTTCCTTAATAATTTTAAAAAAACTGAAAATGCCATAGAGGTCATCGGTCTAACTCTACCAATTTGTATATAAGAAAAAGCTACCCAGTGAGCTGAAATCTGACCAAAAGAAAACCACGATTAAAAAAGCGCATCCGGGCAGTGGTGGTGCACACTTGTAATCCCAGCATTCGGAAGGCTGAGACAGTGAGGTCTTTCTCAACTTAGTGAGACCCTGTTTCAAAATAAAGAATAAAAATAGGTCAGGGGGTGTAGCTCAGAGGTAGAATGCTGCTGGGTTCCATCCCCAGACCCATTTTTTTTTAAAGTACAGTGCTTACTTCTGGGGTTTTTTGGGCTCCCTTGCCCAACAATACCCACCTTGGTATATTTTATACCTGAATCAATTTACTGGGATCCTGTCTTTTGGAGGGGAAGGTTGTTTTACTGATGATTAAGCCCAGGGGCCAAGCCAGGTGTGGTGGCACATGCTTGTAATCCCAGTACTTGGGAGGCTGAGACAGAAGGATCACAGGTTCGCAGCTAGCCACAGCTACTTAGTGAGACCCTCTGCAACTTAGTGAGACCCTGTTTCCAAATAAAGAATAAAAAATAGGGCTGGAGTGGAGCTCAAAGGTAGAAGGTCTCTCAGTTCAATCCAGTACTTAAAACAAAAAAACAGGGCCTTCTACCTCTGAGTTAAAGCCTCAGCATTATTGAATTTATTCGTTATTATTTTTGGTTCTGGAGATTGAACCCAAGGATGTTGTACCTCTGAGCTGCACTCTCACATTCATGACCTAATTACCTTCTAGAGCCCTCACCTTCTCACATTATAACATTTGGAGTTAGCATTTGAACATATGAATTTTTTTTTTATGATACTAGAGATTGAACCCAGGTGCATTCTACCCCTGAGCTATACTCACAGCTGTATTTTATATTTATTTTGAAACAGGGCTTGCTAGGTTGCTGAGGCTGGCCTTGAACCTCTGATACTTCTGTCTCAGATTCCAAAGTACTAGGATTGCAGGCGTGTACCACCATGCCTAGTTCAACATATATTTTTTGTTTTGTTTTGCAGGAATATACAGGTGAAGCTTTAACCTAGGAAAAGAAAAGGTAGAAGGAAGGAGAACCCTAACTCAGAGTCTTCAAAATTACCCAAAGACAAGAGAATGGCCCAGCCTTTTATTGAGTGTTTTTTAATGATAATTTCTTAGCAGAGATTCTTTCTTGGGAAAGAGACTCTTTTGTGTTTCTTGACAGAACCCTATGTAGGTATCCCTGGTTGATTTGATTATGAATAGGAGGGTAACAAAAGGCACATTATATACACTGTCAGAGTGAGGGAGTAGGAAGACATTTTAGTAGGTTAAGATTATGAATGAAACAGGGTATGGGGGCACACACCTGTAATCCCAGTACTTGTGGGGGGGGGGGCAAGACAGGAGAATAGCCCGTTTAAGGATAGTCTCAGCAAATAGTGAGACTCTCATTAACCTAGAGAGACCCTATTTCAAAATACAGGGCTAGGAGCCGGGCGTGGTGGCACATGCTTGTAATCTCCGTGCTTGGGAGGCAGAGACAGGAAGATAGCACAGGTTTGAAGCCAGCCCCGCTGGCTTAAGAGACCCTGTTTCCAAAAATAAAAAAATTATAAAATAGATATGGGAGTGTGACCCAGAGGTAGAAGGGCTTCCAGGAACCCCAGTACCACCCCCCCAAAAAAAAATAGGGCTAGGGGTTTAGCTCAAAGGTAGATTTCCCCTCAGTTCAGTCCCCAGTACCCATCCAACACACACACACACAGGGAAAGATTATGAATTAGGGTCTGGGACTTTATATCTGTCATTTTGACCCCAATCTGGTTCTTATCTCATTCTCTCTGAAAGACTTTATTCTTATTCTTAATCAACATAAATTTTGAAGGAACACAAATATTCAGTGCATTACAAGCAAAGAAGTGATTATTTAAATATTATTTATCTCAATAAGTTACTTATTTAAACATTAAAATATCAGGTGATGCTGCCCAGCATTTCACTCAGTGAAAGTGATTCTTAAGGAGAAAGAACATGAAAAAAGAAATATGAATCTAATATTGTTTATCTGATCTCAGTGTAGCATCTAACAAAGGGTGTTTCATTCATTATTTTGTTTCTGGTACTAAGGATTGAACCCAAGGGCACCACTGGCCACTGGCCCTTTTTATCTATTATCTATCTATCTATCTATCTATCTATCTATCTATCTATATTCTATCTATGTATCATCTATCATCTGTTTTTTTTTTTTTTTGGTACTAGAGATTGAACCCAGGGATGTTCTATTTCAAACCTTCACCCCCACCATATTTATTTTGAAACAGGGTCTCGCTTATTTGCTTAGGACCTCTTAAAGTTGTTGAGGCTGATTTCAAACCTGCCATCCTCCTGTCTGGGCCTCCCAAGTACTGAAAAAAACAGGTGTGTACCACCATGCCCAGCATTAATTTTTTATTTTATTTTTATTTATTAATTTTTGTGTGGTACGGGGGATTGAACCCAAGTAGATTCTACCTCTGAAATTGCTGAGGGTAGCCAAGAACTTTCGATCATCCTGTCTCAGCCTTCCAAGTATTAGAATTTACAGGCATGCCCCTCTTCAAATCATATAAATCTTTTGCTTTTATTTTTTATTTTGAAACATAGTCTAAGTTGCTGAGGCTGGCCTTGAACCTGGGGTCCTCCTATCTAAGCCTCCAAAATATCGAGATTACAGCATGCACCACTAAGCCCAGCTTTCATTCATTCTTTCAACAAATGTTTACCGAAGGTTTACTAAGTGCCAAAGCTGTTCTGGTTTCCAGGGATACAGCAATAAGCAATATACACAAGGCTATTTGGAAAATATTAGAGAGCTCCATGTTTCATGGAGCTTATGTTATATTACAGAGAAATCACAATAAATAAATACTAATAATTACTTTTATAGAGAGATGTGATGTAGAGAAACAGTAATGAGACAAAGAACTGATAAGAATAATAGAAATGGAGCCAGGCATGGTGGCGCACACTTGTAATTCCAGCATCTGGGAGGCTGAGATGGGAGGATCGGGGTTTGTGGACAGCCTCAGCTACTTAGTGAGACCCTCCCCAACTTAGTGAGACCCTGTTTCAAATTACAGAATAAAATATAGGGCAGGGGTATATCTCAGAGGTCGAATGCCCTGGGTTCCATCCCCAGACCCTCAAAAAAGAAAAAAAGAAAAGAATAATATAAACAGGCATTCTCCCAAAGCTTGGTAGGAAAGACCTCTCCGGCCTGGCTGATTTTTGCTTATTTTTGAACTGTAATTTTTTTTTATTCCAGAATACCACACGGCATTTAGTTCACATGTCTCCTTCTGCTTCTCCAATCTGAGGTAGTTCATCAGTCTTCCTTTCTTTTATATGACCTTGACATATTTGGAAAGTCCTGCTCAGGGATTTTGTATAATGTTTCTCAAATTGAGTTTGTCTGGAGTTTTCTCATGATTCTACTAAAATAAATAACAAGTAAAGTGCCCTACTCACTACAGTATACCAGTGGGTACATGACATCAATATGTCTTACCACCAGTGATTGTTGACTTCGAATACTTGATTAAGATAGTATCTGCCTGGGCATGATGGCACATGTCTATAATCCTAGTCCTGAGACAGGAATACCGGGTCTGAGGCCATCCTTGGCAACTAAGCCAGACACTGTTTCAAAATAAAAAAAAGAAAGGACTGGGGGTATAGCTCAGAGGTAGAATGCCCCTGAGTTCAATTCTTAGTATTACTCCCCACCCCAACACACACACACACACACACACACACACACACACACACACACACACACAAATGGTGGTATCTACCCAGCTTTTTCCACATTCATCAGAAGCAAATCTCTTGGCCAGGCGTGGTGGCACACACTTGTAATCCCAGTACTTGGAAGTCTAAGTTGATCACAGATTGTGGTCAACCTCAGCTACTTAGTGAAGCCCTCTACAACTTAGTGAGACCCTGTTTCAAAATGAAGAATAAATAAAATAGGACTGGCGGTGTAGTTTAGAGGAAGAATGCCCCTGGATTCAATCCCCAGTATCGCAAAGAAAAAAAGCAAGTTTCTTGTTTTGGTGTTCTCTGAGCGTCTTGGATCCATGGTTTGGTGTTTGACATTCATCTGGGAAAAATTCTAGGCTATTATCTTGTTAAATATTCCATCTGCCCTGTTGTTTTACTTTTTTCCTTCTGCAATACCAGTCAATCCATTTGATCTTGTCTCGCTGTTCTTAGATACTCTGTTCTGGGTTTTTCGTTTCTTTGTTTTTTTTCTCGCTCTCTGCATTTTAGTTTGGACACTTTCTATTGATTTATCTTTAAGTTTCTTTGTCTGTGTCAAATCTACTGGTAAGCTCATAAAGGCATTCTTCATCTCTATTACTGTGCTTCTCATTCTTAGCATTTCCATTTTACTCTTATCATTTCTATCTTTCTGCTGAAATGTTGTCTAAGTTTTCATCAGAGCCTTTAACTAAATATTAGTCATAACTAGGCACGGTGCCACATGCCTGTAATCCCAGTACTTGGGAGGCTGAAGCAGGAGGATTGAAGGTTCAAGGCCAGCCTCAGCAACTTACAAGACACTCAGTTATTTAGTAAGACCCCTTTTCCAAATAAAAAGTAAAATAGGGCATGAAGCATAGCTCAGGGAGGTATAATGACCCTGGATTCAGTCCCCAGCACTAAAATAATCAAAACATTATATATATATATATATATACAAACACATTATATATATTATATATACACACATTATATATATATTACATATACACATTATATATATTATATTATATATATTATATATAATATATTAAATATATTATATATATACACACATACACACAAACACATATATAAACCATAATTATTTAAAATTTTCCATAACTTTTATTTTTGCCATATATTCCATATCTGATTCTGATGATTGATTTATATGTTTGAAAAGTGTTTATTCTGGCTATTATTTGTTTTATCCATGCTTCCTCTTGTGTGTGTGTGGTACTAGAGATTGAACGCAAGGGCATTCTACCTCCAGTCTACACCCAAGTGCTCCCCCCCCCCTTTTTTTTTAAAAGCAGGGTCTCTTTAAAGTGCTGAGGCTGGGCTCAAGCCTGCAATCCTCCTATTTCAGCCTCCCGAGTACTGGGTTTCTAGACCCATACTTCCACAGCAGGTAGCATGTTTCATTTTTATGCTGACAGCCAATATCTTATATAGGACAGTGAATATTGAGGTAAATGTTTTTTGTTTTTTTTTTTTGTTTTTGTTTTGTTTTTGCTTGGAGATGAGCATGCATTTCCTTCTGCTAAGCCTTTCGCATAAAAGTTTGTGTTCCCCTCCATTATCTGGACGACCATTGGTGGGAGGGGAGAAGGGAAAACGGGGACGGGGGGGGGGGGAGAGGGTACCAAATATAGTTTAAATGTATACTATTTATGTTCAATAAAAAATTGTTAAAAGAAAAAAAATAAAGTAAGTGACTGCAAATATAAAAAAAAAAGTTTTTGTTCGCCTAGTCAGGGTGTAAGGTTTGTTGTTGCTATGGTTACCCTCAATAAACCACAGGCTTCAAATTCCCCTAGTTATCTAATGTCTGGGGTGTGGGCTGGCTTGCCAGAGGTTACTTTCTCACTGTCTCCCCTTCCTTTGGCCTTGGGTTTTCCGCTTTTGCTAAACCACAAAGAGAGGATGTCTCTCACAGTTTCCCAGCTCTATTCTAGTGTGGTTGTTTTGTTTCGTTTTTCTGTTTTGGTAATGGGTATTGAACCCAGCAGTAGTCTACCTCTGAGCTACACTCCCAGCCCTTTTTCAGCTTTTATTTTGAAACAGAATCTCAAAAGTTTGCTGAGCATCCCCGCTAAGTCGCCGAGGTGCTTGAGGCTGGTCTCAAACCTGCGATCTTTCTGTCTCAGCCTCCTAGGTACTGGGATTACAGGTGTGCACCACTACACCCGGCTTGTTCTACTGTTAGTTTTTTTGTTTTGTTTTTTTTTTACGGGTCTGGGGATGAAACCCAGGGGCATTTGACCTCCAAGCTACACCCCCTGCCCTATTTTTTCATTCTTTATTTTGAAACCGGGTCTCACTGAGTTGCAGAGGGCCTCACTAAGTAGCTGAGGCTGACCGCGAACCGCGATCCTCCGGTCTCAGCCTTCCAAATGCTGGGATTCCGAGCGTGAGCTACCACGCCCGGCTTCTACTGTTAATTTTACGTAAAACTTCTTTTCCTGGTGGGGGGGGGGGCAGGAGATAGAACTGTCTGATGAACTGTGCAGCTGCTGCGTCTAGAGACTTGGGCCATGCCCTTCGGAAGTGTGCCCCCCCCTCCCCCCAGCTGCAGTTTTTGACTCGGCGCATAGCTTTGCCTCTCCTTCAGAGGTTTCCTTTTTGCTGCTGTCTTCCCCGACTGCAGTGGCCTTTCACCAACAGCCCTAAAATGAGACTTTTTTTTGTTTCTCTTCCCGGTACAAATCTAGCCTCTTGTTCTATAGGGACAGTAGGAGAGATGGATTGAGCGATTTCGGCAGTCTTTGCCGTGCCCCCTCCCCTAGCCAGCAGCAGGATGGAAACTTTATCAGGATTCCACCTGATCTTCCCTCTAAATACTTAGTGGGGTTCGTGGAAGAAATTCCCGCAAGAGGATAAAGTCTTCAAATGTCGCGTCCCTATAGGGCTCTGACCAGCAGAGCCTAGGGAAGAAACACACGAACGCCAACTCTGTTGATGAAGCTCCTTCCTCTTTAATGCTCTCTCAACGCGCTCTCAGGTAAAAACAACATCAGTCTTCTATCCCCTCCCTCATCACTCCACCAACCCTCCGCTCTTCCGGCGGGCAGGTGGTAGCGCAAGGCGCTGCGTCACTGATCATCCGTAGGACGCCTGATAGGGCTCACTGCGCAGGCTCAGGGCATCGCCAGCCTCGTGAGCCTCGTGACTTGGCAACATGCCTAGGCGCCATCTTGAGACCACGCTGGCAACAAGCCTAGGTGCCATCTCGGTCCAGCCGAGTGGGCCCCGACATCCAAACTCACGCACACTTGCCTTTAGCAGTTCGTTAAAGACACGTAACTGAATCCTCTTACCAGCGTATGTGAAATCCGGTAGCATCTGCCCCAGATTAGCGAATGTTCGGGTTCTGCATCTCCCTGAAGGAACCCGATTTTTCCCAGTGTTTGGTTTATCTGGTTGTCCTATAACCTCAGTCCTCTGGCGAGGTCAAGAAAAATCATTAGTTTACCGTTTGTTCAGATTTCCCTTGTATTTATGGACTGGAGAGGCTCTCTTTCAAGCTCTGCACATCTCCAAGCTGAAACCAGAATTGCTTATTGGAGGGTTTTAAGCAGTGTAGCAACATGATTTGATTAATACTAAGAGCTTGCTGTGACTGGTATATGGTGAATTTACTCTAGAGGTCTGGGGAGAGGGTAAATGGAAAAGTAGAAAAATTAGACAGGATGCTGCTACATTGGTTCACATAAAACATGGTGGTTTGGCTAACAGTAGAAAAGAGGAGGGTTTGATATTTCAGAACACTTTCTTGAGGCACAATGGAAAGGAGGCATTGATTCTGAGATGATGAAAGTGTTTTGTATCTTAATTGCAGTGTTGTTTAAAAATATATACATTTGTCAAGACGCGCTGAAATTTACACTTTAATCACTGTTGCCGGAGGGAGGGCATGTTGGGGATAGAAGAAGAGAGAAGGAAGTATGAAAGTTTGTCTCAAACTTAGGAAGCAAATTTGCAAGAGAAATAGAATTAGCCAGCAGTACCGAAGGCCTCGTAGAGATTTATATTGAATTTAAAAGGAAAGTGAGATTAGCCAGTGAGAAAAAGTGAAGGGACATATGTTTTTTTCTTTTATGTGGAAGCTAGGGAGTAATCGGGAGACAAGAGGGTCTTTAGATAAAGCAGGGGAACCCCACTGGAACAGTGGCGAGGGTCCAGGGGAGGATGAGGAGAGGGGAGAAGGGAGAATTCATGAAGGAAATATCTCCACTGGAAAAGATACTCAGTCCAAAAAATATGTGGAAATTTTTAAGTTGCAGTTGCTCAGAGGGGTCATATAATATTCTCCAGCAAGGTTCAGCTTCTTTGATACAAATGTAGAATAGAAGAATTGTTGGCTGGAGTCTGGATTCGAATTATGCTAGTAAAGCATGATTAAGGGCAAGGGACAAGGGCTTCGGCTATGTGGTACTTCTGCTGGTCTTACCTTCTGCAGCCTCAACTGAGCTCAATTGGGACTGAATGGTCTAAGATGGCTACCTGTCTGTAGCCAACTACTCTCGTCTTGTTCATATGGAAATTGAATGAAAAATAGCAAAAGAGAAGGCAAGCTCCGGTGTGCAAGCACTTTATCAGTGTCTGCTTGTATCAAATTTGCTAGTTTCTCATTGGCCAAAGCAAATCAGATGGTCAAGCTTAGTGTCTGTGAGGTGGGTTGGGAGGAATGAATGCACAGGGGCATGGTCAGGGTGGTGTAGTGCATAGAGGGCCATTAATTTAACAATCAACCGCAGGGAGATTAGGGGCAGTGCTCTCTCTCTGACAGCCAGTAAATAGCAGCTAAAATGAAATGGAAAAGCAAGCCAGTTATTCTCCTGGAAAAACATCATTTTCCTGAGAGTATTATAACCTAGTCAAGGATTTGTGCAATTTTTCTCAATGTCATGAAATTGTAAAGACAATCAATTTGAAAAATACATGTGTCACAGAACATTTAAGGAAGAGAGAGGTCTTACAAGGAAATGATGATAGTGGTTAGCAGCTTCCAAAACTTGTTAGCTTGGCCCTTCTGCTTTGAATGAGCAAATTTGTAGACAGGAGATTGAACCAAATGACCTTTAATGTTCCTTTCAAGTGCAGATATTTTATGATAAACCATTTAGCAATCAGTCTATTACCGCTCATTCTATCCTGGCTGAGAAAATGCCCTTTTTTTTCTTACAAGCGCAAACACATGTGACTCTGCATAGAGCAGAACTCAGAAACAAATGACAGTCCTATTTCCTAACATTTATCTCCTGACAGACGAGGACCAGCTCTTGAGTTATCGCCTCATTATTAAAAATAAAAATCATTGACAACTCCCATTACTACGTGAAGGGAAATTTTTGAAACTTGTCTTTTCAAGGACTGTTTCTGACTTTCATTTTTCTTTGACCATCAGAAACTTGAAATTTCTTGGATACCTAGATTAGTGGAAAGCTTGTACAAAGAGATGTGGACGGTTGAAAGTAGAAAAAATGTAGCTGTGGACAAAAAAGAAGAAAAAAGTAATCCTTATGTTTCGTGGCGATTAGATAGGAAAATATAAATAATTTTCATTGTCCCCTAAGGAATTTTGTCTTAGAGGAAGAATTCTTATTTCATATAACATCATAAAAAGAGAGCTTTGCTGACCTAGAATTAGATCCCCAAGCATTTTTATTTGCTCTGCTGGCACAGCAAAGCTTATGGGCAACTTATAATTGCCTGAGTGCCCAGAGGTTATGGATCAATCACTTGGACTGCCAGTCATCCCAGGTCCCAAGCCTGGGACTAGTCAGAGAAGCTTGGGATCTTTTTTCACAAAGGCAAAATGGCTTATTGTTATATTTGGAAGAAAAACAGAGCGAAAGGAAAATGCTATCGAGCATACTTAGCGAGAAACATCATTTATATCTGACAGTAGCACATTTTTAATAATGAGGTCAGCAGGGAAAAGAGAGAGAAAGAGAGAGAGCAGGAAAGACCTTAAAGCAAGAGCTCTGCTCAGCCAGCCAGCTCAGTTGTTGCAAGGTGGACTCGAAAGTGCACAGGGGAGAAGAGAGGATCATAACTTAAAAACGCAGCGCACAGCATTTATGTTTATTTGAAGGAAAAAGATGCTGGAGTCAACTCCTCCCATGGACTTGATCTTGTATTTACTTCATTTATTCTGGTTGGCTAATATCTCATGATTACACACATCTGATTTCTTTTTAAACTGGGCCTTTTTATCCAATTATTAAGGTATTACCAATCATCCTTTAATAAAAGAGAATTTTGCTTTTGCAAGAATTTAGTATTAAGGTGAATCACACAGAATTGCCAATTTTCCACTACCTTAACCCCTAAAAAACCAAGTCCTCATGGTACAGCCTCATCCAGTTCCAGTAAGTAATTAGTTTATGATAGATTTGGTGTTTTATGTCTGTGGGGAGAAGTTGAATTATTGAATGGATGTTCCCAGTCCTGGGACTCTTAAATGAGTACTTTGAAAGAAGTAAAAAAGCCCTACTTATCAACCCATAAACAAAAATAAATATCAGACATTACTATTTAGTTACATGTTGAAAATATAAGTAATTTAGGTGAATATTTCACAATGTAGAGGTGCTGAAAGCATTTCTCATTAAATAAAATAGAGGGGCAGGGATGTACTTCATAAAGCATTTGCCTTAAAAGTTCAATGTCTTGGGTTGTTTAAAAAAAAAAAAGAAAAGAAAGAAAAATAGTGAGCATGGCATGGTGGTGCACACTTGTAATCCCAGCATTTGGGAGGCTGAGACAGGAGGGTCCAGGTTCATTGCTGCCGGAGCCAGCTGGCAAGAGTACGGGTTCTGAAGTGAGGCGTGAGGATGGAGAATTTTAATTTCTAACGCGTGTTGCCTCCAGCCTACTATCTCCACCGGTCGACCCCTGTTAGTGGGTCAATATTTCCTACGGGTGGACGACTTATGCCTGGGTCAGTATTCTCTATCGCGCGGACACTCCTGGCCAACGCAACTTCTGGGTCAATCTCATCTTTATTGCGCCGACACTGGGTCTGTTTTTCCAGAGGTATTTATACACAGCTACAGGTCAATCAACATTCTCGTGCTACCACCACCAGAATACAATAAAGACCAATACAAAACACATACATTACAGATAGGCCTATCAGTACCCTCGTGTCATCACCACCTGATCCTCTCTCAGACCTCTTTGAACTTTCCATAACCCCAAACTTGGTTAACTCTGAGCGAAAGACAATCAGCTGAGTCAGACACCAATCTAGGGGAAGGCCTTAATGGCTCCCAACACATGGCCATCCTCCGCTACTTAATGAGGCCCTCTGCAACTCAGTGAGACCCTGTTTCAAAGTAAAGAGTAAAAAAATATAGGACTGGAGTGTAGCTCAGAGGTAGGTGGTCCCTGGGTTCCACCCCCAGTACCACACACACATAAAAAAAAAGAAAAGAAAATAGGGAAAAGTCCACAATAAATTTAAATAAGTTTTTTTTTTCAGTATTAGGGATGGAACACAGGGGCATTCTACCTCTGAGGCACACCAACAGCATGTTTTTTTATTCTTTATTTTGAATCAGGGTCTCACTAAGTTGCAGAAGTTCTCACTAAGTAGCTGAGGCTGGCTACAAACCTATGATCCTCCTGTCTCAGCCTTCCAAGTACTGGGATTAAAAGTGTGAACCACCATGCCCAGCTAAGTAAGATTTTTAGAGTGCTAAAATATTAATATATCTCTCTTTTAAACTCTACATAAAATTAAACTACTTTTTTTTTTGTATTGGAGATTGAAGCCAGGGGCATTCTACCTACAAGCTATACCCCCATTTTTACTTTGTATTTTTTTTTCAGTAATGGGGATGAAACCCAGGGGCATTCTACCTCTGAGTTACACTCCCAGCCCCATTTTTTGGTCTTCTTTTAATTTTTGAAACAGGATCTCACTTAGTTGCAAAGGGCTTCAGTAAGTAGCTGAGGCTTTCCGCAAACCATGATCCTCCAGTCTCAGCCTCCCAAATGCTGGGATTACAAGTGTGAGCCACCACGCCCGGCTTTTACTTTGTATTTTGAAACAGGGTCTCACTAAGTTGCTGAGAGTCTCACTACATTGCCGAGGCTGATCTTGAACCTGTGATTCTTCTGTCTCAGCCTCCCAAGTACTGCAATTATAAGCAGGTGCCAGCATGCTGGGCTAAAGCACAATTTTTAAAACGGAAAACATTCGCATCATACAGAATAACTAAAAAAGCTGAGACTCTTAATATCTAAATAAAATTCTTATTAGTTTATCAATCAATGGCAAAGAGATAAGCACTCCAGCTAAAAATGAGTAATTTCAGCTGGGCCCAGTGCCTGGGAGGCTGGGACAGGAGGATCGCAGGTTTAAGATCAACCCAGAAACTTAGCGAGGCCCTCAGCAACTTAGCGAAGGTTCTCAGCAACTTAATGAGATATTGTTATAAAATAGGGTTGTAGCTCAGAGGTAGAACGCCCCATGTTTAATCTTCACACCACAAAAAGGAGCAGATTCTAAAAGGAGACACACAAGGCCCAGTAAACTTCACAGCCATCAAGGATAGAGCCACGAAAACACTAATGAGATGTAAAGTGTCCTCTTTCTAATTATAAAGTAAAAAGAATGATGAAATGAGGATTAGGGAGAAAACAGAGAAATAAACATTCTCCCTCGTGGCCAGAGAGATGGGGCCAAATTTGTGCTTTCTAGTGGGAACTCAATAATCAGGAAATCTTAGAACTACACATATCCTATAAACCTCTAATTCCACCTTTGTTGAGTTACCTTAACTATAAAAACACAAATGTGCCCATAGTTACATGTATAGGTATTTTATCACTGTGAAATTTTGAAAACTAATTTAGTGTTCTTAAATAATGGAATTGTTCAGAAATCACGACACACAGAAAGAAAAAACACACGATGCCAGCGATAAAAGCATGTTATAAAAAAGACTTCTAGGCATAGGAAAAGATATGCTGTTTACACACACACACACAATAAAAATGGGCTATCAATCAACGTGTGTGCACAGTACTACCCAGGGCAAGGGTGGATTTATAGCATCATTTAAACTGTATATAGCAGTACTGGCGCCCATTTCTTAGCCTGGTACTCAGTAGATCCTCAGATGCACAATGGTGATATCACTACTTACACAGAATGCAACTATATTCTAATTTCCCCCTTCTTCTCCTGAGTGGGGGAATAGATCATTTAGAATCATCCAGACAGTTGTAGGTTGTCATGGTAATGATGGTGGAGGGAGAGGTGAGGTAAATCCCATTTTGTGGGTCTGACGAATTCTGATCTTCATAAATATTAATACTAATAATACCTTATCATTTCCCCAGCAGCACTCCCCTCTCTGCCCCCAACATGTTCCATCTCTTTTATCCTGCTTCTTTTCTTCTTCACGTGGATCACCTTCTAATACTCTCTAGACTTGATGTATTTCTTGTTTTATTGTCTGTCTCCCCCTACTGGTGTGAAGGCAATGTTTTTTCTTTCCTGTTCATTCACTCCTGTTCCCGCAGTACCTAGAATTCTGCCTGCCTGGTAACACAGCAGGACCTTAATAGATAGTATTAATAAAATGAATTAATGATTGAATAAGAGCTCATATTTATTATATTTGTCCCATGCACCAGATACTTAATTTAATAAGTTAAGGATAGCTTGTAGAGGAAAAGACACGATGAATAAGCAACATAAACAGCACAACTAAAAGGTGATCGTAGCAGCCCACACTCTTTGCTTTGCTGGTGTCTATGAGGGTACTTATTGGGTAAGAGATGATTAGTGAAGAAGGGAGGTGCTGGAAAGTGAATTTGACCATGTTATGTTATATGCATGTACAAATAGGTCACAGTGAATCCCACTATTATATATAACAAATGCACCGATAATTACGTGGAGGATGTTGCCAGAGATTGAACCCAGGGACATTCTACCTCTAAGCTATACCTCCAGCCCTATTTTATTTTATTTTGAAACAGGGTCTCAGTAAATTGATGGCAGTCTCACTAAATTGCTGAGGCTAGCTTCAAACCTGCAATCCCCTTGTCCCAGCCTCCCAAATAGTGGGATTACAGTTTGTGTACCACCATGCCCCACTATGCAACTATAATTTTTTTTAAATGAGTCAGTTAGTAATAAGCGACCCAAGATGGGCATGGTGATGCACACCTGCGTTCCCAGTACTTGGGAGACTGAGAGAGGAGGATCATAGGTTCAAGACCAACATCAACAACTTAGTCAGACCCTGTTTCAAAATAAAAAATAAAAGCCAGCTGTGGTACATGTCTATAAGCCCAGTACTTGGGAGGCTGAGACAGGAGAATTACACATTCAAGAACAGCCCCAACAACTTAGTGAGATTTTCAGCAACAAAAAGAACAAGACCTTGTTCCAGTTTTTCTCTTTTTGCAACGTGGGGGACACGGCCTCGCACATGCAAGGCAAGTACTCTACCAATGAGCTACACCCTCACGCTTTATGAGACCCTGTTTCAAAACAAGATAGAATGCCCCTGCATTCAATCCCTAGTACTATGAAACAAAATAATAGAATAGAGCTTGGGGTATAGTTCAGAGGTAGAACATCCCCAGGTTCAATGCCCAGTACCACCAAATAAAATAAAATCAATAAAAAATGTAAAAGGCTGAGGGTGTAACTCAGAATTAGAATGCCGGTGGTTTCAATCCCCATTAAAAATAAATAAGAGACCCAAGTGTTTCTTCCTTCAATGTAAATTTTTTTTTTCTGGGGGTCTGGAACCCCGGGGCATTCTACCTCCGAGCAACACCCCCTGCCTTATTTTTTATTCTTTATTTTGAAACCGGGTCTCACTGAGTTGCAGAGGGCCTCACTAAGTAGCTGAGGCTGTCCGAGAACCATGATCCTCCTGTCTCAGCCTCCTGAATGCTGGGATTACAAGCGTGTGCCACCACACCTGGCTGAATGTAAATTTAAGGCGCTATCTCTACTCCGCAGTAGCTGTCCCCCTGTGGCACTGCCTACTGGATCTATAGCAATGGCCCCAATGAGAATGGGCTAAGAACACTCTTCATTTGCTCCCTGTAGGGTTAATGCTAGCCAATACTTCTCCAACAGTCCGGATCTCTGTTTTCTTTCTTTTTTTTTTTTTTTTAGGTACTGGGGATGGAATGCAGGGGCATTCTACCTTTGATCTACACCCCCAGCCCTATATTTTTTTTATTCTTTATTTTGAAACAGGGTCTCACTGAGTTGCAGAGGGCCTCACTAAGTAGCTGAGGCTGGCCGCGAACCTGTGGTCCTTCCTGTCTCAGCCTCCCAAATGCTGGATTAAAAGCATGCACCACCACACCCAACGGATCTCTGTTATGAGGATTGGAGGAATGAGATAATGCAGTGGCAATAACACTATGTTTCATCAAGGGATAATTAGAAAACTGAGCAAATATTCATAATGGCAGTCATTTTATTTTTATGTTTGTGTGTAATTTTGTGGTACTGCGATTGAGCCCAGGTGCATTCGACCTCCAAACTATACTCCCCCAACCCTATTTTATTTTTAGTTTGAATTAGGGTCTCACTAAGTAGCTGAGGCTGGCCAAGAACCTGTGATCCTCCTGTCTCAGCCTCCCAAATACCGGGATTACGCGTGTGCACCACTGTACCCAGCACATAATGGTAGTCGTTTCTTAAAATCTATGTTTAGCCTCATTACTTAGAATCCTTCTTTGGCTTTTCTGTATTCAAAATCATCATCCCCAGAAGGACCAGACTTTTACCCTAGAAAGCCTGGTTCTTTGTATCAGACCCCATAATAATGTTCATTATTTTTTCCTGCTGAGCAAAATTGCTTCGAGCTTGTTTAGGCAGAAATGTAGTTCAAGAAAACATGTCCTGCTCTTCTTCCCTCTCTCCGTGCTATCTGTCATAGCTACTGGCTGTTGCCCCTTTGCTGGTCATTAGTTTGAATGTGTCGACAATGAATAAAGCCTTCGTTTTGATGCCTTAACAAAAGAAAAGAAGATGTCTCCTCCCATGAGTACAAAACAGCCAGGTTTCACAACATGAACAGGAACTTCAGAATTATTGCCAGTTCCTGACATGCAGATAATTCTCCCAGAATTGCAGTTTTCCTGTCCAAATTATACTTGAAAAACTACCAGCTCCCTAGAATAAACTCTGTGCAATGTCCAGCTCATCCCACCCTCACAATAACAGGAAGAATACTGCTTCATATTTTTCCCTTGAAAGGCAATGCAGTCTAGTTGATAAGAGATCAGAGCAGAGACCCAAAACCTGGCTCTATTTATGATGCTACTTCTTAGACTCTGTGCTTTTATTCTCCTCTCCCCTCCCTTTCCCGCCTGTCCCTTAATGTCCTCTCTCTTCCCTTCCTCTGGTCTTTCCTCTCCTCCTCACATATCTACCCTTTCTTCTACTCTTCTGTGTTTCCCTCCCCTTCTGTGCTCTCTCCTCCCTCCCTCCCTTTCCCTTCTGTCCCCTCCTCTCAATTTTTCTCTTTCCTTCTCTTTTTCTTACTAAATCAAAATATGTGCATATATACTAGGATTAACAATACCATGTTTTATCAAGATGGAGAGGAACTAGATCTCTCATACATTACTAGTAGAATTGTAAAGTGGATAAAGGTTTGGCAGTTTCACATAAAGTTAAAAACAAGCATATGCCCTATCATCTGACAGTCTTGCTCCTAAGTATTTACTCAAGATAAATGGAAACATGTCCACAGAAAGAGCTGTTGAAGATGTCCTACCGAAGCCAGGCATGGTAGGGCACGCTTGTAATCCCAGTACTTGGGAGGCTGAGACAGGAGGATCATAGGTTCAAAGCCAGCCTCAGCAACATAACCAGGCTCTCAGAAACCTGGTGAGACTTCGTTTCCAAATAAAGAAATTCTTTCAGGCTTGGGGCATAGCTTGGATATACAATATCTCTGGGTTCAATCCCCAGTACAAAAAAAAAATGAACTAACAGCTTTATTCAGAATATCCCTATACTAGAAACAGCCCAAGTGTCCATGAACAAGTGAATGAATGTACAGATAATAGTGTGTTTGTACAGTGGGTGGCTCCTCGCAAAAAAGAAATGCATTACAGATGCACGCATTAATTTGGATAAATCTCAAACATTAAGTTAAATGAAAGAAGGTAGGTACAGACTAGCATATGATATATGTTTTTGATTTATATAAAGTTTTGGGGTCAAGCATGATGGTGCATGTGTGTAATCTCAGTCCTTGGGAGGCCGGGACAGGAAGATCTCAGGGGTGTGGCAGGGCGGTACTGGGGATTGAACCCAGGGGTCTTCTAGCTACACCCCCAGCCTTTTTATTTGTGAAACAGTCTTCCTAGGTTGATGAGTCTCACTACTTGCTAAGGCTGTCCTTGGACCTCCAGTTTGAGGCCAGCCTCATCAACCTAACAAGACCCTGTTTCAAAAGAAAAATAAGCCAGTTGTGGTGGTGCACACCTATAATTCCAGTATTTAAGAGGTTGGGACAGAAGAATTGAAGCTTTGAGGCCAGCCTTAGCAACGTTAGAAAGGCTTTCAGCAACATAGTGAGATTCTGTTTCCAAATTAAAAAAAAAATTAAAAAGCTAGGGCTGTAACTCAGAGATAGAATGTCCCTAGGCTCAACTGCCAACATTACTAAATAAATAGGTAGAACGGTGATAGAAGATAGATAGATGATAGATAGATAGATAGATAGATAGATGGATGGATGTGGTGTGGCTCAGAGGTAGAATGCCTATGAGTTCAATCCACAGTACCGCCAAATAAAAGTTTTGGAGCTGGCCATGGTGATGCAAACTGGCCACAGAAATTTAGTGAGACCCTGTTGCTGAATAAATATAAAAATATAAAAATAAATAAATAAAAGCTGGAGGTAAAGCTCAAAATAAGAATGTGCCTGGGTTCAATTCACAATAACTCCCCCCATACACACACAAAATGTTAAAGAAGATAAAAATAATCTATAATGGTACAGATAAGACCAGAGCTTCCCTGAAGTGGCACGAATAGCAATGGTGAAGGGCTATTGGCTTGATGGAGAATGAGGGAAATTTGGGGATATGCTGAAAATGTTTTATATCATGGTTTCAAGGATGTCTTTAAATGTCAAAACTCATCAAACTATATACTTAATAACTGCAGTGTACTGTCTATAATTATACCTTAATAACATTCATGGAAAGATTCATACTTATTTCTCAGCAAGGGTTTTTTTTTTTTTTTTTTTTTTTTTGGTACTGGGGGTAGAACCAAGGGCCTTTTACCTCCAGACTAAACCCCCAGACCTATTTTTATATTTTATTTGGAAACAGGGTCTCACTATGTTGCTGAGAGCCTCACTAAGCTGCTGAGGCTGGCTTCGAACCTGTATGATCCTCTTGTTTCAGCCTCCCAAGCATGGGGATTACAAGCGTGTGCCACCACACCTGGCCTCAGAAAGGGTTTAGAAAATAAATTTTATTGCCAGACTGGAAAGATAGAACTGTGGGTTAAATCAGTAAGCTCGTGGGTCTGCTGGTAAAATTCCTGCTCTCACTTGTCCACACACCTGGAATCCCAGTACTTGTGAGGCTGAGGCAGGAGGATTGCAGGATTGAGGCCAGCACATAGTAACTTAGAGAGACCCTGTTTTAAAATATAAAATAAAAGGGGTTGGGGTGTAGCTTGGAGATAGAGCGGCCCTGGGTACAATCCCCAGTAACACACACACACACACACACACACACACACACACACGCACACACGCATATATACTTTCTCCTGTCAACCCTGTTAAATTCAAGATAGTCACTGAGTGTTTCCATCTGCAAACAAATACCCTGGGCATTATGGGAACTATAAAGATGAATAATTCAGAATTCTTACTCTCAAGTTGCTAATTATTTTTGACCCAATTGTGATTATAAAAAAAACAATAGCCAACTAGTTACTGTAAAATAAGAAATACGTGAGTATCATGGGGTCATATTGAATGCATACTTCTCAATACCTGGGAATATCACAGCAAGCTAATGGATGTGTGTGTGTGTGTGTGTGTGTGTGTGTGTGTGTGTGTGTTTGCTAAGCCCTTTGAGAAAAAACATATACATACATATATCTGAGTATGCATATATTTATATATTGGCTAAACCCTCTGAGAAAAATAATTTTATAACACCTGAGGGTTATGACAGATTTGCCTGCCTTTCCTGGGAAACAATGTCCAGGAAAGCAATTGCCAACCGTGGGATGGTGGCGAGTCAAGGATGAGACGCAGGGGTGGGAGTGATGGAAGAGTTATTAGCATTGTCAGGAATGAGGCTTTAGGCCGGGCGTGGTGGCGCACGCTTGTAATCCCCGTGCTTGGGAGGCGGAGACAGGAGGATCGTGCAGGTTCGAAGCCAGCCGCGCTGGCTTAAGAGACCCTGTTTCCAAATTAAAAAAAAATATAAAAATAGGTGTCTGGGAGTGTAACCCGAAGGTAGAAGGGTTTCCAGGAACCCCAGTACCACCAAAAAAAAAAAAAAAAAAAAAAAGGCTCTACAGGACAGTTTCACATGGTCTGGGGCTAGGTCTCTTTATTTCAGTACTGGAGATTGAACCCAGGAGTGTTCTACCTCTGAGCTACACCCCTAGCCCTTTATTTATTTTATTTTGAAACAAGGTATTGCTAAGTTGCTGAGACTGGCCTGAAACATGCAATCCTTCTATCTCAGCCTCCCAACTACTTAGATTCAGGCATGTGCCACCACACCCAGCTTCTAGATATTGTAGATGCATGGATAGATTGTACTCCTTAAACGTTAACTAATATTTTTTTTCTGCCATGTTTCTTCCTGTGTTTCTCCCTGTTCAAGCAGATACGTGATTTTGCACGTGCTGCCTCAAGGGAGAGATGCGAAAGAGTGGTGTTTTTGATCCTTACAAAGTTTGATATGACTTTTTCTAGGGATGAGGCATTGTGATGATCATTTTTAAATCAAGAAAACAGAAGTTGGTGAGCGTTAGGAGTCTGGTTTGCTTATTTGGGCGTGCGATTTTAAGTTTCTGTTTCCTGTCCATGCCAATTGTAAGCAACATCAAGCAGTGTTATCTTAGTATCTGCCAGGTTCCAGCCTTCTGCTGATAATCGACTTTGCCTTCCCACTTCTGAGCTGCCCTGGGTCCACAGCCACCTGAGCTCAGCTGCTCTCTGGAGTGGCTGTACCACACCCCAGGGCCAAACAGTGCAGGCGTGGCTGGTACACTCTTCCACAGGGGAAAGATGTGCTCATCATTTTCTTTCTTGTCCTGGGGGCAGAAATTAGGAGCTGAGGAGACAGTTAAACTGACCTTCATGCCTCACTGGGGACTCTAGTAACTACATCCAACAGGAAGTGAACATAAGTTCTAAAAACTCAGACCATTCTGCAGACATCCCGGGTAGAGAGAGGGTAAACAGACACGGTATCTCCAGTAGAGATACCCTGGGTAGAATACAATCTTGCTTCATTGCTCTGAACTGACAGACCCACCTGTCGTTTTCCTAAAAATACCATCTGTAACCAGGTATTGTAGTGCACACCTGTAACTCCAGTACTTGGGAGGCGGAGACAGGAGAATCACAGGTTCAAGGACAGCCTCAGCAAGTAGTGAGACTCTCATCAAACTAGTGAGACCCTATTTCAAAATAAAAATTAAAAATTAGAGCTGGGGCTGTAGCTCAAAGGCAGAATGCCTCTGGGTTCAATCCCAAGTAACACAAAGTAAATAAAATAAGACTTGGGGTGTAGCTCAGACATAGATTGACCCCTGAATTGATCTCGTGTGTGTGTGTGTGTGTGTGTGTGTGTGTGTGTGTGTGTGTGGTGTGTGTAAAACATATATATGTGTGTGTGTGTGTATATATATATCTCACCTGTTTGTTTTCAGGAAATGTGGGGGCTATTTAGAGTTAGTTCCCCTGGTACAGAAATGTTTCCTCCCCATATCCATCTAAAACTAGTGCTGTATCCACTATGGCTTATGCTTCTCCAGCTTTAGTGTGCTTACCAGCCACCTGGACATCCTGCTCAACTGCAAACTGTGGTTCAGTAGTACGGAGCGGAGCCCAAGTTCTGCATCTCTAGCAAGCTCCTACGTGATGTGCAAGGTGCTGGCCTGCAGGCCCGAAGGACATCTCACTCAGTGCTAGTAGTTCTCAAAGAGTGGTCCCCTGAGCAGAGGCATCAGCATCACGTAGGAACTTGTTAGACTGTGAGTTCCCAGGCTCCACCCTAGACTTACTGACTTACCGAATGGGAAACTCTGAGTATGCAGTTCAGCCCAGTCAGGGCCAGGATAGGGGAAGAGCGAAATGAATAGGACCCAAAATTGGGTGAAGCACCCACATTCTGGGTGTTCAAGTGTAGGGTGTGTCTGAGCCCTCTTGGAGATTTTGATACATGCTACAGTTTGAGAGCCATTGTTCCCTTTTTTCTCAGTGAACCACCTCACTACAGTAACAGCCTAATTTATCTGCATTATCTGAGACCTGACTGAGGCTTATAGAATCAATTGTTTGAGAATAGAAAAAAATTTCATCTAGTCTATAAGGAAACGGGAATGGGAATACTCACCAAAGAGCTATTTGCGCCAGGCATGGTGATGCACTTCTGTAATCCCAGTACTTGGGAGGCTGAGAAAGGAGGATCATAGGTTCAAGGCTAGTCTTGGCTACTTAGTGAGACCCTGTTTCAAAAGAAAAAAGAAAATAGAATTAGGGGTTTACTTTGGAGGTAGAACAAACCTGGGTGCAATCCCTAGTACCACACGCAGAAAAAAAGAAAAAAAAATGGGGGCTATTTGCCATAGGAAAGATCTACAAGGAAAAAAAAGTAAAATATATCAACTATGATATGATGGATATGCAAAATGTGTGGATGCAGAGAGTTAGATTGGCCCATGGAGCAATGTGATAAGATCTTAAAAACCAAGAATTGGAAGCCCATGGTGGTGCGTGCCTGTAATCCCAGTACTTGGGAGGCTGAGCTAGGAGGATCACAGGTTTACTGCTAGCCTTGGCTACTTAGTGAGACCCTCCACAACTTAGTGAGAGACCCTGTTTTAAAACAAAGAATAAAATAAATAGGTCTGGTGTGTAGCTTGAATGTAGAATGCCCCTGAGTTCAATCCCCCCAATACCACAAAAATAAGAAAAAAAAAAGAGTTGGTTGCAAGCGATAGAAAACTCAATATAGACCCCTTTTAGAGCAACATACCATTTGTGTACATTTAAAGCACATACTTTTAAAAAATTCAATGTTTTTATTTATCTATTTATTTATTCATTTATTGGTACTGTGGATGAAACTCAGGGGCACTCTATCTTTGAGCTACACCTCAAGCCCCCCCCCCTTTTTTTAACAGTCTCAGCCAGGCATGGTGGTGCACCCTTGTAACCTTGGTACTTGAGAGGCTGAGACAGGAGGATTGCAGGTTCAAAGCCAGCCTCGACAACTTAGTGATAAGTTTATCAACCTACTGACACCCTGTTTCCAAATAATGAATAAAATTGGGCTGGGAGTGTAGCTTGAAAGTAGAATGCCCCTGGGTTCAATCCTCAGTACAAGAAAAAAGAGAAAGAAAGAAAGAAAGAAAGAAAGAAAGAAAGAAAGAAAGAAAGAGTCTGTCTCACTAAATTGCCAAGGCTGGCCTTGAATCTATAATACTCACCTTAGTATTCCAAGTACTAGGATTACAAGTGTGAGGCACTACACCCAGTTTTACTGTTTCATATGTGTCTCTCTCCCTTTCTCTTTCTCTGTCTCTCTGTTTCTGTCTCTCTTTCTCTCTTTCTCTAGTTCCAGTTTTACTGTTTCATGTATGTCGCTCTCCCTTCCTCCTCCTCCTTTTTCTCCTCCTCCTCCTCCTCCTCCTCCTCCTCCTCCTCCTCCTCCTCCTCCTTCTTCTTCTCCTCCCTCCCTCCCTCCCTCCCTCCCTCCCCTCTTTCTCTCTCTCTCTCTCTCTTTCTCAGAACTAGAAATTGAACCCAGGGCATTCTACCTCTGAGCTATACCCCAACCCCTTTAAAAATGTGTTTCTTTTGAAACTGAGTCTCACTAGGTTACTGCGAGTCTCACTGCGTTGCTGAAGCTGTCCTTGAACCTGTGATTCTCCTTTCTCAGCCCCCCAAGTACTGGGGTTACAGGCATGTGATACCACACCTCGCTTGTTTCTTTTTATATAATGTCAAATAGAGTGGGTACCAGAGGGAAGGTGGAATGAGAATGAGGACCCAGGATAAGGACGAAACCAAATTGGTAGATAATAAGCAGACAAATGAGCATGAACAGAAGAGCTTTGTGCAATGGACATGATAATGTGCTGTGAGTTGAGGAACCTGATTAACTCAACTTCAAGTCTACTAGTGTACAGAAATCTTTGCAGACGGAGTTGGGAAATCCATTAAAAACGAGAACCCTAGATGATTTTTTGCTCTCTGTCACCACCTTTATTTCCAAAGCATGTCCCCCCCCCCTTTTTTTGTAGTACTAGAAATTGGACCCAGGAACATTCTACCTCCAAGCTATATCCTCAGCCATATTTTATTTTTATTTTGAAACAGGGTCTTGCTAGGTTGATGAGAACTTCATTACTTGCTGCGGCTGGCATCGAATCTGCGATTCATCTGTCTCAGTCTCCCAAGTACTGGGAGTGTGTCACCACTCCTAGCTGCATTTTTAATTTTTAGCACTTCCATAATTTGGCTGCTGATTATCTTCCCAATCACCCCACCTTGTTCTTTGCAGTCCAGGAATCCAGTAAATATCATGATGTTTCCAAGGACCAACTACTATCTCAAACCTTAGTACTCAGCAATTTTGTACCTGCAATCCAATAAATCCTCAAATGTGGTAGGGATTAACTTTTTTCTTATTAGTGCATCATAATTATATAGAATAGTGGTTGTCATTATGGCATAATCATATATGCACATAACACTTCAGCCAATTTCATTCCAAAGTACTTCCTCTTTTTTACGTTCCTCCATCTTCTTCGAAACTCTGCTGGTGCCACTTCTATTTCCACGAGAGCCTTTCTTTACCTTTTTGCTCTCTAGCTTTCACATATCAGAGGAAGCATATGCCTTTGACTTTCAGAGTCTGGCTTATTTCACCTAACATAATGCTCTTCGGTTCGATTCATTTTCCTGCAAATGCTATCATTTCATTTTTTATAGCTCTTGAGCCTCCCCCGCCCCATATAGTCAGGGTACACCTGTTGCCGCCATAGTCTATTCCCTTTTTTTAAAAAATTCTTTTTCTATTCTAAAAACTGATGTATGTGCCGGGCGTGGTGGCGCACGCTTGTAATCCCCGCGCTTGGGAGGCTGAGCCAGGAGGATCGCGCAGGTTCGAAACCAGCCTCAGCTGCTTAGTGAGGCTCTCAGCAACTTAGTGAGACCCTGTTTCCAAATAAAATATAAAATGCGTCTGGGAGTATAATCCGGAGGTAGAAAGCCTCTGGCTTCCACCCCCAGTACCACCAAAAAATAAAAATAAATAAATAAATAAAAACTGATTGTATCTGGATATGATGGCACATGCTTGTAATCTCCGTACTTGGGAGGCTGAGACAGGAGGATCGCAGGTTCAAGGACAATCTCAGCAAGTAATGAGACTCTCATCAATCTAGTGAGACCCTGCTACCAAATAAAAATAAAACAGGGCTGAGGATGAAGCTCAGAGATAGAATGCCCCTGGGTTCAATCGTCAGTGTCACAAAATAAAAATAAAAATTATTTCTGGGTTTTTCATGTTTGCAAGCCCTCTGAGCTGCCTTTCAGTGCTTTCCTACAGCCTTCCTACCTCCCCATCCTGCCATCCAACTGGTGTTTTAACTCAGTCTGAGAGCAGTTACTGTCTCATATGTTCCTCTAGCCCGCCATGTGTTTATTTCCCTCCCTTCCTCCCTCCTTCTTTTGGCACTAGGAATTGAACATCGGGATGGTCTACCTCTGAGCTACATCCCAAGTCCTTGTTTCAGTTTTGTTTTGTTTTTTGGTGGTACTGGTGGTGGAACCCAGAGGCTTTCTACCTCCGGGCTATACTCCCAGACCTATTTTCTATTTTATTTGGAAACAGGGTCTCACTAAGTTGCTGAGAGCCTCACTAAGTAGCTGAGGCTGGCTTCGAACCTGTGTGATCCTCCTGTCTCAGCCTCCCAAGCGCGGGGATTGCAAGCGTGCGCCACCACGCCCGGCTCCCTTTTTTCAGTTTTTATTCTGAAAGAGAGTCTGGCTAAGTTATCACCCACTGGATCTGAACCTGCAGTCCTCCTGCCTTAGCCTGCTATGTCCTGGGATTGTAAGGTGTGCACCACCACACCAGATTAGTCTGTCATTTTGTAAGCCCCAGGGCTTAACCTGAAAGCACATATGCTAGAGCTTACCAGAGGAGTGTTCTTTATATTTAGTTGTATACTTTATGTATTTGTTCCCTTATATAAGGCTCTATTCAGAAAGAACTTAAAGCAGGGATTGAGAACTAAACTTCAGAGAGGGCAAAGGTGGAATTTCCCTGTAACAATCCACTGCAAAGGAGCCCTCTGCAGCCACAAGGAGCCATCATGGCTCTCTCTCCCCAGGCCTGAGCTGGAGCCAGAGCCCAAAGCACCAGCTGTGGTTGCTTGGCAAATGAGCTACAACTCAGTCTGTTACTGCCACCTCCAGGGGACTGGTTGATTTTCACCCAGCTGCTGGCCTTCAGCTGCTAGGAGAGTCAGAGCTCTGAATCAAAATCACCTTCATCAATGAGCCAAGGTAGCCCATTCTATCCTTTTCTTCTCCAAGTCTCTGAGAGAAGTGTTACAGTGCCATGCCATCCAGTCAAGTAGGGACCAGGAGACCATTTTACAATGTCTCCTCATGTGCATCCAATATGTTTTTGAATTTATAGCCTCACAAAATAAGCTCCTTAAAAACTGGGGATTGAACCCAGGGGATACACCGTCAGCCCTATTTTACTTTTTATTTTGAAACAGGGCCTAAGTTGCTAAATCTGGCCTTGAACCCACAATCCTCCTGTCTCCGCTTCCCAAGTACTGGGATTATGGGCATGCACCATCACACCAGACTGAAGATTCCTAAAATAGACTGCCTTTACAAAACTAGGGAGTTACATGAAAGACTAATATAGACAATTAGAAAGTTCATGTCTTAAAAGATTCACAAGCCCTTCATTGAGAAAATGTTTGCAGTTATAATCATATTCCCACAGAAAGGCAAACAAATGTTTAGTTTAAACCAAAGTTATGTAAGAGTAAAGAGGCACTTTAAATAGTATAAAATAAAAATTTTTTATTTCCTGAATTTTCTTCAGTCTTATTATGTTTCCAAAAAGAAATTATCGTAAGGTTTTGGCTATTTGTAACACACCAATTTATACTTGCTTAATAATAGGATAATGCTGGGCACAGTGGCATATGCCTGTCATCCCAGGACTAGGGAGGTTAAGATAAGATCACATTTTCAATGACAGCCTCAGCAACTTAGTGTGACTCTCAGTAACTTAGCAAGACCCTGTTTCAAAATTTCTTTGTGTCGTTTTTTGTGTGGTATTGAGAATTGAACCCAAGGATATTTCACCTCCAAGCTACACCCCCAGATATTTCTTTCTTTTTTTATTTTTTAAGCAGTGTATCATTAGGTTGTTGAGGCTGGTTTCAGCCTCCCAAATACTGGGGTTACAGGCATGTGCCACCATGTCCAGTTTCTGTTTCAAATAGATAGAAGGTACCTGAGTTCAATCCTAGTACTATAGACAAAAATAGTAATAGGATAACATGGTTTGATAAAATCTAAATTCAGCTGCTTAGGAAAAAAGCCTTTCTAACAGTCTGTAAAATACAAGAGGCCAGGCAGGGTGGCATGCCCTTGTAATCACAGTACTTGGGAGGCTGAAACAGAAGGATTGCAGGTTTTCAGCCAGCTTAAGCTACATAGTGAGGCCCTCCACAACTTAGTGAGACCCTGTTTCAAAATAAAGAATAACAAACCGGGCGTGGTGGCGCACACTTGTAATCCCTGCGCTTGGGAGGCTGAGATAGGAGGATCGCACAGGTTGAAAGCCAGCCTCAGCTACTTAGTGAGGCTCTCAGCAACTTAGTGAGACCCTGTTTCCAAATAAAAGCTAAAATAGGTCTGCGAGTATATCCCAGAGGTAGAAATCCCCTGGGTTCCATCCCCAGTACCACCAAAATTAAGAAAGAATAACAAATAGAGATGGGGATGTGGCTCCCCTGAGGATAGAATGCCCCTAGATTCAATCCCTGGTACTGCAAAAAAGGGGAAAAAAAATACAAGAGGACTTTTTTTCTGTTGCAATGCTAGGGACTAAACCCAAGGCCGCATGCATGTTAGGTAAGTGCTCCACTGAACCACATCCCAGCCTCACTGTCTCATGATGAATCACATAGTAATTGGGGGATGGGATACTCACAAGGGAACGTTTCTCAGCCTCAACACTACTGATAATTTTGTATATTCTTTGGAGGGGGATGGCTTTTTCACATGTTCAGCAGCTTCTTGGGCCTCTACCCATGAGTTGTCAGTAGTGCCAGTCGCCTCTAGTGACCAGCAACCTAAATGTCCGCTGAGGGTGTTGAGAACCACTGCCCTACAGGGAGACGTAGAGCCGTTCACAGATAAAATGGAGTCTGTCCGTTTAAACCCGAGACATAATACACAGAGCTTTCTCTTGATCCGAACTCTAGGAGTTTGACTTTGGTAATTCAAAAGTGTCAAACTCATTATGTGCATATGTGAGGATACCAGTGTCAGTCTCAATATCCTGAAAGGGAAGAGGTGATTGGGGAAGGACGGGGGAAGCCCACCAAGTGCTGTGTGCATGTATGTCATTACCCCTATAAACTACTTTATGGCGTGAGACTGTAATATACCAATTAAAGTGTTTTGTTTTTGTTTTTTGCTGGTACTGGGGGTTCAACCCAGGGCTTTTCTACCTCCGGGCTACACCCTCAGACCTATTTTATACTTTACTTGGAATCAGGGTCTCACTAAGTTGCTGAGAGCCTCACTAAGTAGCTGAGCCTGGCGTCCAACCTGTGTGATCCTCCTGCCTCAGCCTCCCGAGCACTGGGATTACAAGCGTGCGCCACCACGCCCAGCTAACAATTAGAGTATTTAAAAATCCAAAAATATTGTCCAACTTGCCAAAACTGTATTTTGGAACAATTCCTTCTTTTAAATCGTTTTTCTTGCTGGGCGTGGTGGCGCACGCTTGTAATACCTGCGCTTGGGAGGCTGAGACAGGAGGATCGCACAGGTTCGAAGCCAGCCTCGGCTACTTAGTGAGACCCTGTTTCCAAATAAAATAGAAAATAGGTCTGGGAGTATAGCCCGGAGGTAGAAAGCCTCTGGGTTCCACCCCTAGTACCACCAAAAAAACAAAAATAGTTTTTTCTTTTCTTTTTTTTTTTTTTTTTTTTGGTGGTACTGGGGTTCCTGGAAGCCCTTCTACCTCCGGGCTACACTCCAAGACCTATTTTATATTTTTATTTGGAAACAGGGTCTCTTAAGCCAGCAAGGCTGGCTCCGAACCAATGCAATCCTCCTGTCTCCGCCTCCCAAGCGCGGGGATTACAAGCGTGCGCCACCACACCCGGCTAAATAGTTTTTCCAAAATCTAGCCAAGAGGTATATAACAGAAGAAGCCTACTTTTTTAATAATTCATACATATAAACGATAGATTATTTTTTTTTACTGAAAACACTGACTCTTCAATTTTGGCTTCTACAAGATGACAAAGGAGCGAGTTTGACCCCAGTGAACAAGCTTAACCATTCTTGATAAGAAATAATTAGAAAACGTAGATACAGTGTCTGTGTAGGAAAAATACTGCCCCTGCATCCAGCTAAGATGTCCATGTCCTTATCTCCAAACCCTGTAGGGCAAAAGGGACTTTGCATGCGTGATTAAATTAAGATGATGAGATTATACTGAATTAGACAGGAGAGCTCAATGTAATTATAAGGGCCCTCGTATGGCAATAAGGGAGGGAGGCAGGAGAGTCAGAGAAGACAGGATGACAGAAGCAGCCGCTGGACTGGTGCAATTGCTGGCTTTGAAGATGGAGGAAGAGGTTTGAGCCAAGGGACACAGGTGGCCCCTAGTACTGGAAAAAGAATGGATTCTCATCTAGAGCTTCTAGGAGAGACCCAGCCCTGATGAAACGTTGACTTTAGCCCAATGACTCTCGTTCACTGAAACCATAAAGGATAAAGTCTGTATGTACAAGTCACCAAAGCCTAGCATGGAGATGCAGACCTGTAGTTCCAGTACTTGGTAGGCTGAGGTAGGAAGATCTCAGGTTTGAGGTCAGTTTGTGGCATTTAGCAAGACCCGGTATCAAAATAAAATAAAATATTAAAATATATGCCGAGGGCGTAGCTCAGAGTTAGAATGTCCCTGGGTTCATCCCTCAGTGCTGCACACTCAAAAGGAGCACCAGATTTGTGAAAATTTGTCTTCTCTACACTAGCATAGAAGACTCGCACAGTGGCTGCCTAGGAGTACAACTGTGGCCTGTGAATCCAGGAAAGGGAGGATATTTCTTAGTTTTTATAAGCATAATATTTTATGTATGTATGCATTTATTTATTTATTTAGTTAGTTATTTTCTCATACTGGAGATTGAATCCAGGGGCATTCTACCTTGGAGCTATACCTCCAGCCCTATTTATTTTTTATTTTTTATTTTGAAACAGGGTCTCACTAAGTTGTGGAGAGCCTCACTAAGTAGCTGAGGTTAGCCACAAACCTGCGATCTCCTGTCTCAGCCTCCCAAGCACTGGGATTACAAGCACGTGCCACCGCTCCTGACTTATATCTTATTTATTTATTTATTTATTTATTTATTTATTTATTTATTGCAGTACTGGAGTTGGAACCCAGGGGCATTCTACCTCTGAGCTACACCCCCAGCCCTATTTTTTATTCTTTATTTTGAAACAGGGTCTCACTGAGTTGCAAAAGGCCACACTAAATAGCTGAGGCTGGCCACGAACCTATCTTCCTGTCTCAGCCTCCCAAATTCTGCGATTGAAGTGTGTGCCACCACTCCTGACTTATATTTTATTTCTTAATTAAAAATTTGGGGGGTACTAGGGATTGAACCCAGGGACATCCCACCTCCAAGCTATACTCCCAGCCCTTTTTCTTTTTCTTTTGAAACAGGATCTTGCTTAGGATGCTTAGGCTGTCACCACATTGCGGAGGCTGGCCTTGGATCTGCAATCCTCCTGTTCTGTCTCCCAAGTACCGGGATAACAGGTATGCACCATCACACCCAGCTCATAATTAATATTTTAAACCATATTTAAAGATGTCACACAATACCATAATGCATCATTTCACCCTAATAGCTAATACGTTTCTACCATTTAGATGGCACTCAGACTTTTTTTTGTCCTAGGGATTGAACCCAGGTTCGTTCTACCTCTGAGCTGCATCACAGCCCTACTTTATATTTTGGTTTTGAAACAGAATCTCACTAAGTTGCAAAAAGCATCACTAAGTTGCTGAGGCTGGCCACAGCGATCCTCCTGTCTCAGCTTCCTCAGGATTAAGATGGCAAGCATGTAACCTCCAGCTTTCACTTTTTAATTTGTATTTGTTACTCATATTTATTTATTTCTGTGGTACTGGGGATTTAACCCAGAGCTATTCTACTTCTGAGCTAAACATCCAGCTCTATTTTTTCTTTTTAATTTTAAAGCAGAGTCTTACGAAGTTGCTGAGGCTGGTCTCGAACCTGGGATCCTCCTGACTCAAACTCCCAAGTACTGGGATTATAAGCACACACCGCCATGCCCAGTCTTTTTTTATTTTTTAAATTTTTATTTATTTATTTTTCTTGTATTGAGGACAGAACCCAGGCGCATTCTGCCTCTGAGCTATACCCCCCAGCCCTACTTTTATTTTTATTTTTAAACAGGGTCTTGCTAAGTTGATGAGAGTCTCATTACTTGCTAAGGCTGATCTCCAACTTGCAATTCTCCTATCTCAGCGCCCACAAGGACTAGGATTACAGGCATGTGGTCACCATACCCAGCTCTTTATCTTGAAATAAGGTCTCACTAGTTCCTGAAAGCCTCACTAAATTATTGAGGCTGTTCTCAAACCTGTGATCCTCCTGTGTCAGCCTCCCAAGTACTTAAAATACAGGTGTGCTCCACCATGTCCAGCTGTCGTAGGCTTCTGAGGGCTCTGAATGTATGAATTCATTTAATCAACATGACAACAGTCTGACTGTTGCCAGACAGCCATCCATTCCTTGTGTGACTGTTATGGTAATCTGTTCCTTGGTTCTTGCTTCTTCAGAGAGAAAGAATTCAAACAGAAAACATGGTGGAGGAATACAGGAGGTTTATTTAGAGAAGCAGTAGTCCAGTGTAAATGAAGGCTGTGATAAGGTGGAATTACATTCCCGAGGAATTGGGGTCTGCAATGGGCTGCTTTCTGGAATGAAAACATAGTTTACAACTCTTCACATGTGAAGCTCGATTTAGTCTGGAAACTTTCCCCCTAATGAATATGCATTTGGAGAGGTCATGAGTTGTTCTTAGCACGTTACATGGGAAACTTTTCTGCAGGTGCCTAAGTGGAAGCCTGCGGGTTCTCTAACTGGTTCTCTGATCTCTGTAGGCTCAGCAATCAATACTCCCCACCCTTCTCTGGCCTGGGCCTATAGAAGCCAGACCAGTCAAATACGGTGCCTTCTTGAGAATCTGAATGGCAGAAAGATTCTCCTTAATTCTCGCTCCCTGATCTCTGGACTTTACCTCACTCTTGTCTCTTCTAAGATCTGCTTCTTTTGCTCTTTCTTTGATTTAGTAGACTACCCAGTAACGCCTCTTTTCTGTAGATGAACAAAGCTTTGCTTGCTTGCTTTCTTTCTTCCTGTACTCAGGGGGCATTCTGCCTCCAAGCTACACCCCCAGCTTTTTTATTTTTAATTAATTTATTTTTTATTTTTTGATGGTACTGGGAATGGAATCCAGGGGCATTCTACCTCCAAACTATACCCCCAGCCCTATTTTTTATTCTTTCTTTTGAACAGGGTCTCACTGAGTTGCAGAGGGCCTCACTAAATAGCGAAGGCTGTCCACAAACCTGTAATCCTCCTGTCTCAGCCTCACGGGTATTGGAATTAAAAGCGTGCACCACAACATCTGGCTTAATTTAATTTATGTATTTTGGTACTGGAAATTGAACCCAGAGGGATCCTATCTCTGAACTATACCCCTAGCCTTTACATAATGTGTGTGTGTGTGTGTGTGTGTGTGTGTGTGTGTGTGTGTGCGCGCGCGCACATGCATGCGTGTGTATTTTTTAAGCAAGGTCTCAATAAATTGTTGAGGTTAGTTTCAAACCTGGGGTCCTCCTTTCTCGGCCTTCCAAGTACTAGGATTCTAGGCAAGCGCCACCACGCCAGGCTTTTTTTTTTTTCTTTTCTTTTCTTTTTTTTTTTTTTTTTGGTGGTTCCTGGAAGCCCTTCTACCTCTGGGCTACACTCCCAGACCAATTTTACATTTTTATTTGGAAACAGGGTCTCCTAAGCCAGCTCGCGCGGCTGGCTTCGAACCTGCGCGATCCTCCTGTCTCCGCCTCCCAAGCCCGGGGATTACAAGCGTGCGCCACCACGCCAGGCCTTTTTTTTCAACAGGGTTTCATTAAGTTACTGAGAATCTCCCTAAATTGTTGAGTCTGGCCTTGAACTTTCAATCTTCCTACCAAGTACTGTGATTATCGGCCTGTGCCACCATGCCTAGCCTGATTCTTTTCTTACAAACAAAAATGTCAACTGAAACTTTGCATTTAGAAGCTTTTTATTTGCTGACAATCCAAAGGGGACACTTTGCCTTTCCTACCACATGCAGAGGCCAGAACATTTCCCTCATAGGTTTAGAAGTAACAGAACATAGGAAGCCAAGTACAGCGTACTTGCAAAGAAAACTGCAGACTGCAGAGCCATTCAAATAAAATGAAGCTACAGTCCAACAGTCAGGAACAGTTTGGGATAGAGACAAGTTCTTCTTGATAGTTACTATTATATAAACTATATATAAAACAAATCGTACACTACCATATGTAGCTACCTTGACGTATTGACCGTTGCCTTGCCACCGAGTTATTGTTGACAGAGTTGACCAATCAGTGAGGATTATTTCCAACAGAATGCTAGCATGATGGGGTTTATTTCTTCTACAGCTATCTTATAAAAGTAGGACATTAATAAAACCTAGTTGGGATTCCCTCACTTCTGCAAACCAAAGCATCATTGCAATCTAAAAATGTTTCATTGGGGCGCACGCTTTCCCTTTGCAGTACTTATTACCTGTATAGCTAAAAATTCACAGCTTCCGATCTCTCCCTGTTGAGATTAAAAAAAAAAAAAAACTTTGAGATGATCAGCAGCTTCGCTGACCTGATTTTAACAGGTCTTAAAGTCACTTTCAGTTGTGAAACTTTTTTAATTACAAAAGGCTACATTTTTCCAATAAGTAAAATGTCAAATGTTTTGATATTGCCCGAGGCAGACTTTTTAAAGCGTTGTGTGTATTTTTTTCTTAACTTTCCATTCGTGACTGGTTCTGGAATATTAAAGTCCTCATGTATACTGTCATCACCCCCTCATCTTCTTCGGAGACGTCCTAGATTCAGCCTATAAAAGACGGGTTATGCTGTCACTCTTTAAGAATGTCACTAAGAAGTCATTCTACTTGTCTGATGTAGCTACCACCATGATGGATAGATCTTATGAAAGAAATCTTTGCCTTAGTCTCTTGACTGAATGTCATGCATTTCTAAAGATATTAAGAGAAGAGCAGGTTAGTAATATGTTCAGATTCCAGTATATTTTCTATGACGGTTGGACCAGACTCATCAGTCGCCAAGATAGACTTCCCATCTCAGAACAACCACTGATTAGCTATGCATATGGGGTAGAATGAAGAAAAGGAGTCCCTGATTTTTTATCTTTCCCTTTATATTTCTCCTGTCAAAAGAGGGAACCTGTTTCTCTATTCTCGGAATCATAGCTGTTCCTGAGACTTGTTTTGGCCTTCGGAAGGCAGCAAGAGTGATGTGTGAGTTCAAGTCTAAACCTCAAAAGACTTTATTGTAGTTTCTCCTCTTACTGCTCTTGCAACCTGACACTACTGTGTAAATAGTAGTGACCTGCGATATCCCACTGAAAGTTAAGACACTGTAGGAAAGCCCAGCCTGGTGGTGCAGACCTATAATCCCAATACTTGGGAGGCTGAGACAGAAGGATTGCAAGTTTGAAGACAGCCTCAGCAATTTAGTGAGGTCCTCGGCAACTTAGGAGACCCTGTTTCAAAATTTAAATAAAAAAAGCCAGGTGTGGTGGCACATGCCTGCAATCCCAATACTTGGGAGGATGTGAAAGGTGGATTGAGGACAGCCTCAGCAACTAGTGAGGCCCTCATCAACTTAGTGAGACCCCGTTTCCAAATAAAAATTAAAATAGGGCAGGGAGTGTAGCCCAGAAGGAGAATTCCCCTGGGTTCCATCCCCAGTATGACAAAAAAGGAAGAAGAGGAGGAGAAGGAAGAGGAAGGGGAGGAGGGGGAAGAGGAATTGCTAGGGATATAGCCTGGAGGTATAATATCCTTGGGTTTAATCCCCAGTACCAGACCTCCCCCCCACCCCGCAAAAAAAAAAAAAAAATCCAGTCTGTGGAGAGATGCTCTAGGTATCCTACCCATTCCAGCCCAGGCCCTAGACATGAAGCCCAGTCAAGATAAGCTGAGCCTAGCTCAGACCGTAAGACTGCCATCAGAATCATGAGCTAAATAAATGCTGAGTATTTTAAGTCATTACATCTGTGTTTGTTACATAGAAAAAGCTAGCTTATATAAAGGCATTTAATCAGAACACTTAAGCTCTCCGGGCTCTATAAAATAAGGGAATTGAAGCAGCACTACCATTTTCTCATGGTAAAAGTATTTGGGGGGAATCTGAGTATTAAGCTCAGGGGCATTCTACCTGTGAGCTAGACCTCTAGCTCTTTTTTTATTTTGAAACAGAGTCTCATTACGTTGCTGGGACTGACCTCCAACATGAGACTCCCCTGTTTCGGCCTCTCAAGTACTGGGATTACAGTTGTGTGCCACTGTGCCCAGTTTATAGAAAAAAATCTTAGTAATATATTTACCACCTTGTCTACTCCTGAGCACTCAAGTAGTAGGAAACTAAAATGGAATTCACACTGTGTGTGTGTGTGTGTGTGTGTGTGTGTGTGTGTGTGTGTGTGTGTGTTACTGTTCTACTTCCAAGCTACAACCCCAGCCCTATCTTATTTTTATTTTGAAACAGGGTTTGTAGGTTGATGAGAGTCTTACTACATGCTGAGGCTGCCCTCCAACCTGCAGTCCTCTGGTCTCAGCCTCCCAGCACTGAGATTATAGGTGTGTGTATTAGGTGTGTGCCTCCATGCCTGGCTGCATTCACATAATTACATACAAGAAATCAAGGTTCAGTCCCTGTCTCTCACCCCCCCCACACACACACGGTGTGTAGTGGAGTATAGGATATGAAAATGAGCATTATACAAAATTAAACTGTAATTGTGATTACACACAAATTGACAAATTGAGCTATGATGTTAGTTTAAGGTAAATAAATGATTCTGAGGGCCAGCCTGCAGAGGAGCGCTTCATCTCCTAGGTGGCCTGAGAAATGGTGAAAAAGGAAAAGGAACTAATGATTATTGAGTATCTTCAGTATCCCAGTTATTTATTTATATTAGCTCGTTTACACTAAATCCTATAAAGTAGTCATTAGTATCAGTTCACGTTACAGAAAAGGAAAGTAAGCTTAGCGATGGTCATTTGCCTGGCTTTGAACAGACTAAGGCATAATAACCAGGATAAGAGCAGAAGACTTTGAACTTAAGAGCTAAGGTATTTCTTTCCCATCAATATGCAAAAAGGTAAAAACATATCATATAGTAGCATCGAGCTTAAATTAGCTATTATTAAACAGTTTTATTGCTTTTTATTTTTCTCATGTTTTTTTTCTCTTACGGCAGAAATACATTGCCTATGGGGAAAAATCAACAAAATGCATTATCCATATATACAAGATTGTATTAGCCCTAAACAATGACTATTCAAGTTTGAGATATGTTTTCTCTATACTGGGTTTTCTTTTCCTTTCCTTTCCTCCTCCTCCTCTTCTTCCTCCTCCTCTTCCTCTTTTTTTTTTTTTTGGTGGTACTGGGGGTGGAACCCAGAGACTTTCTACCTCCAGGCTATACTCTCAGACCTATTTTAGATTTTATTTGGAAACAGGGTCTCACTAAGTTGCTGAGAGCCTCACTAAGTAGCTGAAGCTGGCTTAGAACCTGTGCGTTCCTCCTGTCTCAGCCTCCCAAGCGCGGGGATTACAAGCGTGTGCTTCCATGCCTGGCCACCTCCGCCTCCTCCTCCTCCTCCTCCTCCTTCACCATCATCTCCTCCTCCTCCTCCTCCTCCTCCTCCTCCTCCTCCTCCTCCTCCTCCTCCTCCTCCTCCTCCTCCTCCTCCTCCTCCTCCTCCTCCTTTTTCACTGTGTATCCCAATTCAAACCCTTCCTCACCCCACTAGCGCCATCTTCTGGCCTGGAGTATGAATTACTTTTGCATCATCAGGTGGTGTCATCCACTTTTGTTGTTTAACAGACAAACCTCATGTTCTACCTCACTTAGGAGTGAAGTAGAAGAAAATGGTCTTTGAAAATTTTAAAGTTCTTCCAAATATGTTGGCATAATATAATAATGGATAATGTCTTCTTAGTTTTAACTTAGAAGGATCTTGCTGATTTGGGGGTAGGGAACTTTTGGGAGGAAAAAAGAGAAAAAGCAATCCACAATTGATGATCCTAAAATGTGAATTTATAACATTATTTGTACATGATATTCTTTAACAAAATACCTTATTACTCTAGGGAATGATTCCCCTTCACAGAAATTTGCATAGCTACAGTAGCAGTTGATTTTTCTTCTAGATATCAAAACTAGTTTAAAGCTTCATTTTTCTTCTTGTGTCACATGTAATTAATTATAAAATGACACCTTCAGTAAACATTGATCACACTATAACATATTCAGGTCACAGAGCAAACATTCAATGGTCTAGAATTTAAACAAAGAAGAAAATGTGTATCAATAAACGTGAAATTAGAAATAAGTTACCCAGGGACAAGTGTGGTGGCACACCCCTGTAAATCTCAGTACTTGAGAGACTGAGACAGGAGGATCACAGGTTCAAGGCCAGCCTTAGCAAATTAGCAGGATCCTCAGCACCTGGCTCAAGGACCGTTTCATAACCATTTCTCACTCTTGATCATGTATCAGGGCATCGCTAGGGCAGTTGCATGCACAGTGCTTGATATTTTATACATTAGATGCAAGTCTTTTTTTCTCTTCTTCTTCTTCTTCTTCTTCTTCTTCTTCTTCTTCTTCTTCTTCTTCTTCTTCTTCTTCTTTGGTGGTACTGGGGTTCCTAGAAACGCTTCTAACCCCGGGCTACACTCCCAGATCCATTTTATATTTTTATTTGGAAACAGGGTCTCCTAAGCCAGTGAGACTGGCTTCAAACCTGAGCGATCCTTCTGTCTCTGCCTTCCAAGCGTGGGGATTACAAGCGTGCACCACCACGCCTGGCAAGATGCAAGTCTTTTAAAAATTAGTATTAATATCTATTAATTGCATATATTAATGGGGTTCAGTGTACTGTTTTCATAAATACACACTGAACAAATCTAATCACTCTTTTCTGCCCCCTCCCTCTCTCCCTACACACAGCCCTTCAAATCTCTAGTAACTCCTATTCTACTTTTAGGTTGACCTTTTTGTGTGTGTGGGGGGGGGTCTGGGGACGGAACCCTGGTGCATTCTACCTCTGAGCTAAACCCCCAGCCCTATTTTTCAGTCTTCATTGGAATCAGGGTCTCACTGAGTTGCAAAGGGCCTCACTAAGAAGCTGAGGCTGTCCTCGAACCACGATCCTTCGGTCTCAGCCTCTCAAATGCTGGATTACAAGCGTGTGCCTCAACACCCGGCTTTCAGGTTGACTTCCTTAATTTCCACATATGAGAGAGAATATGCGCTGGTATTTGTCTTTCTGTGTCCAATGTACTTCACATAATATAATATGCTCCAGTTTCATCCATTTCATCAATTTTTCTGTAAATGAAAGGATTTATCTTTGTAGCTGAATGATACTTCATTGTTTATATACATTTTTCCCTTCCGTCTGTTAAAGTACACCTAGCCTAAGACCATATATTAACCTATTATGAACACTGCTGAAATGAATATGGGCATGTATGGGCATAGTGTGTGTGTGTGTGTGTGTGTGTGTGTGTGTGTGTGTGTGTGTGTCAGTGGGACTTGAATCATCTAGGGGCATTTTACCTCTGAGCTACACCCCAGCCTATTTTATTTTTATTTTGAAACAGGTCTCATTAGGTTGATGAGAGCCTCACTACTTGCTCAGGCTGTCCTGGAAACTACGATTCTCCTGTCTCAGGCTCCCAAATACTGGGGTTACCAGTGTGTCACTCTGCCCAGTTTGAGAATAGACATTCTGACTGGGGTAAGATGATGATGTTTAATTGTGGTTTTGATTTGCATTTCTATAATAATACTAAGCATTTTATGTATTTTAGAGAAATTGATATCATTCTGAAAAGTGTGTTCAGCTGGGCATGGTGGCACACACCTATGATCTCAGTTTCCTGGGGAACAGAGAGTAGGATCTCAGGTTCAAGGTCATCCTCAGCAACTTAGGAAGGCCTGATTCGAAATAAAATAAAAATAAAAATAACTGGGGACATGGCTTAGAGGTTAATGATCCTAGGTTCCATCTCCAGTACCACAACAAAAAGGTGAGAGAGAGAAGGAAAGAAAGTGTGTGTTCAGATAATTTGCCCATTTTAAATTAGATTACTTATAGTTTTGTTAAGTTATTTTGCTTTTAGTTTCTTATATATTCTGGGTGTTAACCCTCTGTCAGACAAATAGTTAGCAAGTATTTTTATCTATGCTGCAGGTTGTCTCTTCAATACATTGATTTTTTTCCCCCTTTGCTATGCAGAAAGTTTATTTTTATATAGTCCCATTTATCTATCACTTTTTGCTTTTGTTTTCTGTGTTTTGGGGGTCCTCTCCAAAAAAATCATTGGCTATATCAATGTCTTGAAATATTTCTCCTGTTTTCTTCTAATAGTTCCAGAGTGTTGGGTCTTATATTTAGGTCTTTGATCTTTAATTGGTTGAGTACAAAGTGGGAGACAGGGGTCAAATAGAAGTCTTCTGTATGTGTACACCCAGTTTTCCCAGCACCATTTGTTGAAGAGGTTGTCTGTTTTCAGATGTTTTTGGCAACTTTGTTGAGAATCGGTTGGCCATAGGTGCATGGTTTTATTCTGAGGATCTCTGCTCTGTTTCACTGGTCATTATGTCTGTTTTTATACTGGTACTATGCTGTTTTGATTACTATGTCTCTGCAGTATGTTTTTAAATCAGGTATTGAGATGCCTCCAGCTGTGTTCATTTTGCTAAATATTATTTTGACTATTCAGGGACCTTTGTGCTTCCATATAAATCCTATGACTATTCTTTCTAGCATTTTGAAGAATATAATTTTTTTTGCCGTACTGAGCATGGAACCCAGGGGCATTCTACCCCCAAGATACACCCCCAGCTCTATTTTTATTCTTTATTTTAAAACAAGGTCTTGCTGAATTGCAAAGGGTCTAAGTTCTTGTGTCAGCTTCCCAAATGCGGGGATTACAAGAATGTGCCACCATGCCCAGCATATCATTGGTATTTTGATAGGGATTACATTAAATCTATAGATTGCTTTGTATAGTATACACATATTAACTATGCTAATTTCCTCCAATTCATGAACGTATGAGTCTATATCGTTTAGTGTCTTCCTCAGGTTTTTTTAATCGATGTGTAATTTTCACCATCTTTCATTCCTTAGCTAAGCATATTTTCAAGTATGTTTGGTTTTGCTATTAGGAATGAGATAGCTTTTATGATTTCTCTTTCTTTTTTTTTCATGTGACACTGGGGATGGAACCCAGGGGCATTCTACATCTGAGCTACACCCTCAGCCCTGTTTTATTTTGAAACAAGGTCTTGCTAAGTCCTTCAGGGCCTTGCTAAATTGTTGAAGCTGGTTTTGAACCTGTGATCCTTCTGTCTCAGTCTCCCAAGTACTGAGATTATAGAAATGCACCATACCTGTTCTTTTTCAACAAATTCATTATTGGTATTTAGAAAACCTAATTTTAAAAAAAAGCCTACTTACTTGTTTTTTTATATGTTGAATTTCTGAATTCATTTATAAGTTCTAAGAATTTCTTGATGGAGTCCTTAGGATTTTCTATATATTAAATCATATCATCTACAAACAAAGGTGATTTCACCTTTTCCCTTCATATTTGATTGTCCTTTATTTCTTTCTCTTAACTATTTCTCTGACACAAGCTTATAGTCTTGCCAGGCATGAGGCCATATACCTATGATCCCAGTACTTGGGAGGCTGAGACAGAAAGATTGCAAGTTCACAGCCAGCCCCAGCAACTCAGACTCTCAACAAACTAGTGTGAACCTGTTTCAAAATAAAAACATAGAAAAAAGGCTAGGAGTGTATCTCAGAGGTAGAATGCCTCTAAGTTTCAGCCTTGGTACAAAAAAATTGTAGTCTATATTTAATAAGACCAGTGAAAGATATTATCCGTATCATGGTCCTGATCTTAGAAGAAATGCTTTTAGCTTTTCTCATTCAAAATGATGTTGGCTGTGGGTTTGTTAATCTTTTATCATATTGTGGTATAATTCTTCTACACTTCATTTGTTCAGGGGTGTGTGTGTGTGTGTGTGTGTGTGTGTGTGTATGTGTGTGTGTATTGAACCCAGAGGCATTCTACCTCCAAGCTACACCCCTAGTCCTGGAAGCAGGGTCTCACTAGTTTGATGATAGTCTCACTACTTAGGCTGTCCTCGAACCTGCAGTCCTCCTGTCTCAGCCTTCCAAATACTGGGATCACAAGCATGTGCCTCTACGCCCAGCTGTTCAGGGCTTTTATGATGAAGAGACGTTTTATTAAATGTTTTTCCTGTAATGAGATTATTATATATTTTTTTGAAAAAACTAATTTTATTGCTGTGATGGTGATAGATGCCACATCTGCATCTGATCATTCCTATTTAGGGTTCCATAAGCCTCCTGTGCATGAATGCCCGTATCTTTACAAAATTTAGGGAAGTTTTCTGTTATTATTTCATTGAATAAGGTTTGTCTAACTTTAACCTTTGCATCCTCATTTTCTGGCATTTCAAGGATGTTTCAGGTATTTTCAAGGTGTTTGTTCATTTAATGGTATTCCAAAGCTCTAAAGTGTTCTCGTTATCTTTTTAAAATTTTTTCTAAATGAGATATATCAAAAGACCTGTCTTCAAGCTAGATGATCTTTCTTCTACTTTATCAGGTCTAGATGCTATCTTAAACATTAAAAAAAATTGAGCCTGGTGTAGTAATAGCACATGCTTGTAATCCTACTCAGAAGGCCGTGACAGTAAGGGCTTGTCCAAAGACCAGCTTAGCTAGAACTTAATCATTATTTTAAAATCACTTGTTATTGTCACCCTTAGTGTTTTTATCACCACATACTAAATGGTACTTATTACCTATTTCCATAGACTCTGCATAGACAGGAGAAAAAAGAAGGCTGTGAGAGGAAGATTGCAAATTCAAAGCTATCCTGGGCAACTTAGTGAGAAAATTTTTAAAAAGGGCTGGACATGTATCTCAATTGTAGGGCTCCCCTGGGTTCACTCTCTACTAACACACACACACACACACACACACACACACACACACACACACACACAGAAAAATTTTTTAAAGTACTATAAAGAAAATATATAGAAGAGAGTAGTTCTGGTTGTACATACCTGTTTTACTGTGATGATGGTGCCATGTAATAAAAATAATAACTAATACTCTTTTGTGTGTGTGTGTGTGTGTGGTCGGTACTAGGTATTGAACCCAATGACATTCTGCCTCTGAGCTACATCTCAACCCTATTTTATTTGTTATTTTGAAATAGTGTTGCCGTAGGTTGCTGAGATCTCACTAAGTTGCTGAGTCTGGCCTCAACCTGCGCTCCTCCTGTCTCAGCCTCCCAAGTACTGGGATTACAGGTGTGCACCACCACAGCCAGCTAGTAACTAATACTCTTCATCGCTTGCTGTTAACGAGGCAGTGTGCTGGAACTCATGCTTATGCTATCTTAATAATCCGAACAACTCCATGGGGTACATAGTCTCATTCTTCCTATTTTATAAATGAGAGAACTAAGGCCCAGAGATTTTTAAGTAACTTGTTCATGATCAGTTACACAGGTGAAATATTGAAATAATAAATTCCATTATGAGCTGGGCGTGGTGGTGCACGCTTGTAATCCCAGCATTCGGGAGGCTGAGACCGGAGGATCGTGGTTCGCGGACAGCCTCAGCTACTTAGTGAGGCCCTCTGCAACTCAGTGAGACCTGGTTTCAAAATTAAGAATAAAAAATAGGGCTGGGGGTATCTCTCAGAGGTAGAATGCCCCTGGGTTCCATCCCCAGACCCGCAAATAAATAAATAAATTCCATTATGTTGCTTCACCATGAAATGAAATATTAGACTGTTGTATATGCTTAATAAATATTAGACATTAAGATGAGAAAGAGGGCTGATTGTGGTGGCATATGCCTATAATCCTAGTTCTTGGGAGACTGAGACAGGGAAAAAAAGTAAAGAAGATGAGAAAGGAAAAGAAGAGAGCTGACCTGCAATGAGAGCAAATCCAATCAATGCACAGAGAGAAGCAAAGATGAGTTTCAGAGAGAATAAAAAAGTAATATTGGACTGAGTGCAGTGGTGATGCCAATAATCCCAACAATTTAGAGAGGTCTTGTTTTGTTGTTGTGGTTGTGGTGGTGGTGGTGGCAGTGGTGGTACTGGGATTACAGATGTGTACTGCCACACCCAGCTTGGAAGATTCTGTTTTGAAATAAAAAATAAAATAGGGCTAAGGGTATAACTCAGTGCTAGAATGCTCATGGGTTTAATCACCACACATAAATGGAAGGGAAAAAAAGAAGGAAGGGAGGGAAGGAAAAGGAAGAAGGAATTGGAAATTATTACCCGGATTTCAAATACTTCTGAAATCCATGAAAACTCTGTGAGCCAAGAAATTCTCCTTTCTGATTACATGACTCTGAGTAGGTTTCTGAAATTTACAACCCAACTCAAATTTTGTCTTTCCCTTCCTGCTTTTCTACCTGAATATAGGTCAAATTCCATCATCTATAGGGATCAGTCACTCATTTAGGATTAGATAAAAGATATCTATAGAATATGTAAGAAAAAACATTGCTTTAAACCTATAAATGTAGCCGGGCGTGGTGCGCACGCTTGTAATCCCAGCACTCGGGAGGCTGAGACCAGAGGATCGCGGTTCGCGGACAGCCTCAGCTACTTAGTGAGGCCCTTCGCAACTCAGTGAGACCCGGTTTCAAAATAAAGAATAAAAAACAAGGCAGGAGGAGTAGCTCACAGGTCGAATGCCCCTGGGTTCCATCCCCAGACCTGCAAAATAAATAAATAAATAAACCTATAAATGTGTTTTTTCTTTCACTTTTGTAATTGTAGGAAAGAAATATTATCCTTTTTCATGTGTGTAGCACCAGAGGTTAAGTGCAGGGACATTCTACCTCTGAGCTATACCCCCCAGCCCTGTTTTGTGTGTGTGTGTGTGTGTGTGTGTGTGTGTGTGTGTATGGTTGCGGTACTGGGGATTGAACCCAGGGGCATTTTAACTCTGGGCTACCCCCTCGCCCTATTTTTTTAAATTTTGAAACAGAGTTTAACTAGGTTGTGGGACTGATTATGTTGCTGAGGCTAGTCTCAAACCTGAGATCCTCTTGTCTCAACTTCCCAAGTATTGGTATTACAAACATGCACCACCATGCCCAGCTCCCCTGGTCCCAGTTTATTTTAATTTAATTTTAAAACCGGCTCTCACTAAGTTGCAGGGGAGTCTAACTAAGTTGCTGAGGCTGGCCACGAACCTGCGATCTTCCTGTGTCAGTTTCTCATACACTGGGATTACAAGCGTGTGCCACCATGTCCAGCTCAGAAATACGCTCTTTGGAGGGATTTCATCATGATTAAAACCTATACCACACAGGGGAAACTAAAAAGCAGACCCTGAGACGTGGATATTGATGCAAGTCATTTATTTTTTTTATTTTTATTTTTTTTTTATTTTTGTGGTACTGGGGGTGGAACCCAGAGGCTTTCTACCTCCGGGCTATACTCCCAGACCTATTTTATATTTTATTTGGAAACAGGGTCTCACTAAGTAGCTGAGAGTCTCACTAAGTAGCTGAGGCTGGCCTCGAACCTGCGCGATCCTCCTGTCTCAGCAGGTCACTTATTTGGAAAATAGTCCCAAGAAGTACATGTGAGAAATTGAGGAAGGTGAGTTAAGGAAGGGGCAAAAGCCCATGAGGATTGTGTTCAGTGTGTAATTAACATGGTAGGCAATTAAGGCTCAGTTCAGCTGAGTATCATTTGTGATATGGTATGGGACACCTCTTAAAATTGTCACATTGGGCCAGGCACGGTGGCACACGCTTGTAATCCCAGCATTTGGGGGGGTAGAGACTGGGGGGTTGTGGTTCGCAGGCAGCCTCAGCTACTTAGTGAGGGCCTTTGCAGCGCAGTGAGACCCTGTTTCAAAAAATAAAAAGACTAAAAAATAGGACTGGGGGTGTAGCTTGGAGGTGTAATCCCCCTGGATTCCATCTCCAGTACCGCCCCCTCCCCAAAAAATATGTCGCATTGGAGGTTAAAGACATTGAGAAATTGATCCACCATTTATCTGTCTTGGTTGAGAGCTGTCCTTGGACCATCAACTGTCCTGCACAAATTGTGCCTACAAGATGCTGAACAAGCTTTTGCAGGGCCAGAAAAAGACTTTGGCACAAGAGGAGAGATACAGAGATACTTTGCAGTGGAAAGCTGTGAAGTTGCTGGGAATGTGTGTAGCTTAAAGTGATTCAGGCAAACCACGAGAAGAGGGAACAGAATGTCACGCCGTCTATGCTATTAGATACCATCTTTCCCCTAATGGCTCCTGGAACGGTTCCAGGGTCTCCAAGCAAAGCTCTTATCATTTCCAAAGTTAATTTCTTTAAACTAGTATTTCTCAGTAATTCACGAGAGGCACAGTTAAATCTTACTACCATGATTTTCTCCAGGGAGACACCATGCCTGAATTAGTGGAAAAGCATCTTCCTTCCTTCCTTCCTTCCTTCCTTCCTTCCTTCCTTTTCTTTCTTTCTTTCTTTCTTTCTTTCTTTCTTTCTTTCTTTCTTTCTTTCTTTCCTTCCTTCCTTCCTTCCTTCCTTCCTTCCTTCTTTCTTTCTTTCTTTTTGTACAGTACTGAGGATTGAACCATGGGGAGTTCTACCTCTGAGCCACACCCCTTGCCCTATTTTATTTTTTAGTTTAAAACAGCGTCTCGAGCCAGGTGTGGTGGTGCACGCTTGTTATCCCAGCATTCGGGAGGCTGAGACCTGGAGGATCGCGGTTCACGGACAGCCTCAGCTACTTAGTGAGGCCCTCTGCAACTCAGTGAGACCCGGTTTCAAAATAAAGAATAAAAAATAGGGCAGGGGGTGTAGCACAGAGGTCAAATGCCCCTGGGTTCCATCGCCAGACCCGCAAAAAAATAAAATAAAATAAAATAAAACAGCGTCTCGCCAGATTGCTAAGAGTCTCACTATGTTGTCAAGGCTGTCCTCAAACCTGCAATGCTCCTGTCTCAGCCTCCCAAGAACTGAGAATACAAACATGGGCCACCACACCCGGCTAAGCATTTTTCTTTTCATCAAAGCTCCTTAGGAGGCAATGTGACTTTAAGCTGGGCGTGGTGGTGCATGCCTATAATCCCTGTGTTTGGGAGTCAGAGATGGGTTTCAGGCAGGCCAGCCTCAAGCAACATAGTGAGGCTTTGTATCGAAATAAAAAGTGAAAAGGGTTGGAAGTAGAGCTCAGAGGTAGAATACTCCTGTGTCCAAACCCCAGTTACACACACACACACACACACACACACACACACACACACACACACACTGAGATTTGACCTTTTATTTCCAACCATGGTGAAATAGGTAGGACTTAACATACT
>NC_137792.1:24619394-24821894 GCF_963383645.1 Muscardinus avellanarius | reverse complement strand
GTTCTGGAAACACATAGCGGTGATAATTCCAAAACACCGTAAATGTACTGGGTGCTACTCAATTGTATACTTAGAAGTAGGTAGGAAGGTAAATTGTATCTTATGGATTTAACCACAATAAAAAGTATCAGAGAGAAGAGACATGGAAAATGGAATCTACATTGAGAAATCACATAACATGTCTGATAAGATAACAGAAGGGGAAAAAGAAAAACTAGGAAAAAATGTCATGAAGAAATAGTACTTGAACTTCTCCCTGTGTTAAAGGTGTTTTTCTCTTGCTGTTTTTCCTTTTTGGTACTGGAGCTTGAATCCAGGGCCATTAAACCTCTAAGTTATACACCAGCCCTTTTTATTTTTTAGTTTAAAATGATGTGTAAAAGCCGGGCGTGGTGGCGCACGCTTGTAATCCCAACATTCGGGAGGCTGAAACCTGGAGGATCGCGGTTCGCAGACAGCCTCAGCTACTCAGTGAGTCCCTCTGCAACTCAGTGAGACCCAGGTTTCAAAATAAAGAATAAAAACTAGGGCAGGGGGTGTAGCTCGGAGGTTGAATATCTCTGGGTTCCATCCCCAGACCCGCAAAAAAAAAAAAAAAAAAAAAATGATGTGTAAAATATCTGAATTAAAGTATTGAGTCTTTATTTTTTTCATTTTTTCATTTTTTTTGGTGGTACTGTGAATGGAACCCTTCTACCTCCGGGCTACATTCCCAGACCTATTTTATATATTTTTTAAATTTGGAAACAGGGTCTCTTAAGCCAGACTTCGTAACAGACAACTCTCAAATCGCAGTGGCCTGAGAGAGTAAAAGGGACATTTCTTCATTCTTCTGAGGATTCTCCATACTGTTTTCCAAAGTGGTTGCACTAATTTGCAATCCCACCAACAGTGTTTTAGAGTTCCCACTTCTCCACATCCTCGCCAGCATCTGTTGTTTGTGTTTTGAATGATTGTCATTCTAGTTGGAGTTAGGTGAAATCTCAGGGTAGTTTTGATTTGCATCTCTCTGATTGCTAATGATGATGAGCATTTTTCATGCATTTATTGGCCATTTGAATTTCTTCTTTCATGAAGTGTCTATTTAATTCACTTGCCCATTTTTTGATTGGATAATTTGTTTAGTGTTGAGTTTCTTGAGTTCTCTGTATATTCTAGATATTAATCCTCTATCGGAGGAGTAGGTGGCAACATCATTTTTAATCAATAAATGTAACCATGAAACTAGACGTGGTGATGCACCCTGTAATCCCAGTATTTGGGAGGCTGAGACAGGAAGATAACAGGTTCAAGGCCAGCCTCAGCAACTTGTGAGGTCCTCTGCAACTTAGTGAGACCCTGTTTCAAAATAAAGAATATAAAATAGGGTGGGGATAGCTCAGAGGTAGACTGTTCCTGGGTTTCATCCCCAGTACTGCACACGCGCGCGCGCACACACACACACACACACACACACACACACAAATATCACCAATGAATTTCATTATTTCATTGTCATGATGAAAACTACAAAATATTGTATTGGAAATGCCTTTGTTCAACTATGTGATTTTATTCTTACCAAAAATATCCTTAAAATGAAAATGCTTCATTAGAAGAAATGTAGTTATTACCAGGTGTGGTGGCACATACCTGTTATACCAATACTTGGAAGGCTGAGACAGGTGAATCACAGGTTCAAGGCCAGCCTCAACAACTTAATGAGATCCCATTTCAAACTAAAGAATAAATAGGGCTGAGAGTGTAGCTTAAATGTAGAATGCCCCCTGTGTTCAATCTCCTAAACCTCCCAAAACTATAGTTTTAAATTTATTTACTTATTCCTTATTTATTTATTTATTTATTTATTTATTTATTATACCCTGAAGGTTGAAATAAGGACCTCACTCATGCTAGGCAAGTGCTCTAGCACTGAGCTACATCCCTAGCAAAATGTAAGGAGCCCATTGATCCCAGTGGTATTCTACCTGGGAGCTACACTCTCAACCCCATTTTATTTTTTATTTGAAAACAGGATCTCATTAAGTTCTGTAGGCTGGCCTCAACTCTGCAATCCTCCTGTGTCAGCCTCCCAAGTACTGAGATCATAGGAGAGTGCCAACACACCCAACTTTGAGTTGTAATTTTTAAAGCTGTAATGTATACTGATTGCCAAGTTACTGTTCAGAAAATTATATTCCATTTTATACTATAAGTGTGTCCAAAATTATGTTTTTCTCTATTTTAGTCTTTTTTTGTGTGTGGTACTGGGATTGAACCCAGGGGTATTCTACCTCTGAGCTACACCACCGGACCTATTTTTTATTTTGAAACAGGGTCAAAGTTGTAGAGGGTCAGCGCCGGGCGTGGTGGCGCACGCTTGTAATCCCTGTGCTTGGGAGGCGGAGACAGGAGGATCGCGCAGGTTTGAAGCCAGCCGCGCTGGCTTAAGAGACCCTGTTTCAAAAATATAAAATAGGTCTGGGAATGTAGCCCGGAGGTAGAAGGGCTTCCAGGAACCCCAGTACCACCAAAAAAAAAAGTTGTAGAGGGTCTCACTCTAAGTAGCTGAAGCTCACCATGAACCTGCAGTCCTCCTCTCTCATCTTCCCAAGTACTATGATTACAAGTTTGTACCACCATGCCCAACTTACTTAAAATATTCTTTTTTTAAAGCTAGTAACACTAAATTTTTTATCTTTTTTCATAACTTTTCATATATTACATACTATAGAATAAAAAACTATTTGTAAAACGTAAACAAGAACTTCCTAATTTTCAGAAGGCGATGATCCAAGTGAAAAGGAAAATATATTCTATGACAATGAACTCATTTGTACATTATCCTACAAATGTTTTCTCTTGAAATTTTACTCATAACTTTTCTAAACTTTGTTGGATGTGTGTTATGCTAATAGTAACTGGATATCAAATCCACGCAAAAGACATCTGCAATGAAAACTATACTTATCCCATAAAAGCATGAAGGAATACAATCTCCTAAAACAATTTAAGATACCCTTAGGTTTGATTTAAAACTTATGTATTTATTCCTTGATGGGTATTAGTAAGTATTCTTCTCAGAGGAAACAGATTTAAAATCCATAGAAAAATATACAAAATGGGCTATTTGGTGTGAGAGAAAAGTTAACACCTAGTAATTACATCGCTTCTATTCTGGAGATTGAACCCAGGTGCGTTCTACCTCTGAGCTACACCTCTGGGTTTTTTTTTTTTTTTCCTTTTCTTTTCTTTTTTGGAAACAGGGTCTCACTAAGTTGCTGAGGATAGCCTGGAACCTCTGACCTTCTCAGTCTCCCAAGTACTGGGATTCTAAGCATGCACTACTCAGAGAAGTCTTTTGAAGACGTTTCCTTTTTCATATTTTTAGTGTCTGACTACCCAGTATCACAAACTCAGAGTAGCAGAACAGGAATTTCTACTGTATATGTTCTCAAAGTCTGTGTACTCTCTCATCTATCTATTTTAGTCTATACCATTTGTTTGTTTTTGTCTTGTTTTGTTTTTCTTTGTGGTACTGGAAATTGAACCCACGGGCATTCTACCTCCCAGCTACGTACCCCTGCCCCTTTTTACTTTTTTTGGTTTTGAACTAGGGTCTTGCTAGGTCGCTGAAGCTGCTCTCAAACCCCCGGATCCTCTTGTTTCAGCCTCTTAAGTGCTGAGATGACCAGTGTGTACCACCACACCCAGCAGTCTGTACCAGTTTTAATAAACTTTATTGACGAATCTTTGAAAACCTAAGCATCACAGTTGACAGAGGCAGTCATGATTCATTCTCCTTAAGTAATTGTTATAAAAGAGCTATAATTGCTTGAATCCAAAATTTCTCAACAAATTATCTACAACTGCAAATTGCATATAGCTGAGTAATAGGAAATGTGAGAAATCTCGGAGCCATGTTGTCTATGCTCCTAAGGTCAATGTTATCTATTCTATGATAGGTATTCTGAACTCGCTAGAAAATAGACCTTTCTATCAACTAGCAAGTAAACTTTTCGTGGAGTCTGATTAGCCTAATCAGATGGGGAGAATAAAAGGTTGAGAAAAGTAATCCAGAGCAAGGGCTTTTTAAAATTCCATCGGCAGTGTCCTGCTGTTTCTTGAAATTGTTCATGGCGCCTGAAGAAGAGCTTCTTCTTTTGTTTCTCACAAGGGACTATTGACAATTAAAATCATGTTCCGGGTTTAGGTAAATGTGGACCTCGCCCTACCAAATTCTGGTTTGACAAGTACTGTTGGGGTGCTACAAAACAAAACACAGCCCCAGCCCGGCTACTGAGGTGCTGTGTGAAAACATACAGAAGCCACCTCAGAGAACTTGGGAAAGTGAACGCTTATTCTAAGCTTCTCATTGCCTAAGAAACGCTTAACTGAAATAAGCCAAAAAACTTTAGGCAAAAATAATGCATACGTAATATGTGTCCTTGTTATATTGCACTATCATCCTGGGTTAGGTCTTTCCAAGCACTAATGAACATAGTTTAGATGATGTTATAACACTGTATTTTTAATCTGGATAATCACATTAAAAGAAGTATATTCAGGCCAGGAACAGTAATCCCAGCAACTCAGCAGGCTGAGGCAGGAAGATCAGAAGTTTGAGGCCAGTTTAGAAAATTGAGCAAGGCCTTGTCTCAATTTTTTTTTTTTTTTTTTTTTTGTGGTACTGGGGGTGGAACCCAGAGGCTTTCTACCTCCGGGCTATACTCCCAGACCTATTTTCTATTTTATTTGGAAACAGGGTCTCACTAAGTAGCCGAGGCTGGCTTCGAACCTGTGCGATCCTCCTGTCTCAGCCTCCCAAGTGCGGGGATTACGAGCGTGTGCCACCATGCCCATCTTAAATTTTTTAAAAATTTATGAGAGCTGAAGCTCAGTGTGGTGGCACCTGCCTAGAATTCCAGTGTTTGGGAAGCTGAGACAGGAGGATTAACATTCAAGGAGAGCCTGAGCAATTTTAGCAAGCTACTCAGCAAGTTAGTAAGAACATGTTTCAAGTGGGCCGTGGTGGCGCACACTTGTAATCCTACATTTGGAGGGCTGAGACAAGAGGATCGTAGTTCGCAGACAGCCTTGGCTACTCAGGCCCTTTGCAACTCAGTGAGACCCTGTTTCAAAATAAAGAATAAAAAATAGGGCTTGGGGTGTAGCACGAAGGTAGAACACCCCTGGGTTCTATCCCCAGTACTACAAAAACAAAACAAAGCCGGGCGTGATGGCGCACGCTTTTAATCCCCCTGCTTGGGAGGCGGAGACAGGAGGATCGCGCAGGTTCGAAGCCAGTCGCGCTGGCTTAAGAGACCCTGTTTCCAAATAAAAATATAAAATAGGTCTGAGAGTGTAGTCCGGAGGTAGAAGGGCTTCCAGGAACCCAAGTACCACCCAAAAAACAAAACAAAATAAAGAACTGTTTCAAAATAAAGATAAAAAGGGCTGTGGGTATATCTCAGAGTTAGGGTACCCCTGGGTTCTATTCCCAGTCCACACACACAAAAAAATTATAAGGGCTAGGGATGAGGTCAGTAGGGGAATGCTTCTGAGTTAAATCCCCAACACCAAAGCAAACAAACACAAACATTCAGTTCACACCCAACAAGCTTCTTTTACTTAGCTTTATTTGTGTGTGTGTGTGTGTGCGCGGGTCTGTGGATGGAACCCAGGGGCATTCTACCTCTGAGCTACACCACCGGCCCTATTTTTTATTCTTTACTTTGAGACAGGGTCTCACTAAGTTGCTGAGGCTGTCCACGAACCGCAGTGCTCCAGTCTCAGCCTCTCTAATGCTAGGATTACAAGTGTGCGCCACGACAACTGGCTGTAATTTTATTAAGCCCTCTTAAACTGCTTTCCTACTAAATCTTCTTCACATAATATCAAATTGATTTTATGGGTAATCCTCTAATCCCGCCCAAACTACACATCACTGGTATGCTGATCATTCCATTTAAATTCATCGCCTTTCTGTACTTGACAAATTTTATTTAGGAGATTGTTTAAACAAAATGTATGACTTTTTGATGATCTGTTAAGAATAGAAAGTCAGCTGAGTGGAGTGGCTCTGTAATTTCAGTTTTAAGGAGGCTGAGACAGGAAATCCCAGGTTCACGACCAGTGAGTGGTAACTTAATGAGACCTTGTTTTATTTTATTTTTTTGGAGTTCCTGGAAGCCCTTCTACCTCCAGGCTACGCTCCCACGGGCTACACTCCCAGATCTATTTTATACTTTTTTTTTTAATGTGGAAACAGGGTATCTTAAACCAGCGAGGCTGGCTTCAAACCTGAGCGATCCTCCTGTCTCCACCTCCCAAGCGGGGGGGGGGGGGTTTACAAGCATGAGCCACCACGCCCTGTGAGACCTTTTTTTAAAACAAAAAATAAAAAGGGCTTTGGGTGTAGCTGAGTAGAAGACACTTGGGTTTAATCCCCAGTAACACACACACACACACACACACACACACACACACACACACGGAAGCCAGGCATGGTGGTGCACACTTGTAATCCCAGTACTTGGGAGGCGGAGACAGGAGGATTTCAGGTTCAAGAACAACCTCAGTAAGTAGTCAGATGCTCATTAATCTAGCAAGCCCTGTTTGCAAATAACACGGGGCTGGGAGCTAGGCCTGGTAGCACACACTTGTAATCCCAGCATTCTGGAAGCAGAGACTGTTAGATGGTGGTTCGCAGACAGCCTCAGCTACTTAGTGAGGCCCTTCACAACTCAGTGAGACCCTGTTTCAAAAATAAAGAGACTTAACCGGACGTGGTGGCGCACACTTGTAATCCCCGTGCTTGGGAGGCTGAGACAGGAGGATCGCACAGGCTCGAAGTCAGCCTCAGCTACTTAGTGAGGCTCTCAGCAACTTAGTGAGACCCTGTTTCCAAATAAAATATAAAAAATGTCTGGGAGTATAGCCCGGAGGTAGAAAGCCTCTGGGTTCCACCCCCAATAAGTACCACCAAATAAATAAATAAATAAATAAATAAATAAATAAATATAAAAAAAATAAAGAGACTTAAAATTAGGGCTGGGGGTGTAGCTCAGAGGTACAATACCCCTGGGTTCCATCCCCAGTACTGCAAAAAAAAAAAAAAACAGACATTGTAGACTTAATTTAATTGTTCTTTAACCGTTTACTGTCAGATATGAGTGCCACCCTGTGGTTACAATATGGACATTGATTATTCATTCTCACTCAATTCCCAGCCTTACCATTCCTATAAGAGTTACAGTCTGACCTAATGGCTTCTGATTGGTCAGTTTGTGTGTGTGTGTGTGTGTGTGTGTGTGTGTGTGTGTGTGTGTTGCTAGAGATTTTTTTTTTTTTTTTTTGGTGGTACTGGGGTTCCTGGAAGCCCTTCTACCTCCGGGCTACACTCCCAGACCTCTTTTTACATTTTTTTTTTAATATATTTGGAAACAGGGTCTCCTAAGCCAGCGCGCGGCTGGCTTCGAACCTGAGCGATCCTCCTGTCTCTGCCTCCCAAGCACGGGGATTACAAACGTGCGCCACCACGCCCGGCCTTGTTGCTAGAGATTTAACCCAGGGGTGCTCTACCATTGAGCAATGTCCTCAGCCCTTTTTTATTGTTTATTTTTATTTTTTTGTGGTTCTGGGGATTGAAGCTGGGGCATTCTACCTCTGAGCTACATCCTCAGCCCTATTTTATTTATTTATTTTTTTAAAACAGGGTTTCACTAAGTTGCTGAGGACCTCACTAAATTGTTGAGGCAGTCCTAGAACCTGCAATCCTCCTGTTTCAGCCTCTGAAGCGCTAAGATTATAGAAGTGTGCCTTCACATCCAGCTTCTTTTTATTTTGAGATAGGGTTTCACTAAATTGTCCAGGCTAGCCTCAAACTTGCAATCCTCCTGTCTCAACCTTCCAAGTAAGTGTTAGGATTTCAGGAACGTGCCGCCTTTTTCATCACCTTTTCACCTAGATATTCACCTTTTTTGCATATAAATTATCTTTCAGCAGGGATTATAAATGTGCGTCAGTGCGGCCCACATGTCAGTGATTTTAGAACACAGTGAGCTGTGTTCTACTCCACTCCCTTTGCCTTGTATCTTGACTATTTGCAAACTTCTTTTAGATAATCTACAATCATATCCTATCACTTAATTCCTGTTGTGGAATAAAAAGAACAATGTTTCTTTTGGTTTTTACTGGGGATTGAAGCCAGGGACATTCTACCTCTGAGATCCAGCCCTATTTTTTATTCTTTCTTTTGAAACAGAGTCTCACTAAGTTGTGAAGGGCCTCACAAGTTGCTGAGGCTGGCAGCGTATCTATGTGATCCCCCTGTCTCAGCCTCCCAAGCACTGAGATTACAAACGTGCGCCACTACACCCAGCTAATGTTTCTTTAATGACTTGAACTGGCAGCAATATCAGTAGACAGTTCTGTTAGCTAATTGTCATCAGAAATACTTCTTAAGATCAATTAATTACATTAAAACACCATCATTACTTTGGGCTAATGACCCTTTGTTATGATTAGGATTAGCTGTGGCAGAACACCCAAAATACCATTAGTTTAAACTGAGTATATTTTTCTCTTTCATATCAGTCAAATCCTAAGCAATCTTGAGCTGGTGGGAAGGCTCAGGGACCCCAGCTCCATCAAATTTGTTTCTTGACCATCCATGAAACACAGCTACCACATCATGATCCAAGAGAGGTACTTGCTCTTCAGGCTTTATATTTACTTCCAGCTGGTAGAAAGAAAGAGGTATTGGAGACATTTACTCTTTCCTTTATAATGACACTTGTAGTCCATTGACTAGAACTTGGTTAAAAGTTCGTCTGGAAGCCAAGCATGGCGGAACATATTTGTAATCCCAGTACTTGGAAGGCTGAGACAAGAAGAATCGGAGGTTCAAAGCCAGCATCAGCTACTTAGTGAGGCCCTTCAAAACTTAGTGAGACCTACTTCAAAATGAAAAATAGGGTTGGGGGTGTAGCTTGGAGGTGGAATGCCCTTGGGTTCAATCCTCAGTACTAGAAAAAAAAAAAATTCGTCTGGACTGGAGTGGTAGCTCAGTGGTAGACCATTAGCCTAGAATGCATGAGGCCTTGAGTTTAATACCCAGTATCACCGAAAGAAAATAACATTCCCCTTTTATTTTAGTACTAGGGATTGAACCCAGGGGTATTGTACATCCAAGCCATACCCCATTCATATTTTATTATATTTTATTTTGGTGGCACTGGGGGTAGAACCCAGGGGCTTTCTACCTCCCAGCTATACTCCCAGACCTATTTTATATTTTATTTTGAAACAGGGTCTCACTAAGTTGCTGAGAGCCTCACTCAGTAGCTGAGGCTGGTTTCGAACCTGTGTGATCCTCCTATCTCAGCCTCCCAAGTGCTGGGATTACAGGCGTGCACCAACATGCCCGGCTTTTTATTTTTATTTTGAAACAGAGTCTCACTAGATTGATGAGAGTCTCACTACTTGCTCCCCTATTGTTTTTTGTGGTGCTGGGGTTCCTGGAAACCCTTCTACCTCCGGGCTACACTCCCAGACACCTATTTTTTATATTTTTATTTGGAAACAGGTCTCTTAAGCCAGCACGGCTGGCTTCAAACCTGCGCGATCCTCCTCTCTCCGCCTCCCAAGTGTGAGGCTCCCCTATTATTTTTTAAACAAGGTTCTGCTAAGTTGCTAAGGCTGGCTTCGAATCTGTAATCCTCTTGTCTAAGATTCCCAAGTACTGGAATTATAGGCATGTGCCCTACCGGCTTCAAGAATTTGTTTGTTTGATGCTGGGAATTCAACCCAGGATATTTTACCTCTGACCTATCCTCTCTCCAGCCCCACTCCTGCTATTTTCTGTTTTTTATTTTGATATAGTGTCTTGCTAAATTGCTGAGGCTGGCTTCAAATCTGTGATCCTCCTGTCTCAATCTCCCAAATAATAGGATTACAGGCGTGGATTGCCATGCCCAGCAACAATTTGTTTTTAAGGAGGATGTTACAAAGCCAGGCATAGTCACACACACTTGTAATCCCAGTACTTGGGAGGCTGAGACAGGAGGATTACAGGTATGAGAATAGCCTCAACAAGTAATGAGACTCTCACCAACCTAGTGAGACCCTGTTTCAAAATAAAAAAATAACATAGGCTTGAAGTGTAGCTCAGAGGTAGAATGACCCTGGATTCAATCCCCAGTACCACACACATAAAAAAAAGGGGGGGTGGATGTTTTAGCGTGTCCTAACCACTGGACCCTTAATTTTTTTTTTTCCTGAAGTTGCCAGGTGCATGCCTATAATCCCAGGTACTGATTATGAGATGGCAGGATTAAAAGTTAAAAGCCAGCCTGAGTAATTTATTGAGACTGTCTCAAAATAAAAAATGAAAAGGCCTGACAATGTAGCTCAGATATAACACCCCTGGATTCAATCCCCAGTACCACAAAAAAACAATTACTGAAGTATACGATTCCTGTTGGCCACTTCTCTCTCATTAGTGCTGATCGCCATAATGTTGTCAATGTAATGGATTGATGTGATGCTTTGTGGAATTTTCCTGATCTCTTTGGGCTATATTAAGACAGAATATATGCAAGTCGAAGAAGCCTTATAGAAAAACTGTAACTGTACATTTCTGTCCATTCTAGGTAAATGAGAGCTGTTTCTGATCCTCTTTCCTGGCTGAAATAAAAAAGAACACATGTCCTAAGACCACATAAATTTCTTCTAACATAGAAACCATTTCTAGCATGGCAGCTTTCATTAATCTGTGGTCTTTCCTCAGAATTGGGAATTAGAGGTTTAAGATTAGCAGATTCCAGCCGGGCAGTGGCGCATGCTTGTAATCCCCGCACTTGGGAGGCAGAGACAGGAGGACCGCGCAGGTTCGAAGCCAGCCGTGTGCACTGGCTTATGAGACCCTGTTTCAAAAAAAAAGGAAAAATAGGTCTGGGAGTGTAGCCCAGAGGTAGAAAGGCTTCCAGGAACCCCAGTACCATAATAATAATAATAATAATAATAATAATAATAATAATAATAATAGCAGATTCATGAAATCATGTTATATCCTTAAGGGTAGTACTGATGTCTGCCATCCCCATGGGGAGCAATAATGTTTGGGGTTTACTACCTTGGCTAAAGGGAGAGGGTAGGTGATAAAGAGAGGGGTGTATTTCATCTGCTTTACCTTCTCCACTATGATAGCTATTGGAGCTACACATGCCAGGCACTAAGATCTTTTGTTATTCCTCAAAGGAGTATCCCCAATATAATAACCAGCTGAGTCAAAAGCCAGCCCCTTTGGGAAAGTAATGGGAATATTGTCATGCTTTACACATGCCACAGTGTTACAGGATCCTTTCTGTTGGGAATTTAGAGTCCTGTTTCCTTGGCCACCTCGCCAGACAATGGGTTTTCGTTGTAATAACTGGCTCAGAACCAAGAAATGCGTGGAGCATGGTGAGCCACGCCTGTAATCTAAGTGCTTAGGAGGCTGAAACAGGAGGATCACAGGTTTGAGACCAACCTTAGCAATCTAGCAAGACACTATTTCAAAATTTAAATAATCATATAAAGGGCTAGGTATGTAGCTTGGAGGTAGAAGGTCCCTGGGTTCTATACCCAGAACCACCAAAAATAAAATAAAATAGAACAAGGAATGGGCACTGAGTCAGGACATATTATTGGAGGAACGCACTAAGTCACCAAGTCTTCTATCCATACACTTTTGTTTCCTTGTGATTAAGCAGCACCCTGATATGCCCATCCGTTTTGCCCCTCATCACAATTCTTTGCTAGTCAAGGCCTTTCAGCAAACACTCCAACCTTTCTTGTCATAATAATAATTGCACCCCCGTGGCTTCGAGTGGTTAAGCATCACCATCCAGCATGCTTTTGAGTCCCCTGTTCCATCAATGAGCCAAGCTTTGTAAGAGTCTCCCTGTTTTAACCCAGGCCAGCACGTGGAGGAAACCACTGCTAAATGTCTTGGTAATGCTGACGGCCATCTCACCAGTGCCTTTCTGGTGACCTTGGTGAATGATTCGTCCTCTGGGCTTTTCCATGGGGCATAATCCACTGGTGGATTTGGGGCCTCGTATAAGCATTGTGTGTGTGTGTGTGTGTGTGTGTGTGTGTGTGTGTGTGTTTGTGTGTGTGTGTGTGTGTGTGTATGATACTCATTATTCCTTGCTCTATCACTTATTATAGCAATTGAGGCACTTCAGTTTAGCTCAGTGTGGGCTACCATGTTCTATGGACATACAGGAGTCACCTAGCAGAGAGTTTCCCCTATCCCCTGATGTCCTTGCCCACAAGAGTCACATGAAGTCAACAGCTCTCTCTTATCCAGTCGTGGTCTTTAGCTACATTGACCCACCACCCTCAAAATCCAGCTTCACTCACTGGGCATGGTGGCATGTGCCTGTAATCCCATCCTAGTCTGAGACAGGAGGATCACAGGTTCTAGGCCAGCCTCAACAACTTAACGGAACTCTAAGCAACTGAGCAAGACTCTGTTTTAAAATAAAAATAGCCGGGCGTGGTGGCGCACGCTTGTAATCCCCGCGCTTGGGAGGCAGAGACGGGAGGATCGCGCGGGTTCGAAGTCAGCCGCGCGTGCTGGCTTAGGAGACCCTGTTTCCAAAATGAAAATGTAAAAATAGGTCTGGGAGTGTAGCCCGGAGGTAGAAGGGCTTCCAGGAACCCCAGTACCACCAAAAAAATAATAAATAAATAAATAAATAAATAAATAAATAAAAAAAATAAAATAGGTCTGTGGGTGTAACTCAGGGGTGGAATGTACCTGGGTCCAGTCCTTAGTAACACACATACGCACACACGTGAGCATGCATCAGTCCACTGTTAGTTTCATAGCTCTTGTACTGCATCTTTAACAGGTCCTGCAGTTCCTCTTAGATAAACCTTTCTACTTTATCAGACCCAGAACTTCTCCAGCTGAGGGATGCTAGCACAGGGCTCTGAGTAGGGAGGAGCAGGCAATCTCTGAAGGTTCTCAGTGTTCCAAGGAGCCCAGAAAGCTAAAGTCTTCAAGGGCACAACCTCCATCCCATGTTTCAGAACCCAAGGTTGCCCCAAAGAGGGTTCTGTCCTTGGTGTAATAGAATGCCTGAGCTGAGCCTTCAAACATTTTTAAAGAGCCAGGAGTGGTGACACTAGTACTTGGGTGGCTGAGACAGGAGGATAGCAGTTTGAGGCCAGCCTCAGTAATCTAGCAAGACCCTGTTTCCAAACAAAAAATAAAATAGAGGAAGGGATGTGGCTTAGACGTAGAATGTCCTTGGGCTTAATCTCTAGTACCACACACACAAAAAAATCTTTGAAGGCCAATGAATATAACTATAAAATCAGGAGTTCTGTCCTCAGCTTTCTCTCTCCTACCCCAGAAGATTAGAGCCTCTTTTTAAACCACCAGAGGCCTTCTGGCCTTCACACTTGTTTTTCAATGTTCATTAACTGCCCTCAGTTTTCATTATCTCTCCTAAGTGTATCACTGAAACTGAAAGCAGTCAAGGAATTCCATTGTTCGTCTATGCATTGTGATTATAACTTCCCCCATCCCACCCCCACAAGGACCTGTCAAAGCTATATCGAGCCAGAGCATCCTCCTCCAGCACAACTCTCTTCCACACCATCACTAGAGCAAGTTCTAGCAATGCAAGCACAGCATCAGGACCAGGCTGTCCTATCACCTAGGATGGCGTCCTCATTGTCAGTCGGGTAGTAAGAGATCTCGTCACCTTTCTTCTTTTCTCCTGCTTTCTCACACCACTTCTGGGACCAGCTGTTTCAATTCAGGTCTCCTGGGAAGCAAGTGGTGAGATGGAGCAAGAAGTGCAAAAAATGCATCTGACTTCTGCATGTATTTATTTTATTTATTTATTTGTTATGTAGTAGTGGGGATTGAACCCAGGGGCATGCTAACTCTGAGCTACACCCCCAACCCTTTTTTATTCTTTCATTTTGAAACAGGGTCTCATTAAGTTGTGGAGGGCCTCACTAAATAGCTGAGGCTAGCCGTGAACCTGCGATCCTCCTGACTCAGCTCCCAGCTACTGGGATTACAGGCATGTACCACCATACTTAGCCCAACACCTATTATTTTTAAAGGAAAGGAAGAATTAGAATCTGGCAGGGAGAGCCTCAGACTGCAGTGCACAGCTGACACAGTCTAGCCACCTCAGCAGGGAGTTCTAACAAAGATTGCCCATTAATGAAAACCCATGTTGGGCAGAAATGGCCACATCATCATAACTACATTATGCTTCTCCGGAAAGAATAGGGCTTCACAATTATATGCAGAGGTAGATGCTGAAGACGCTGCAGTCGGAGGCTGTCAGCTAACTGTGCTCTTCACGGCTGACAAACAAGTTCTTCCTTGAAGGAAGATGCAAGTAACCTATCTCCTTGTTTGCCATAGCAAGCGGAACCACCACATGTTCACCTCATTTTCATGAGTAGTATGAATACCTTCAATAGAGAACATGGAAGTCACCGATACTTGGATACTCAAGAGTTCCATGTGTGTGTGTGTGTATTAGGGATTGAATCTAGGGGTTGAATCCAGGGGCATTCTACCTCTAAGATCGGCCCCTAGCCCTTTTTTAAACGTATGTATGTATGTATGTATGTATGTATGTATGTATGTATTTTGGTGGTACTGGGGTTCCTGGAAACCCTCTCCCTCTGGGCTACACTCCCAGACCTATTTTATATTTTTTAAATTTGGAAACAGGGTCTCTTAAGCCAGCGAGGCTGGCTTTGAACCTGCGCAAACCTCCTGTCTCCTCCTCCCAAGTGCGGGTATTACAAGTGTGTGCCACCACGCCCGGTTAAACTTCTTATTTTAAAACAGGGTCTCACTAAGTTGCGGAGGGCCTCATTAAGTAGCTGAGGCTAGCCGCAAACTCGTGACCCGCAAACTCGTGACCCTCTTGTTTCTGAGACTGGCCTGGAAACTGCAGTCTTCCTATGCTCTTGCCTCAGCCTTCCAAGTACTGTGGTTACAGTGCTGGGCCACCATGCCTGGCTCAGGGTTCCTTTTTAGAGAAAACTGCCTCACCTACAAACTGCACTAAGAGAAAACTAGATAAAAAATATAATCACTACCATTTCTTAAGCACCTGCTATTTTGAGATACTGAACAAGGTGCCTGATGCAAATTATCTTTAACCTTCACGCTGTTCATCATCCAAGGGTAACCTTCATCTCTGAGAATACGCCATCCCACACTCTTAGCAATACTGAATAGTACAAAAGCTGCCATCTTCCATGACTCATGCTCAGATTCACTCTCATCCCCTTTCTTCTCATTGCTTTCTATTTTGAACTCCAAACGCATGTGTGCCTTTGGCTGACACACATTCCTGGCTTTCTCAATGGGTTTCTTTTATTTTTTCTTTGTGGTGCTAGGGTCCAAGCCCTGGACCTCATGCGTGCTAGGCAGGCCATCTACCACTGAGTTATACCCCCAGCCCCTATTTCTGGGTTTCTTCTCTTTTTGATTTCTTCTGAGATCTATTGCTTCTTTTCACTTGGATTTTCCTCTAGGCTCCCCATTCCCCAAATATGATGAGCCAGGCCCTTTTCCATTTCCTGACCCACATCCTGGTAGTATCCTCAGGTTTCTACACTAAGTTATGAGTGTGAAATATACCCAATTCCATCTTCTACCCTCCCAAGGGTTATGCCTACTTGGTCTTGACTTATTGCAGAGGAAGAAAAAATAATCAGGAAATGTAGATGATGATGATGATGATGATGATGATGATGATGATTATTATTATTAGCTACTGGGGACTGAACCCAGGGGTGTTCTTCCTCTGAACACAGCCCCACTGTCTCTTCTATTTTTAATGTGTTTTTATTAGTGCATTATAGTCTCACATCACAATGTAAATCATGTTGATAATGACAAACATGTACACAGCACCTTTAACTTCTACTTTGAAACAGGGTCTTGAGGACCTTGCTGAGTTGCTGAGAATGGCCTCAAACCCGTGGTCCTCCTGTTTCAGCCTCCAAAGTAGTGGGATTATTACAGGTGTGTTCCCCCATACCCAGCAAGGTAGGTATTATTACCCCAGTTTTACAGATGAAGAAACCGAGTCCCAGAGAATTTAGTTAAGTGCTCAAAAGCTAGTATATTTGCATAGCAAGGCATCTTAGCTATTGTTAAGACACATTATTTAAAACTTGGGAACTAAGGAGAAAATCAAGTTGCTTGTTTTTCAGTACTACTCTGGGATATTGACAGGATCTACCCAAGCATTATTTAATTATCTAGGGATATGTACCTGTGTGCACCTCTGCCATTAACTATTAACCGAAGACTCAGATTCTGCATTTATACATTAATTTTTCTATTTAGTCATCCTTCCTCTGCCCTTTAGACATTCACTAGTTTGTCTCTAACTTCATAAACTTATTTCAAAGTGCCTTTCCTCATGGACTATAAATATGCTGGCGCTCAAAATGCTCTTTGAATCAGCCTTACCAGCTTATTGATTTTTCTAGTTTACAAATCGAATAACTTCCTTGACATGTATCCATTCTATATTTTATACGAGAGTCATGTTCTTAACTTTTGAAAACCATTCTTTGGCATCCTGATTTTTGGGTTTTTTTTGCCTTCAAAATCTTTGGTCTTTCCCTATTCTATATTACTTTTCAAGACGGGAATGTTATTAAATAAAATAGTAAAGGAACCGTGACTGGCTAAATTAATTTTTTCTCTAATTAGGAGAAAAAACACTTACGCTGCATCTGTCCTTATGTGAAGGCTATGCCTCTAAATGGAACCATGTTTTAGAAAAAAACTTTCCTCTTGGAGAAATTTCTGTTGAAAGGTATATCTCAGCCAGGTGCACATGCCCATAATCCCAGTACTTGAGAAGCTTTGATAAGAGGATTGCATGTTTAAGGATAGCCTAAGCAGTTTCATGAAAGTAGCTGAGAGGTACCTGATTCAATCCCCAGTACCAAAAATAAAAGAAAAAAGAAAAATGAAGGAACATCTGAGGAATATTGACCATGAAATCTACCTAGAAAATTATTCTTTGAGTTGAGTGTGGTAGCACATGCCTATAATCCTAGTACTTGGGAGGCTGAGACAGGAGAATCGTAGGTTCAAGAAGAGCATCAGCAATGTAAGGGGACTCTCAGCAATCTAGCAAGATTCTGTTTCAAACTAAAAAATAAAATAGGACTTGGGGTATATCTTGGACGCAGAATGCCCCTGGGTTGAGTAACCAGTACCAAGGAAAAAAAGTTCCTTGAATTTTTAAACTATTGATGATAAACCTAAGCACTTAAAACAGGGTGTGTGTGTGTGTGTGTGTGTGTGTGTGTGTGTGCGTGTGTTTGAGAGAGAGAGAAAGAGAGAGAGACTAGGGGTAGAACTCAGGGGCCTTCTCCCCTTAGGCAATACTCCCAGACCTATTTTATCTTTTTATTTGGAAACAAGGTCTCACTAAGTTATGAGAGCTTCACTAACTTGCTGAGGCTGACTTTGAACCTATGATCCTCTGAAACAGAGATCTGAATTTACCTTTGAGGACTCGTCTGCGTTGCGTAGGTTATAGGATACACAAAAGTAAAATCAAGAGATCCTCTTGAGAATAGACTATGAGAGGCTAATGCACTGTGCATGATGGGAAAATCTGTCTTCATTGTGGGCAGGGCAGGGTGATATGTCTTGAGTTTATGCTTCTTAGATTCATGTTAATTATTGCTGCCTGGGAAGATGCTCAAATCCCTTCTTCTAGTCTTAACACAGAGAAATGATGAGTAAAATATGAAAAAAATATTTTTAAAATGTAGCTGAACTCAAAAGCAAATTCCCATGTGTCAAAGCAATGAGAAAAAATTGAAGCCAGACAGCTTTTGGAGTACTGGACCTGAATACACACCTCAGATGCTGAGCTATTGACACAAGAACAGCTCTGGAATCCGAGCTAAAAAAGCAGGTTAAATCAGGAAACTGGACTTAGCTTCTCTAAACAAAGGTGTGTACTTGGATGGAGCTTTGCTGTCTCTTGTCATGGCAGAATGCAAACAGTTAAGGTGCTTACCCTAGGCCATTGATGGAAACAGTTATTACATACAAGAAACATGAGCCCCTAGTTTAATCTCTGCCCAGGGGTGAGGACAGGCTTTTATACCTTGCATAGTCTCTGCTGAGAAACATTAAAAACTGATCTTGAATCTATAAAATTTGCAAAGTCAGAGCAGAGGCATTCAATTGTGATACCCACCTTGATTCAGTATATACAGAAGATTCTCATGAAAGAGATTCTCATGAAAGATAATACTCACTGAAGATGAGCTCACAGCAAAAAATACAAAGCACATGAGGACACTACCTTGAGCATTAGCAGATGCTATTAAACAGAATCGTTGCAAGGAACCACGGCAATATCTACTAGGTATATATGGGGAATCATCTCTTCCTTTATTTTTCTTGAGGTAATGAAAAAGGAACCTTTTTCCTTTTCTTCCTTTTTTTTCTCTTTCTTTTTTTGTGTGTGTTACTGTGGATTGAACCCAAAGGCATTCTATCTCTGAGCTATACCCCTAATCCTTTAAATTTTTGTTTTGAAACAGATCTTGCTAGGTTGCTGAGTCTTACTACATAGCTAAGGTTGTCCTTGAACCTACTATCCTCTGGCCTCAGCCTCCCAAGTGCTGAGATTACAGGGGTGCACCACACCCAGCTTTTTAAAATTTTGTATTTAGTATTGAACCCAGAGGCATTCTACTCATAGACTTCAACAATTTTTATTTTTTTTATACTGACACAGGTTCTCCCTAAGTTTCTGAGAGCCTTAATAAATAGCTGAGTTCACTGATATTGAATCTGTAATCCTCCTGTCTCCACCTCCCAAGTACTGAGATTATAGGCATGTACCACCACACCCAGCAACTTTTTTCTCTTTAAAAGCATTGAGAAAGCTAGGTATGGTGGTACACACCTGTAATCCCAGTCTGAGACAGAAGTCTGAGACAGAGTCTAAGACAAAAGGATCACAGGTTCAAGGCCAGCATGTGGTAATTTAGCAAGACCCTGTTTCAAAATAAAAAATAAAGCTGGGCGTGATGGCGTATGCTTGTAATCCCTGCGCTTGGGAGCCTGATTCAGGAGGATCACAAAGGTTCGAAGCCAGCCTCAGCTACTTAGTGAGGCTTTCAGCAACTGAGTGAAACCCTGTTTCCAAATAAAATATAAAATAGACCTGGGAGTATAACCTGGAGGTAGAAAAAGCCCCTGGGTTCCACTCCCAGTACCACCAAATAAATAAATAAAGAAGAAAGAAAGAACTTTAAAACAATAAAAATAAAAATAAAATAAAAAATAAATAGGGATAGGATTGTAGTTCAGAGGCAGAACACCCCTGTGTTTAATTCTCAATGCACACTTGCCACACACACACGCGCACAAACACACACAGCATTGGGAAGAGTTTTGGCTCAGTTTGGGTACCTTAAGAAGCAGATTGAGGCAGGGTATGCTGGTACACACTTGTAATCCCAGCATTCCAGAGACAGACCAGAGGATCACAGTTCACGGACAGCTTCAGCTACTACTTAGTGAGGCCCTTTGCAACTCAGTGAGACCCTGTTTAAAAATAAAGAATAAAAAATAAGACTGGTGATATAGGTCGGAGGTACTGGGTTCCATCCCCAGTACTGCCAAAAAAAAAAAAAAAAAAAAAAGCAGACTGAGAAAAAGATTCAAGTAGAAATAGTTCACTTGAGAGGTACAGAAATCACCTATAGGCAGCTCCGAGAGAAGGTGATATAGGAAAGGCCAAGGTTCAAGGCCAGCCTCAGCAATTTAGAGAAAGACCCCTGGCAACCTAGTGAGAACCAACAGTTTAGCAAGACTCTGTTTCAAAGCAAAAAAAAATTTTAAAGGGCTGGGGGTGTGTCTTGGAGGTAGAATGCCCTTGAGTTCAATTCCCAGTACCAAAAAATTTAAAAAATCTAGGGTGTTAATAATGAGATATAATTATAATGAAGAATAATAAATGTCATGAGTTTTTTTTTATTTAATGTTCTTTACAGAGAGTTGATTTCTTAGCATTTCTGGTCCGTCGTATCAATCATGGTTACTTGCAGGGATCCAGAGGGAAGACCTTTAGATGCAGAAATGGGGGTAGTGACTAGTGGAAGTCCCAGAGACTCACTGAAATGATAAAGGTCAGAGGGCCCTGGCTAGAACACTGAGAATATCTGCTAAAGCAACTTCAGGCAGTCTCTGCCTTTTCTTTTGCTTTGCCTAGGCGAGGATGGAGAGTGTGTGCAGTGAATAGAGTCCCCTCAGGAGCACATTTATAAGTTTCTTTTTCCCCTCTGAATCTCCTCTATGCTAGTCCTGGGAAGACTTTATATAGCTTTAGGCGGCTCTGATAGATCTGTTCTTCTTCTAGATCTTTCTGTGTCTACCCTGAAGCCTTCAGGGCATTTTCTTTTGATACCCAAACCACTCTGGCTCTTGCAACCCCAAAACCTTTTCTCTCATAAATATCAGCTCTGCAAAAACTTCAAAAGGCTATTTCGTAGCACAAAAATAAATGATTGTTTTCTTTCTTTTTGTTCACTTTCATATAGGAAGGTCTATGGGGGTAAAAAGGAAATTCCGATAATGAAAAACACATTGATGTGCATTGCAAAATACCATTCTGCTACATTATATATACAGAAAATATGGTAGCATTTGGTTTTCTTTTTTTTTTTTTTTTTTTTTTTTTTTAATTTATTTTTTATTGGTGCAATGTATTTACACATCATAGTGGTATAAAGAAAATACTTTTGTAGACATACATGCACATCTCGCCCAGTTAGCCCCTACCACGATCCCCACCCCATTCCCTCCCCATCCCTCCTTCCCACGCTTGGCTTACTGGTTGACATCTAGTATTATAACAATTTATACAATATTAACATTGATAATCTCACATAACAGTTTCATTTGTCTGGTACCAAACTTTTGATGACTTAAAGATAACATTTCAATATTTCTTTTTGCTTTCTTTCTTACCAGAGAATATTTTTTCTTTTTTTTTTTTTAGGTGAAACTATCATACATTTATTTATTTATTTTTCAGAAAAAATCTATCCTGATATGGAATATGGACTCTAGATACCCAAAACAGTCTCAAAGGAGAACAAAGCTAGAAGATGTATGTTTTCTGATTTCAAACCATATAAAGCTACAATAATTGAAACAGTGTAGTACTGTTCTAAAGGCAGATATATAAACCATTGGAGCTAAATAAAAGCCTAGAGATAAATTCTTCCATACATTGTCAAGTTATTTTTGACAAGGTTTCCATGAACTTTTGGTGGAGGAAATACTAGTCTTTTAACTAAATATTGTTGAAAAATAATAATAAATGAAAAAGAATAAAATTGGACCCTTATCTAACACATATACAAATATTAACTCAAAATAGATAAAAGACCTAAATATAAATCTTAATACTATAAGCTTTTAGAAGAAAATCTGGGTCATAAAACCTCACAACATTGAAATTGGAAGTGATTTCTTGGATATGATTTCAATGGCACAGGCAACAAAAGAGTAAATAAACTCCCTAAAAAATAAAAAAAAAATATTGTATATCCAAAGACAATGTAAACAGAGTTAAAAGTTACTGATCCTCTTCCAAGAGTTCCTCCTATGACCCATTTCTCCCTAACTCTCACATATTAGGGAAAGCATCTGATTTCTTATTTTTTGTGCCTGACTAATCTCACTTAGCATAATGTCCTCCAGTTCCGTCCATTTCCCTGAAAATGATGTAATTGAGTTTTTTTTGATGGCTGAGTAAAATTCCATTGTGTACATATCCCACAGTTTTGTAATCCATTCATCTGTTGATGGACATCTTGGCTGGTTCCATAGTTTGGCTATGGTGAATTGTGCAGCTATGAACATAGATACACATGCATTAGTTTGGTAGTTTGGTTTCTTTTCTTTTGGGTAGATACCCAACAGTGGTATTGCTGGATCAAATGGAAGATTTGTTCCCATTCTTCTGAGGATTCTCCATACTGTTTTCCAAAGTGGTTGCACTAATTTGCAATCCCACCAACAATGTCTTAGAGTTCCCACTTCTCCACATCCTCGCCAGCATCTGTTGTTGTTTGTGTTTTGAATGATGGCCATTCTAGTTGGAGTTAGGTGATATCTCAGGGTGGTTTTGATTTGCATCTCTCTGATTGCCAGTGATGTTGAGCATTTTTTCATGCATTTATTGGCCATTTGAATTTCTTCTTTTGTGAAGTGTCTATTTAGTTCATTTGCCCATTTTGTTATTGGATGCTTTGTTTTCTTAGTGTTGAGTTTCTTGAGTTCTCTGTATATTCTAGATATTAGTCCTCTATCAGTGGTGTAGGTGGCAAAAATCTTCTCCCATTCTGTTGGCTCTCGATTGAGGTTCTTGATAGTTTCCTTTGCTGAACAGAAGCTCTTCAGTTTCATGCAATCCCATGTATTGATTCTCCTTTTAATTTGTTGTGCCTTTGGGGTCTTGTTGAGGAAATGTTTGTCTGTGCCTATGTGTTGTAGTGTTGGACCTATGCCCTCTTCAAGGAGCTTCAAGGTCTCTGGTTTAATTTCCAAGTCTTTGATCCATCGTGAGTTGACTTTTGTACAGGGTGAAAAAGTGGGATTAACATCCAATTTTCTGCATATGGTTAACCAGTTTTGCCAACACCATTTGTTGAAGAGGCTATCTTTTTTCCAGTGTATGTTTTTGGCCCCTTTGTCAAAAATCAATTGGCTGAAAGTGTGTGGACTTGTTTCTGGGTCTTCTATTCTGCTCCATTGGTCTATATATCTGTTCTTTTGCCAGTACCATGCTGTTTTTATTACAATGGCTTTGTAGTATAGTTTAAAGTCAGGTATTGTGATTCCTCCTGCGTGGTTTTTGTTGCTGAGAACTACCTTGGCTATTCTGGGCTTTTTGTTATTCCAGATAAATTTAAGGACTGATTTTTCTATGTCTGTGAGGAATGATCTTGGTAGCTTAATGGGCATTGCATTAAATCTGTAGATCACTTTTGGGAGGATGGCCATTTTAATGATATTAATTCTGCCAATCCATGAACATGGAAGGTCTTTCCATCTTCTAAGATCTTCTTCGATTTCTTTTTTCAGTGTTTTATAATTTTCTTTGTAGAGATCTTTTACTTCCTTGGTCAGGTTTATTCCTAGGTATTTTATTTTTTTGTGGGAGATCCTGAGTGGAAGTGTTTTCTGAATTTCTTTTTCATTGGATTTATGGTTGGTGTACAGGAAAGCTTCTGACTTTTTAAGATTGATTTTGTATCCAGATACCTTGCTGAATTTGTTGATCAGTTCTATAAGCCTTTTGGTTGAGTTTGTTGGGTTTTCTAAATATAGTATCATGTCATCTGCAAATAGTGAAAGCTTAAGTTCTTCTTTTCCTATTTGTACTCCTTTGATTTCCTTTTCTTGCCTTATTGCTCTGGCTAGAGTCTCTAGTACTATATTGAAGAGAAGTGGTGATAGTGGACATCCTTGTCTCGTTCCAGTTTTTAGGGGAAATTCTTGAAGTTTTTCCCCATTTAATATGATGTTGGCAGTGGGCTTATTGTAGATTGCCTTAATAATGTTGAGATATGTTCCTTCTATTCCAATTCTCTGCAGTGTTTTTATCATAAATGGATGTTGAATTTTATCAAATGCTTTTTCAGCATCTATTGAGATGATCATGTGGTTTTTGTCTTTGATTCTGTTTATATGATGAATTACATGGATTGTTTTTCGTATATTGAACCAGCCTTGCATCCCTGGGATGAACCCTACCTGGTCATGGTGAATGATTTTCTTGATGTGGTTTTGAATGCGTGTTGCTAGTATTTTGTTTAATAGTTTTGCATCCAAGTTCATCAGAGATATAGGCCTGTAGTTTTCCTTCCTTGAACTGTCTTTATTCGGTTTGGGTATTAGTGTGATGTTGGCTTCATAGAATGTATTTGGGAGAGTCCCGGTTTTTTCTATTTCCCGAAATAGTTTGAGTAGTATTGGGATTAGTTCTCCTATAAAGGTTTTATAGAATTCACTTGGGAAACCATCTGGTCCTGGGCTTTTCTTTGATGGTAAGCTCTTTATTGATGTTTCAATCTCTTTGATTGTTATTGGTTGGTTTAAGTGTTCTATATCTTCTTGACTCAGTTTAGGAAAGTTGTATTTATCTAGGAAGTTGTCGATTTCCTCCACATTTTCCATTTTGTTGGAGTATAGTTTTTCAAAGTAGTTTCTGATAATCCTCTGGATTTCTACGCTGTCAGTAGTAATGTCTCCTTTTTCATCCCTTATCTTCATAATTTGGGTTGATTCTCTCTTTTTTTTAGTTAGGTTGGCTAGTGGTTTATCAATCTTGTTAATTTTTTCAAGAAACCAGCTTTTGGTTTTGTTGATTTTCTGTATTGTTTTTTTATTCTCTATTTCATTAATTTCTGCTCTAATTTTAATAATTTCCCGTCTTCTGCTGGCTTTGGGGTTCAATTGTTCCTGCTTTTCAAGGGCTTTGAGGTGTGTCATAAGGCTATTTATTTGAAGATTTTCTGTTTTTCTTATGTGAGCACTCAGTGCTATAAATTTTCCTCTTAATACTGCCTTCAAAGTGTCCCAGAGGTTTTGATATGTTGTTTCTTTATTTTCATTTGTTTCTAGAAATTTCTTGATTTCACCTCTTACATCTTCTATGACCCATTCTTCATTCAGAAGTGTGGTGTTCAGTCTCCACATGTTTATGTTGTTTCTCTGGGTCTTCTTATAGTTGATTTCTAGTTTCATTCCATTATGGTCTGAAATGACACAGGGAAGTATGTAACATTTTTTAAATTTGCTAGTGCTCATTTTGTGTCCCAGGATGTGATCTATTTTGGAGAAGGTTCCATGAGCAGCTGAGAAAAATGTAAACTCTGCTGTAGTTGGGTGAAATATTCTATATGTGTCCAAGAGGTCCATTTGGTTAATGGTGTTCTTTAGTTCTGAGACATCTTTACTGACCCTTTGTCTGGAAGATCGGTCTAGTATTGTGAGTGGTGTGTTGAAGTCTCCCAGTATTATTGTGTTGGGATTTATGTGTGGCTTCATGTCACAAAGAGTTTGATTTATGAAAGTAGCTGCCCCTATGTTTGGGGCATAGATGTTGATTATTGTTATTTCCTCTTGCTGGACTATTCCTTTTACCAGTAAAATGTGACCTTCTTTGTCTCTTCTAATAAGTTTGGGTTTGAAGTCTAACTTGTCTGATATCATAGTTGCTACTCCTGCTTGTCTTCGAGTACCATTAGCATGGATTACCTTGCTCCAGCCCTTTACCTTGAGTTTGTTCCTATCTTTACTTGTGAGGTGTGTTTCTTGTAAGCAGCAGATGGATGGATTCTGGCTTTTAATCCATTTTGCCACTTTATGTCTTTTTATTGGGGAGTTGAGGCCGTTTACATTCAGTGTGATTATAGAGAGATAATTTTTAATTCCCAACATGTTAAGATCTTATTTCTGTTTGAGATACTGTTTATTCTTCTTTGCTTAGTTGTCTGCTGGATGGGAGTTCTTGTTTCTTTGGTTCTGGCGTGAATTACCCATTTCCTCTTTGCAGTTAATCTCCTTGAGTATTTTCTCTAGCGCTGGTTTTGAAGACATAAATTCCTTCAGTTGCTGTTTGTCATGGAAGCTTCTTATTTCCCCATCTAATTTGATGGATAGTTTTGCTGGGTAGGAAATTTTTGGCTGGAAGTTGTTTTCTTTCAGAGTTTGGAATATGTTACTCCAAGCCCTTCTGGCTTTCATAACTTGGTTTGGGAAGTCTGGAGTGATTCTAATTGGTTTGCCTCTGTATGTCACATGGCCTTTTGTTTTTGTTGCCTTTAAGATTCTCTCCTTGGCTTCCACATTAGTCATTTTGACAATTATGTGGCGTGGGGATCCTCTTCTCTGATCCTGTCTAAAGGGAGTTCTATAAGTTTCCTGGACCTGTGTATCGACCTCTTGGTCTATGTTTGGAAAATTTTCTGCTATTACTTCCCTGAAGAGATTGTTGATCCCTTTGGTTTCACCTTCTTTTCCCTCCTCTATTCCAATTATTCTTAGGTTAGCTCTCTTGAAATGGGCCCATATTTCTTCAATGTCAGATTCCTGCTGTCGGGTTTTTTTTTCTAAATTAGAAACTATGCGTTCATTTTTAGAATGATCATCTTCAAGAAGCGAGATTCTATTCTCCATGTGGTCTAATCTGTTGTTTATACTTTGAATTGAGGCCTTTACTTCATTAATTGCATCCTTTATCTCTTTTTGACTCTCTCTAAATTCTTTTCGAAAGTCCTCTATTATTTCTAAAGTTATTTTCCTAATTTGATCTTCTAGAGATCTTTGGGTTTCTGTGTTATCAGATTCTGATGTTGTGGTGTTGTTGGCATTCACTGCTCCATTGTTATTTCTCTTTCCCATGATTTTGGAAGTTTGTGCCTTCTCTGGGTTCTTCCCTGAGTCACTACAAGTTCACTTAAGATGCTCTGGATCTCTAGTCTATGGTATCTCAGTCACCACTACTCCTTTACTGTGTTGTATCACAAAGTCTCAGACCCAGGGAGTCAATCAAGGCTGCTTAGACCGTGGGGGGTGCCAAGTTGGGCGTTCTCCAGTGGGGAGTTGTGACTATGGTATGATATCTCTGCCACTGCCACTCCCCCACTGGGCTGCACTGCTAAAATCTCCGACCCAGGGAGACTATCTGCGCAAGTCCCTGGGAGTGCAGTACTGGGATTTCTCCCCTACGGGCCGCAATTTGACTCACGGTTGTTGAGTGCGCTGATGGAGCTGTAGTGAACTCGGTGGATTCGCTGCTGCCGCCACTGGCAATATGGCACCACTGCCACACCCTCGGCCGTGATGCGGCGTATTTCTTCTCTGGTTTTGATCTCTGCTCTGAGTCCTTGCCAGTTGTGCTGCGCCCAGCCTTGGGAGCTTTAGATGTTCCCTGCACCAACAAAACTGCTGACTGCCGCCCGGCTGTTCAGCACCTGCTCACCTCGGCTCGCTGTCCACCCCTCCTCTCAGGCGACTGGTGGCTGGTTGAGTGGGTTGGTCTAGGGCTGTCCGGTGAACTCGCCGCTGCCGCCAGCAGTACGACGCTGCTTCTGCATCCTAGGCCGCGAGGCCAGAGTACCTCCTCTCTGGATTTGAGCTCTGTTTTGAGTCTCCCTCCTCTCTGGAGCCTGGTGTTGCTAGGGGAGATGTAGGCCGCGCCGCTCCGGCCGCTCTGCGCCGCGGCTCTGGCTGCTCCGCACCACGGTTCTGGCCGCTCCGGCTGCTCCGGCCGCTCTGCACCGCGGCTCTGGCTGCTCTGCACCGTGGGTCTGGCCACTCCGGCCGCTCCGGCCGTTCCGCGACGTGGCTCTGGCTGCTCCGGCTGTTCTGGCCGCTCTGCTCCGGCTGCTCTGGCAGCTCCGCTCAGCTGTTCTGGGCACTCTGCTCCGGCTGCTCCGGCCGCTCCACTCCGCGGCTCCGGCCACTTCGCGCCGCCGCTCCAGCCAATCCGCGCTGCAGCTCTGACTGCTCCAGCTGTTCTGGCCGCTCCGCTCGGCTGCTCTGGCTGCTCTGCTCAGCTGCTCGGAACCGCGACTCCAGCTGCTCTGTACCGCGGGTCTGGCCACTCTGGCCGCTCCGGCCGTTCCGCACCGCGGCTCTGGCTGCTCCGGCTGCTCAGGCCGCTCCGCTCAGCGGCTCCCCCCAATCCGCGCTGCGGCTCTGGCCGCTCCGGCTGCTCCGGCCACTCCGCGCCGCGCGGGCGCGGCACTTTGGGCTGGTTTTTTTCCGGTGACTTGTTTTTCCAGCCCTTTTTCTCTGTCCCTTGTATTTACCGTTTTTATTTCTTTGCTGTGGTGTTTTCTGGCTCTGAAAGGCGCTGGTTTTGAGGTAGTAGAGTTGGATTGTTAGCGGGACTTGTAAGTGCCGCTTTCCTCCGTCGCCATCTTCCCGGAAGTCCAGCATTTGGTTTTCTATAAATCAACTTAAATACTCTTTTGAGTTTCCATTCCTACTAGGCAGATGATCTCAATCATTATTGTAACAGATCCACTCTTATGGTTGTGTGAGAATCTGGGAGTCTTATAGAGAAAAAGAAAGGATCTGTGCAGGAAAGAATCTGGCCTTTCCCAACAGAGTGGCCTGGCCTTTGTCCTGATTCCTAAATGTAAACTCTAAATCCTTGGTATTTCCAGAGTGATGGAGTGTTTTGCTATTCATGATGGGCAATTTGGGCTGCACCTGATAGTTTATGCTAAAGAGATGAGTCTGGATGGGGCAGGTCACACTAGGTACTCTTTCTGTAGGGGCTGGACACACCCAAAAGTCCAACAGTGTGATGGGGGTACGGGATGAGAATTGAAATGAACTGTAATTTAATTCATCATGTCTGCATAATAAAGTCCCAGTAAGAATCCTAGACTCCAGTGCTTAGGCGAGCTCCCTGGTAGATAATTTGCACAGAACATTGTTGGCGATGCTCTGTGCTTATTGTTCAACTTCAATGTCAGTAATGTGTCTATAGCATACATATAAAAGCTGCACAAATCATAAAACTATAGCTCCATTTATTTTCACCATGCCCATATCGAGAGAGAATGTTTCCAGAATCTCTAAAGCCCCCTTGCACATCCTTTCAGTCATGATCCCCTTGAATAGTCATTATTCTTTAGATTAGTTTTGCCTGTTATGGAATCGTATAGCCTAAACTCGTATTTCTAGCTTCTTTCACTTAACATTATGTTTATGAGAATCATCCATGATTTCGTTTGTTCATTATTGCACAAACTAATCTAAGGTGTTATGTTCTAATTAAAAGTTTACATAGACATACTATCCCCTCATGCTTTTGCCCTTAGGGACTTCTCTGTTTAGTGATCTCAGCATTTAGAAAAAAAAATTCAGGATGGGAGATATCTTGTATATGACTTCCACCCAGTGTGACAACTTGTCCTGGACTGTCTTGCCAGAGACTCTCCTGGTTTTATTACTGAAAGCCTCATGAATCAGAAACTGTGACCTATTCCCTAATCCTGGGCAAACTGGCATAATTGGTTCTATGGTTTGAAGTGTTCCTCAAAGTTCATGTATTGGAAACTTTAATCCCCAGTTTCATATGTTAATTGTATATGGAGGCAGAACCTTTGGAAGATAATTAGGATTAGATGAAGTCATGAGGGTGAGGCTCCCAAGATGAGATTACTTTATAAGAAAAGAGAGGGTGCCAGACATGGAACACACCTATAATCTCAGTACTTGGGAAGCTGAGACGGGAGGATCACAGATTTGAGGTCAGCATCAACAGTTTAGTGAGACCCTGTTTCAAAAAAAATAAATAAATACAGAATACTGGGGCTGTAGCTCAGAGGTAGAATGCCCCTGTGTTCAGTCGCCAGTACTAAAGAGGAGGAAGAGGAGGGAGAGAGAACTGAGCTGCCACGCTCCTTTCTGTGGGGTACCCTGTTACAATTAGATCTAAAATGTCCCCTAAAGAGCTCACTTATTAATGTGTCTGAAGCTGATGTAATTGAGTCATGGGGGTTGTAATCTCAGAAGTGGATAAATCCATAGTAATGGGTCCAGTGGTAGGGTATGGCTGAATGAGGTGGGTCACTGGGGTGCAGCCTTGGGGATTATATAAAGGGTTCCTCTTCCTCCTCCTGCTGCTCTCTCTCTTGCTTTTGGCCTCCATGATGTAAACACAGCCTTTGTGTTCTCCCTCCACCATGCCATAAGATTCACGGTCCCCAGCTTCACATGGACTGAACCCCAAACCATAGGAAAAGAAATCTTCTTTCCTCTAAGTTGTGTGGTCAGATCTTTAGTTTATGGCTGCAAGAATGCTTATGGATACATACCCTCTGCCATGTTAAGACACAGCAAGAGGCCCTCACTGGACGCTGGCACCTTTGTCCAGCTTCCAGAACTGTAAGAAATATTTCCTCTATAAATTACACAGTATATAGTACTCTGTTATCGCAATAGAAAATGGATTAAGACAGTCACACAATTTGGCCTACAAATAAAGCTTCCTCTGGGAAGGTGCACAAAAATAATTGACTAATTTTTTGGTATAGGAAAGGAAAAAACCAGGAAAACCACACATTATGATCTCAGGACGTTATCCTACCACAGTACTTGCAGTTTGCTCACCATTGCCGACAACAAATACTCTCTCTGGGAAGCTAGAGACATACTATATTACTTTGAAAAGGCAGAATCCACATTAACCTAAAAAGCTGAAGACACACACATGTGCGTACACATACACAAACATCTGAACCTAGATCCAGTGGGAGATACACAGTCAGAAAGTTTACTTTTAAAAAGGTCAAGTTATTCTCCCTGAAGTTCCTGTAGACAAGTTATTTCAGAGATAGAGGCCCCTTGAGATCAAAAGGAAATGCTATTATAATACAAATAAACCTCCATGCAGCCCAGCTGTGACATTTGATACCAGAGAGAATCTGACTGACAATACACGGCTCCACTCTGGCTTTTCTTAAATGAAAAGGGAATTGTCAGAGACAACTAGAACTTGCAAGGACAAAAACTAAAACACTCGAATTTCCATTTATAGTTCACAGGATGAGGATGCTGGGGGCAGGTGGTAGCAGTGGGCTGCAGAATAGCTACCAAAGAGAAATACTGTGCTCAGTCTTTGCCAAACATTTCCAAAATGGGAACCCAAAGACAAGAGCAAGAGAGAGGATCCAGTTTAAATTAACTTCAGTCAGTAAGTCTCTTAAACAAAGTGTTGAGCTTTTAAAAGTCTTCTATTACACAGTGATTAAATGCGCTCCCACATAGTTCTGATTAAAAACATTTTGTGGGGCCCATTTCTCCAATTCCAGTTCTATCACACTTAATGTTCCCTCCAAAATTGCTTTGAGGAAAGCAATCTCATGTCAAGGAAATGAATTCAAAAGTGTTTCCTGTAAGGGCTGAGGGAAATTCACACCTTCAGTCCGCAACTTGGAAAATAGCAGGCTTTAGATTGCTTTTGGAAGTTTGCAAAATAAATTCAAAAAGCTCGATGTGGAGTGAGGTAATCTTTAGACAGTTCAACATATTCGCTTAGTCTTTACAACCATCATTACTAATATTCTTCAACAAAACATACTTGTTATGTAAGCAACCCATCGGAATAGCATGTTTTGTAAGCATTCGCTTTTATAAAAAAGATCTCCTTTTCAGAGATAGTACTTTAACCCTTTACCTTCACAGCTTTTAGACACATTCTGTATTTATTTATTTATTTATTTATTTATTTATTTATTTATTTATTGTGGTACTGGGGATGGAACCCAGGAGCCTTCTACCTCTGGTATACATTCCCAGACCTATTTTATATTTTTTATTTGGAAACAGGGTCTCTTAAGCCAGCAGAGGCTGGCTTTGAACCTGCGCGATACTCCTGTCTCAGCCTCCCAAGCGCGGGGATTACAAGCATGAGCCACCACGCCGGACTCACATTCTGTATTTAAACTCTGAACATATACAACTTATTATTCAATAACAGACTGAAAAAGACCCCGATGCAGGTTTCTAGGACCATTTCTTGCTCTTTCCCTCTAGCACTTTCCCCAGTGTACATCTCTCTCCCCACTGAACATTCCTCCTGGATTCATGAACAATGATGTTTATTGGGACAGCTTGCTTGGCCTTGTGTCCACGTGAAAGAAATTCTTCAGTTTTTCCACATGTCGCTGTATTCTTATTCCTTTCAATGAAACCCTCTAACAAAAGCCATAGCTTAATACAACTCTAGGGAATAACATTCACATATGTGATTCAGGAGGTGGCTACTCTAAAAATTAGAAGCGTGTGATGTCCAGATTCTCCTTCATCCTCTTCCAGTTTGGATCTGGAATGGCCCCCAAAGTCTCTTGTGTCCAGAGGTAGGGCTTTGGGGAGGTGATTGGATCATGAGGGCTCTGACCTCATCTGTAGATTAATCTATTGATGGCTGAATGAACCTTGTTGGAGGTGGTGGATCACTGGAGGAGTGCCCTGTGAACGTTTAACTTCTCTCTGGCCCCTTCCCCTCCCTCTCTTCTTCCCTCTTTCCCCTCCATCCCCCATACTTTGTTTCCTGGCTGCATAAGCTGAACAGCTTTTCTCTGCCACACTCTTCCACCATGACATTCTGCTTCATCTCAGACCCAGAGCAATGAAGCTGGTCAACCATGGACTGAACCTCTGAAAGCATGAGCCAAAGCAAACTTTTTTCCTCTAAGTTGTCCTTGTTAGGTATTTTTTGTCAGTGATAGAAAAGCTAACTAACACATCCTCATGTCCTTATTTCTCTTCACCTGAAATAAGGCCTAGTCACTTATTCATATTTTCCCTAAAACGGAAGTCTCCATGCTATTTTCATTGTTTGCACCATCAGTTAAAAAATTTTTATTCACACTCATCAATATATAATATACATAATGCTATTTATAAAATACAGACATTTGCATATACATACAATATATACAAACACACACCAAAGAACTTTGTAAACTTCAAACAAACTAAATATGAATTGAACTTAGAACTTCTAAAAACACTGTGTGTGTGTGTGTGTGTGTGTGTGTGTGTGTGTGTGGTACTAGGGATAGAACCCAGGCACATTCTGCCTCCAAGCTACACACCCAGCCATATTTTATTCTTTTATATTGAAACAGAATCTTACTACATTGTGGAGGGCCTAAGTTGCTGACGCTGGCCATGAACCTGAAATCCTCCTGTCTCAGCCTCCCAAGTACTGTGATTACAAGTGTGCACTACCATGCCCAGCTAGTACTTTTAATAACCTTTAAAATCATCAGACAGGATGAAAAAGTAAAACCCTAATATGCTGCCTGAAAGAAACTCATTTTGTATTTAAAGATACAGATAGGAGCCAGGTGTAGTGGTGCACAACTGTAACCTCAGTACTTGGGAAAGTAGCTCAGAGGTAGAATGCCCCTCGGTTCAATACTCAGGACCAAAAAAAGGGAAAAGAAAGCAAAATAAAAAAGGAAAAAGAAAGAAAGAAAAGAAAGAAGAAATATACAAATAAGTTAAAAATAAAAGCATAGAGAAGTACACCATTCTAAAGCCAGGCATGTTGGCACATACTTGTAACCTCAGTACTTAGGAGGCTGAGACTGGAGGATCACAGGTTCAAGTCCAGCACCATCAACTTATGAGGCTCTCCACAATTTAGTAATACCCTGTTTCAAAATAAGGAATAAAATAGGGCTGGGGGTATAGCTCAGAGGTAGAATGCATCTAGGTTTAATCCCCAGTATATATATGAGAGGGAGAAGGAGAGGGAGAGGGAGAGGACGAGAGCGACCATTCTAACACCAGTCAAAATAAATAGATCCGGGTGTGGTGGCACATTTTTGTAATCCCAGTACTTGGGAGGTTGAGACAGGAGGATTGCAGGTTTGAGGACAATCTCAGTAAGTAGTGGGACTCTTATCAGCCTAGTGAGACCCTGTTCCCAAATAAAAAGTAAAAAGGGCTGGGGTTATAGTTCAGAGGTAGAATGCCTCTGGGTTCAATTCTCAGTACCAAGAAAATAACCCTAGTCAAAAGAAAGCTGGAGTGTCTATAGTAATGTCAAAATAAGTTTCAGAGCAAAAAATAATATCAGGGATAAGGTATGTCATGTCATAATGATGGAGTACACTCATTAAAAAATATATAATGAGACGATGCAGGGACGGAGAAAAGGGGAAGAGGGTTGAACCCAGGGCTTTGCACATCCCAGGCATGTACTTTACCATGAAGCTGCACTCCCAGACCCCGAACATGACTTATTTATCCAATATGAACTTTGTTGGGGAGGCATTGGGGATTGAACCCAGGAACATTCTACCTCTAAACTACACCCCCAGCCCTACTTTAATTTTAAACAGGGTCTTATTAAATTGCAGAGGACCTTGCTAAGTTGCTGAGGCTTGCCTCAAACCTGTAATCCTCCTGTCTCAGTCTCCTAAGTACTGGGATTACAGGCATGTGTCACCGCACTCCATCCCCAATGTGACTTGAAAATTTTTTATTTTATTATTCATTCTGCCGGTCACATAGATCAGGGTCTCCTCCGTCATCATTTTCCATCAGAGACATACAGGCAAGACTCTTATCACGTAATTGTATTCTTATATTTTGTGCCTTTCCTCCTCTCCTGGTATGAATATTCAGCAGTTAAACTGAAGTTAAATGCCTTTTTATCTGTCTGAAGGCTTTTTTGAATTTAATTTGTGTGTGGGGGGGGGTACTAGGGATTGAATCCAGAGGCATTCTACCTCCAAGCTACACCCCCGGTTCTACTTTTTATTCTTTATTTTGAAATAGGGTCTCACTAAGTTGCATAGGGCTTCACAAGTTACTGAGGCTGGCCTAGAACATGTGATCCTCCTGTCTCAGCCTCCCCAAATACCGAGATTATAATCGTGTTCTGCCACACCCACATTATTCAATAACTTGAATAATTTAATACTCTGAATTTATATAATCTGATTTTGTCTTCTCCCTGTTAGACTTGAAAAAAATCCAACTCTCTTCTAACTGCTTTGGCTAAATATTTTCCAGGGTATTTTAGAATTATTAAAAAAGAAAAATCTAGCCATGGATGGTGGCATACATCTTTAACCCCAGTACATAAGACTGAGACAGAAGGATTACAGATTTGAAGCCAGCCTCAGCAATGTAGTAAGCCCCTTTTTCAAAACAAAAAAATTAAAAGGGCTGGGGGTGTAGCTCAGAGATAGAGTTCCCCTGGATTTAATTCCCAGTCACATACACACACACACACACACACACACACACACCTGTTGATTCATTAATTTAATAAATTACTGTTGAGTTTGACCAGTTATTCTAGGCACAAATATATAGCAGTTAACAAAAAAGACAAAAGTCAGCAGACATGTTGGCACACACCTATAATCCCTGTACTTGGGAGGCTGAGACAGGAGGATCAAAGATTTGAGGACAGTATCAGCAACTAGAGAGTCTCTTAGCAAGTGAGAGACCCTGTTCCCAAATAAAAATAAAATAGGGCTAGAGGTATAGCTCGAGGTAGAATGCCCCTGGGTTCAATCCCCAGTGCCACAAAAAGATAAATAAATGAAAATAGGGTTGAGGATGTGCCTCACAGGTAGAATGTTCCTGGGTTCAAACACACACACACACACACACACACACACACACACACACACACACACACAGTCCTGTGTATCTTATATCTGTATAAATAACTATAATGATACAAATGTGTGTATGTGTGTGATACTAGGGATTGAACTCGGGTATTCTACCTCCGAGCTACAGCCCCAGCTCTCACTAAGTTGCTGAAGCTGGCCTTGAACTTGTGATCCCCCTGTCTCAACCTCCCAAATACTGGGATTACAGGCACAAGCCACTCTGCCCTGCTATAATGCAATAAACTTCTCAGAGTCTGTTGGTTTTGTGCCAAGATTTGTTTTTAGAATGGTCATTGTCACCATTCTCAAATAAAATGGATATTTAATTTGTATTTTGACAGTGCATACTAAAGGGGTGTCTTTAGTGCTAGAGATGAATTAATCTTGAATACATTTATCAGACAAAGTGAACATCAAAAAAGACATATAATAAAACATGTGAATATGCCGAAAAAAGAAAGAAAAATCTACGTGACAATCATTAATTTTTTACTTTTTAAAGGTTTATTTTGTAATGTAAGAAGAGATGAGACATCCCAAGCTATTTGAAATTTTTATAAGCTTCAAATCTACACTGAATATGTCTAAAAGAGTATAAAGGAGTTTTAGAATTAACTTCAGTAATATGACAACCATATTGACAAATTATAATGGTGCCTGAGTTTTCGCATCTTTATAAGTGTGTAACTGTTTCACTTGACTTTCTTTTCTTTTTTGGGGGGGACGGAGGATGATTGAACCTAGGGGCATTCTACCTCTGAGCAGCACCCCTAATCCTATTTTATTTATTCATTTTATTATTTATTTATTGGTACTGGGGATTGAACCCAGAGGCATTCTACCTCCAAGTTACACCCCTTGCTCAATTTTATTTCTTATTTGGAAACAGGGTCTCACAAGGTTGCTGAAAACCTCACTAAGTTGCCAAGGCTGGCTTTAAACCTGTGATCCTCCTGTTTCAGCTTCCCAAGTACTGGGATTACAATCATGCACCACACCCGGCCCCTATTTTATTTTTTAAATTTTGCTACAGGGTCTTGCTAAATCACTGAGAGTCTCATCAAATTGCCAATAAATTGCTGAAGCTGGCCTTGAACCTGCCTGTAATTCTTCTGTCTCAGCCTCCCAAGAATTGGGGGTATATGTGCGCACCTTCAAGCCCTGTTTGCTTGACTTATTTTTTTTTTTCTTTCTGGTACTGGGGATGGAACCGAGAGGCATTCTACCTCTGAGCTATACCCCCAACCCTATTTTTTATGAAACAAGGTCTCACTGAATTGCAAAGAACCTCACTAAATAACTGAGGCTGTCCTCGAACTACCATCCTCATGTCTCAGCGTCCTAAATGCTGGAATTACAAGCATGTGCCACCTTGCCCGGATGCTTGACTTTCAAAGTCAAGTTCTTCTTTCTTTAGTTTTTAGCAGGGCCCAGAAAGTCAGTTTCATTGCTGGTTGTGAGATAATCTTTAGGCATCTATACCAATCATATAAAAATTGTAGCAAAAGTTTAACTACAATTTTTGTTTATTTTCAGAGTAGAGATTCAACCCAGGTAAATTATACCTCTGAGATACAGCTTCATCCCTTTTGATTTTTTATTTGGAAACATGGTCTTGCTAAGTTTCTTGCCTTGAACTTGGGATCTTCCTTTCTCAGCCTCCCAAGTACTGGTATTACAGGTGTACACTACCACACCAGACCTAGCTATGATTTTTGTGTGTGGTACTGGAAATTGAATTCAGGGGCACTCTACCTCCAAGCTCCAAACTATATCCCCAGCTCTTTTAAATTTATTTTTATTTTTTATTGGTGCATTGTATTTATACATCATAATGGGGTAAAAACTTGTGTAGGCATAAATGCACACATCACCTAGCCAGCCCCCACCCAGTCCCCACCTCACTCCCTCCTCATCCCTCCGTCCCATGCTTGGTTTAGCGGTTGACTTCGATATGAATAAGTCCATCATGTGCTTTAAAGCATTTCCCTCTCCCCACCTCCCATCCCCACAGTTAGGATGTCTTATTTACTCCTCTATAGGATCTCCTTATTCACCTAGAGTTCCTCCTATGACCCCATTCACCCTAGCTTTCACATATTAGGGAAAGCATCCGAGTCCTTACTTTTTGTGACTAACTAATCTCGCTTAGCATAATGTCCTCAAGATCCATCCATTTCCCTGAAAATACCACAATTGTATTTTTTTATGCCCAGCCCTTTTTTAAAAAATTATTTTTTGTTTTAAAACACGGTATCACTAGGTTACTGAGAGTCTTGCTGCATTGCTGAGGCTGTCATCAAATCTCCAATTCTCCTGTCTCAGCCTCCCAAGTCCTGGGATTATAGGCATACACCACCACACCCACTTACAATTTTTTTTTATGTTAAAATTTTTTTTTTTTTATGTGGGGGAGGCGGTCTGGGTTTCCTTTTTATGGTGAGTCCTTTCATACTGTACCATTTGGCAATCTGAGGGTGCCAGTTCTTAATTTCACTGGCCCTGTTGCCTTTTACAAGCTGCTGACTCACTTTATGGAGTAGAATTGAGAACAGCTCGAATCAGTAGGCAGAGAGGGCTAGTTCTTCCCCAATATCTATTTCTCTCTTTCTTCCAAGAGAGTAAAAATTTTAGCTAGACACAGAACCAACAGAAGTCAGCCATATCTTGGGAGAAAGCTCACAGGTATCTAAAGCGATAGCATTGGAATATATGACAAGAAAGATTTAAAACGTTGGGGCAACACGTGCTATATCTTGCTTCTTTTAGTAGCATCCTACATAGAGATGGACCCTGGTCAGATAGTCAAGATGGCAAAACCAAACATGGAAGGGAACGTGGTTCGGTCAAGAGCACATTATGTGCCCGTGGCCTGCAATTTCAGAGCCCCACATAATTGCAAGAGCACTTATACTTTCTACGGCTCCGTGGTGAAGCAGTTTGAAGAGGCTACAAAAAAAGGAAGACTTGGCAAGAGATAATTTGGTGGCTCTTCAAGTCACTTTCCTTCTTGACTGGTAAATGAGAGCCAGAGCAAAGGTAAAGATCATATTAAGTATTTCAGCTTCCCACCCAAAGCTCTTAAGAAGACTTTAAGGAGGCAGCTATTAAGTTGAATGAGAGGAAGATGAGTCATCACAGACAACAGTGACGCAGCAGGAGAATGTGCCCGCGAGAGGTCTCAGGCCACGGCTGCTTCTCCGTGGAACTGCAAAGCAGCAAATAGAACAGAGTTTTTGGTTTTTTGTTTGTTTATTTGTTTATTTGTTTGGTTTTTACTGGGGATTAAACCCAGGAAGGTTCTACTACTCTGTGTGTGTGTGTGTGTGTGTGTGTGTGTGTGTGTGTGTGTGTGTGACTGGGGGACTGAAGCCAGGGGCATTCGACCTCTGAGCTAAATTCCCAAAGCAATTTTTGAAATTTTGAAATAAGGTCTTACTAAGTTGCTGACAGTCTCACTACTTGCTGAGGCTATCCTCGAGCCTGCGATAATCCTGTCTCAGCCACCCATAATACTGGGATTACAGGCTTCTTTTTTTTAAAACTTCAGTCCTTTAGGGATTGAACCCAGAGACATTCTTCTTCTAAGCTAGACCTCCAGCCCTTTTTAGCTCTTATTTTGAAACAGAATCTTGCTACATTGCTGTGGCTGTCCTTCAACCTGCAATCCTCGGTCTTAGCCTCCCAAGCACTGTGATTACAAGCATGCATCACTATTCCAGGTTTGGGATGTTCTATTTTTGAGCTACATCCCCATACCCCTTTCTCTTGTACCAGGGATTGGACACAGGGGCATTCTATATCCAAGCTATACTCAGAGCCCTATTTTATTTTATTTTATTTTATTTTTTGGAACAGGCTCTTGCTAGGTTGATGAGGACCTCACTAAGTTCTCCTCTCTCAGCCTCCCAAGTACTAGAATTATAGCTACACACCACCACATTTGGCTTTATCTTTGATTTTGAAAGAGTCTCACTAAGTTGCTGAGACTGGCCTTGAACCTGCAATCCTCCTGTCTCCATCTCCCAAGTACTGGGATTTCAGGTGTGCACTACCATGCCCAGCTCTGAAGCCTATTGTTTGTTAGAGGAACTCCAAAGAACCCAAAAGCTCAGCTTGCAAATTCCTGTGATGATTAGAGCCCCCATGTAGGATACTCACACCCAATTGCATAGCAGAAAATGGAGCATCAAAGATTAGCAATCCCCAAGAAGAGCCCACTGCAGATATGGCCATAATAATAAATGGAAATGAACCTTTTGGAAAGAAGACACAAGAGCCATATAGGACAGTGGACAAGGAGTCCCTTTAAGAAAGCAGAGCAGCTGAGCATGGTGGAATGCATCTGTAATCCTAGGGGAGGAGATTCAGCTTCGAAGTCAGCCTCAACAATGTAGGGAGAGTTTCAGTAACCTAGTGAGAGAGCCCCTGTTTCAAAACAACAACAACAACAAAAATTAAAAATAGGGCTAGGTCTGTAGCTAAGAGGTAGAATGCCCCTGGGTTCAATCTCCCATACCATACACACAAAGAAACAGAGTTTAGGGCTGACCAGATGATTTGACTAAGGAACTTAATCCGATACTAGGACAAGGAACATTTGCATTTCCAGGTCTTAGTAATTACTATACACGGATGACTGCTGAGTGGTTACACATTGCCCTTTTCGATATCAGTGTTTTGTGTATTCTTATGACTTTATTTCTACTCCACCACTATGCTGTGGATGGAGCCCATGCATTGTCTTCTTTTTTATAAACTGCAGGATCACAAAGAGTCACATCTGAACCTGAGAGAGGGAACCACACAGCAGAGGTCCTGGCCTTTGAAATGTATGTTGTAACAACAGGATTGTACTTTGGAGTTCTCTGCCCTGGTGACCGGTGAATATGTTCAGTGTGTGGGAAGAAGGGCACATAGAGATGCTTGTGTGGCCAGAATAGCATTAGAGCAGAAGGCAGCTGGGTGTGGTGGCACACACCTGTAATCCCAGTACTTGGGAGGCTGAGATAGGAGGATTGCAAGTTTGCATCCAGTCTCACCACACCTGGCTACTTTTTAAATTTTTTTCTTCAGGAATATATTGGATGGGACAAAAAGGAGCTTCTTAGTGAACTGTATTGTTGGCTCTTATCTTCTAATATTGCAAAGACTATTTTTTTATAGTGGGGATTGAGGCCGAGCATGGTGGCGTATGCTTATAATCCCAGCATTTGGGAGGCTAAAACAGGAGGATTGTGCAGGTTTGAAGCCAGCCTCAACTACTTAGTGAGGCCCTTTGCAACTCAGGGAGACCCTGTTTCAAAAAAAAGAATAAACCGGGCGTGGTGGTGCACACTTGTAATCCCAGTGCTTGGGAGGCATAGACAGGAGGATGGCACAGGTTCGAAGCCAGCCTCGCTGGCTTAAGACACCCTGATTCCAAATAAAATATAAAATTGGTCTGGGAGGGTAGCCCAGAGCCCAGTGGTAGAAGAGTTCCATCCCCAGTAAAAAAAAAAATAAGGAAGGAAGAAAGAATAAAAAAAAATAGGGCAGGGGTGTCACTCAGAGGTAGATTGCCCCTGGGTTCCATCCCCAGTACCACAAAATATATATATGGAATTAAGCCCAGGGGCATTCTACCTCTGAGCCACCCTCCAGCCCTACTGTAATTTAGATTTCATTTCTGCCATCCTCCTGTTTCAAATTCCCAAGTACTTAGATGACAGGTATATGCTACCTTGCCTCACTCCAAAGACTATTTTTTAAATTTATTTATTTGTGTGTGTCTGTGTGTGTGTGTGTGTGTGTGTGTGTGTGTGTGTGTGTGTGTGTGATACAGGGGGTGGAACCCAGAGGGTTTTTTTTTATCTCCGGGCTATACTCACAGACCTATTTTATAATTTATTTGAAAACAGGGTCTCATTAAGTTACTGAGAGCCTCACTAAGTAGCTGAAGCTGACTTCGAAAACATGTGATCATCCTGTCTCAGCCTCCCCATCACGGGGATTACAAGCATGCGCCACCACACCCAACCAAAGACTATTTTAAATGGAAGTGAGAAAAATATGTGTCATAAGATCAAACCATATGTGACCTCGCCAACATTTCAATCTATTTATGGGCTTTTATTTATGTTTACAATTAAAATCCAAACTTATTTAGAAAATGTAGTTAGTAAAGCCGGGCGTGGTGGCTCACTCTTGTAATCCCAGCATTCGGGAGGCTGAGACCGGAGGATCGCGGTTCGCGGACAGCCTCAGCTACTTAGTGAGACCCTCTGCAACTCAGTGAGACCCAGTTTCAAAATAAAGAATAAAAAATAGGGCAGGGGGTGTAGCTCGGAGGTTGAATGCCCCTGGGTTTCATCCCCAGACCCGCCCCCCCCAAAAAAATGTAGTTAGTAGCTGGGTTTGATGTACTGTAATCCCAGTATTTGGGAGGCTTAGACAGGATTATCGCAGGCTCAAGACCAGCCTCAGTGAGGCCCTCAGCAACTTCTATGACACCCTGTTTCAAAAAAAGTAAAATAAACCAGGCGTGGTGGTGCACGCTTGTAATCCCACCATTCGGGAGGCTGGGACCAGAGTACTGTAGTTCGCAGTCTCAGCTACTTAACGAAGCCCTTCGCAACTCAGTGAGATCCTGTTTCAAAAAACTGAAGACTAAAAAATAGGTAGAATGCCCCTGGGTTCCATCCCCGGTACCATAATATAAATAAACAAACAAACAAACAAACAAGATAGGGCTGTGGGTGTAGCTCAGATGTAGAATGTGTCTGGGTTTAATCCCCAGTACCACATACACACACACACACACACACACACACACACACACACACACACAAATAAAATTGTGCTAGAGAAAAATAAAAAAATCAATATTCTAAGGATCACATAGTTGAGTGCCATAGGATATCAGAGCTGGGCGTGGTGGCGCACGCTTGTAATCACAGCATTTGGGAGGCTGAGACAGGAGGATCATGGTTTGCAGACAGCCTCAGCTACTTAGTGAGGCCCTCTGCAACTCAGTGAGACCCTGTTTCAAAATAAAGAATAAAAAATAGGGCAGGGAGTGTAACTCAGAGGTCAAATGCCCCTGGGTTCCATCCCCAGAGCCACACACACACACACACACACACACACACACACACAAATATATATATGTATATATATGTATATATATATGTTTTTGTGGTCATATATAAATAAATAAATAATATATGTAATATATATATATATATATATATATATATATATATATTGACCCATGAGACTCACAGAAATCATCCAAGAGAGCAGGTCAAGACATAGTCCCATTTCACCTAGGAAACCTGGCTCCGAACCTTCGACAAGATCACATGTCTAGTCATGGAATTGGGAATAAGCTTAAATTTCTAATTCCTAATCCAATGTAAAACTAATGTTTAACCCATTCTAATACAAAAGCGCAATGTATGCAGTTTTTCAGCTACTCCAAGACTGCCCCCCCCCCCGCCTAAGGAATACAGATCTCTTTTTTTTTTACAATTTTTTTAATTGAACATAAATAGTATACATTTAAACTATATTTGGTGCCCTTTCCCCCCGCCCCCGTTTTCCCTTCCCCCCTCCCACCAGTGGTTGTCCAGGTTAACCATGTCTTATTCATAATTTTACACATGTTCAGGTGTAGACCCTCATTAATCAAGATCGGCCTTCCTCCTCTCCTATCTTTCCATTCAAACTTTGCTGATATTTCCCCTCCATTATCTGGAGTCCCACTGGTATCCTCTGTATTTCCTAGTTTGGGCATATTAGAGGAAACATATATACCTTCTCCTTCTGTGCTTGGCTGATCTCACTTAGCATAATGTTCTCCAGGACTTTCCATCTTCTTGCAAATGATACAGATCTCTTTTTGATGCATTGATTGAATTACATCTCAATAAACCCATTAGAAGTCAAAATGCATTTGCGACACCTACCTTACTGAACATCATAGTTTACAACACAGTACGCTGACGAGTATGGATTGTTTCTCCCTCACTTTCCCTGGGATCCTGTGGCTGATCTGGAGCCATGCTCGCTGTCACAGCCCAGCACTGCTAGAGAAGATCCTGCCTGGGGGAACAAAATCAAAATCCCCATCGCTTTCCCAACTCCCCCTCTCTCAAACACTTCTTCTAGACTCCTAACTTCTAGAGCACCCAAGACATGAGATCCAGCTTCATCTGCTACATTCTATTATGCTTATTCATCTATTTTTTTCTACTCATGGCATTTTTCTCCAATAGACTGGAAATATCTTGAAGCTGGAGACTTTGTCCTACTCATCTCTGTATCCTTTAAAACCTGGCTCCATAAAGGTATGTTGAAAGATGAATGAATCCCTAAGGCTACAAGTAAGTGACGCTTGCTGGTTATGATGTTCCTGGAAGAGAGCTCACTGCACTAGGAAAGAAAAGGGCCAAACTCTCTTCTTGGCTGGACCAGTTACCTATTACCTTGGGCAATTCTCCTAACCTCAATTTTTGCCTGTCAAATGTCTCTTTGTGCTATTATATGTTTACTATGAAAAGGAAACTGCTGCCCCCCAAAACCACAAGAACATCTAGGGGGAAAAAGCAGCTAAAAGAAATCTTTTTTCTTTCTGTACTGGGGATAGAACCCAGGGGCTTTTTATTTTTTACTACATCCCCAGTCCTTTTTATATTTATTTTGAAGCAGGGTCTCACTAAGTTGCTGAGGCATGTACCACCACACTCAGCCCGCAGCCCTCTTTACTATTTATTTTGAAATAGGGTCTTGCTGAGTTGCTGAGAGTCTTGCTAAATTGCTGAGGCTGGCCTCGAATCTGTGATTCCCTTGTCTCAGACTCACAAATTCTGGGACTACAAGTGTGCATCACTATGCCCAATTTGCGTTGGTACCATTCTCCAGAGACCCCCTCCCCCATGTAGTCCTGTGATGGTTGTAGCTACTCCAGATCTTATGTCCTCTCGGGAAAAAGTAAAAAATTGTCCCTGGATGTCTTAACAAAAGTTTCACTGCATCTCATTTTTTCTACCTAAATCATTAGGAATTGAAGTTGGAGACCACTTTACCAGATACACATCACTTAAAAGAGATCAGTCACCTCCAACCTTCACCAAAAGAAATCTAGACATAATGTCTCATACCTGGAATCCCAAAACTTAGGAGGCTGAGACAGCTGGCTTCAAATTCCCCCTGTCTCAGCCTTCCATATGCTGGGATTACAGGCATGCAACAGCACACCTGGCTCTACCATGGCTATACTCTTAGGTTATTCCATCTGAACTCTCCTAGTTCACCTCCCCACTTATTTGCTTGCTTTTCTCTGTTTAACCCAAAACAGTGTTTACCGATTCTGCCTTCCCTTACCACCATTATCTACAGCAAGTCTACCTTACTAGCTCATCAGAGGAAACAATTTTTTAAAGAAATCTATTTGTGAAGATAGGTATGGTGTAACATATAATCCCAGTACTGTAATCCCAGTACTTGGGAGGCTGAAACAGGAGGATAACAGGTTTGAGGCCAGCCTTAGAAACATAGGGAGTCCCTCAGCAACTTACCAAAACCCTGTTTCAAACTAAAAAAGTAAAATAAAACTGCGGCTGTAGTTCGGAAGTAGAGTGTGTCTGGGTTCAATCCTCAGTACCACACACAATAAAAATAATCTCGTTGTGATTACCCCAACTTGTCAATTGAGAGAGGTGGCAACTGTCAGTGTGTGTGAGGTTCTTCTAGATCACTAATGAGCTTATTTAGCATTAAGAAAAGACAAATTGAGAGTCCTAGTGAATTCATTTTAGAAGTATTGATCATGTTTCCAACTTGAAATGTGTTTTTGGGAAAAGAAATTAGAGATTTCTTTGTACTGGTGAAGATAACTGATAACTGCCCATCTAAATGCTCTTATCCCTTTGTGTGTGTGATTCTGGGGCATTCTAACTCCAAGCTATCCCACCCCTAGTCTTATTTAATGTTCTATTCGTAAACAGGATCTTGCTAAGTTGCCGAGAGCCTCACTAAGTTACCGAAGCCTGCCTGCAACCTGCAATCTTCTTTTCTCAGCTTTCCAAGTTCTGGGATCGCAGGTCTGTGGCCAACACACTTGGCTTATTCCTATTATTAATTAAACTTGGACTTCAGACAAGAAAAAGAAGCTGAACTAATTTTAATTATGCTCTTACTTTTCAGAGAAAGGTTACCACTATTGAGATGGCAGCCTTGCTAGATATGAGCCAGTGGGGAATGGAGCTTTTTTGTGTGTATGTGGTATTAGGGATTGAACCCAGAGGCATTGTACCTCCAGGCTACACCCCCAGCCCTATCTTATTTTTTATTTGTAAACAGAGTCTTGCTGAAGGCCTTCTAAATTTCTGAGTCTGGTTTTGAACCTTCAATCCTCCTGCCTCAGCCTCCCAAGTACTGGGATTACACGTGCACATGCCCAGCTGGGAATAGAGTTTTATGTACTAGACAGGGATATAAGCAATTAAGAGTATTAACCCCCAACTCACCCAGGGAAAGGGAGCAATTGAAAAGTATATACCATGTTCCTCAGCTGGAATTGCTGAGATTAGTTTTTCCTTTTAATCTAGTTAACGTGATGTCCAGAGACCCATCTCTAATCTTCTGGCTTGTTCCCTAAAGAGCCCTTGTGAGGTTTAGGTGACTCATATTCCAAGAGGAACATTAATCTATAATCTGTTATCAGGTATATAACTCCCAAGTTAGAAAATGATGAGAGACAATGAGTGTGTCCTGTGGTGGACCAGGTATGAGAGTGTGGCGGTGATAGAAAATTAGCATCTCTTCTTATTTTGTCTTTTGCATATGGTAAATAATATTATATTCTGTTTTTAGTGTCTTGGTATAAGAAGGCCCAATTCAGTTGTTCCTTGTAATTATGGCAGGGAAACTCAGAATAGGCTGTGATTGATTTTTCTAGCCAGCTCACAAGGCATTCTGGCTTCCAACAGAGTACTATCCAGTGCAGGGATGTTATTATTTGTGTCTGGTTGTCCCCCAAGGCCTCATGTGTTGAGGGCTCATTCCCCAATGATGCAATGTTTATAGGTGGAGCTTTGGAGAAGTGCTTGGATGCTGAGTGCTCTAATCTCATTGATCCATTGATAGTTTAATGGAATACTGGACTATGGAGAATTGGTAGAAACTGAAAGACGTGGGGCATAGGTTTTGGAAGAAGGTCACTGGAGGCATGTCATGGAAAGGTTTTTCTTGTCCCTCGTGCCTAATCTCTCTCTCTCTCCCCCCCTCCCTCCCTTCCTCCCTCCCTCCCCCTTTCCCTCTCCCTCACCCTCTCCCTCTCTCTTTTTTGTGGTACTGGAAATTGAACCCAGGGGAATTTTACCTCTGAGTTACACCCCCATACCTTTTTATTTTTTTATTTTGAAACAGGGTCTCACTACATTGTTAAGCATCTCACTAAGTTGCGGAGACTGGCCTTGAAGCTGCACTCCTCCTGTCTCAGCCTCCCAAGTACTGAGATTGCAGGTGCATACCACCATGCCCAGCCCCTCTCTTCCTCTCTTTCGCTGTTCCTCCTAGCTATCAAGAGCTGAACTGTTTTCATTTGCCACCCTCTTCCACCATGATGTTTTTGCCTTGCAGCCAGCTAACCACGGACTAAGACCTCTAAAAATGTAAACCAGATGACTTCCAGAAAGATGGCGACGGAGTAAGCGGGACTTACGAGCCCCAAAAACAACCAAGCTCTATTACCACAAAATCAGTGCCTTTCATAGCCAGAAAACACCATCAGCAGAGAAACAAAAAATGTAAATACAAGGGACAGAGAAAAAGAGGGCTGGAAAAACGAGACACCAGAAAGAAACCAGACTGCAGTGCTGCGGCTGGAGCCGCAGCGCAGAGCGGCGGGGCCATCTTCTTTTGCAGCACCAGGCTCCAGAGAGGAGGGGGACCCAGAACGGAGCTCAGAGCCACAGAGGAGATACGCCGGCCTCACGCCTGAACAAGCGGCACCAGTGCCTTATTGCCGGTGGCAGCGGTGAGTTCACCGGACGGCTCAAGAACAACGCACTCAACAGCCCACCAGGCTCCAGAGAGGAGCGGAGGACAGCGAGCTGAGCACACTCTGCAGGGACTCAGAGCAGAGCTCAAACGAGAGAAGAAATAACGCCAGCCTCACGGCCGAGGGCGTAGCAGCGGCGCCATATTGCCACTAGTGGCAGCAGCAGTGAATTCACTGAGTCCACTACAGCTCCATCAGCGAACTCAACAACAGTGAGTCAAATTGCGGCCCATAGAGAAGAAATCCCAGTACTGTACTCCCAGGGACTTGACCCAGTGGGGGAGTGGCAGTGGCAGAGATATCACACCATAGGAGAACAGCCAACCTGGCACCCCCCATGGTCTAAAGCAGCCTCGATTCACTCCCTGGGTCTGAGACTCTGCGATACAACCTAGTAATGGAGTAGTGGGGACTGAGATACCACAGACTCGAGATCCAGAGCACCTTAAGTGAAGTCGTAGTGACCCAAAGGAAGAACCCAGAGAAGGCATAAACTTCCGAAGTCATGGGAAAGAGTAATAACACTGGAGCAATGAATGCCCACAACTCCACAACATCAGAACCCGATAAAACAGAAATTCAGAGATTTCTAGAAGATGAAATCAGGAAAATAACTGTAGAAATAATACAGGTGTTTCAAAAAGAATTCAGAGAGAGCCAAAAAGAGATAAAGGATGCAATTAATGAAGTAAAGGCCTCAATTCAAAGTACAAACAACCGATTAGACCACATGGAGGATAGAATCCCGCTCTTAGAAGATGATCACTCCAAAAATGAACACATAGTTTCTAATTTAGAAAAAAAAATCCAGCAGCATGAATCTGACATTAAAGAAATATGGGTGCATTTTAAGAAAGCTAACCTAAGAATAATTGGAATAGAGGAGGGAAAAGAAGGTGAAACCAAAGGGATCAACAATCTCTTCAAGGAAGTAATAGCAGAAAATTTTCCAAACATAGAGCAAGCGGTTGATACACAGGTCCAGGAAACTTATAGAACTCCCTTTAGACAGGACCGGAGAAGAGGATCCCCACGACACATAATTGTCAAAATGACCAATGTGGAAGTCAAGCAGAGAATCTTAAAGGCAACAAAAACAAAGGGCCAAGTGACATTCAGAGGCAAACCAATTAGAATCACTCCAGAATTCCCAAACCAAGTCATGAGAGCCAGAAGGGCTTGGAGTAACATATTCCAAACTCTGAAAGAAAACAACTTCCAGCCAAAAATTTCCTACCCAGCAAAACTTTTTATCAAATTAGATGGAGAAATAAGAAGCTTCCAGGACAAACAGAAACTGAAGGAATTTATGTCTTCAAATCCAGCGCTAGAGAAAATACTCAAAGAGATTAACTACAAAGAAGAAATAGGTAACACACACCAGAACCAGAGAAACAAGATTTTCCATCCAACAGACAACTAAGATTGGTTATCTGTGGAGATTCTTTATGTTAGTCTTTTACCTATCTCTAAATTGTATTGTTTGCTTTTATTGTTGCTAATTTTTAGGATTTCTAGTTGGAATATTAATATACCTTCAGATATAGCATTTGGAAATATTTTATCCCATTCTATCAGTAACTTTTAACTCTGTTTACATTGCCTTTGGATATACAATATTTTTTTAATTTTTTAGGGAGTTTGTATACTCTTCTGTTGCCTGTGCCATTGAAATCATATCCAAGAAATCACTGCCAATTTCAGTGTTGTAAGGTTTTATGACCCAGATTTTCTTCTATAATTTTATAGTCTTAAGATTTATATTTAGGTCTTTTATCTATTTTGAGTTAATATTTGTATATGATGTTAGGTAAGGGTCCAATTTTATTCTTTTTCATGTAATTATTATTTTCAACAATATTTAGTTAAAAGATTATTATTTCCTCCACCAAATGTTTGTGAAAACCTTGTCAAAAATAACTTGACAATATATGGAAGAATTTATCTCTAGGCTTGTATTTAACTGCAATGCTTTATATATCTGCCTTTAAAACAGTACTACACTGTTTCAATTATTGTAGCTTTATATGGTTTGAAACCAGAAAATATATATCTTCTAGCTTTGTTCTTTTTCAAGATAGTTTTGGGTATCTAGAGTCCATTTTCCATATTAGGATAGATTTTTTTTCTGAAAAATAAATATATAAATATATGATAGTTTCACCTAAAAAAAAAAGAAAAAATATTCTCTGGTAAGAAAGAAAGCAAAAAGAAATATTGAAATGTTATCTTTAAGTCATCAAAAGCTTGGTATCAGACAAATGAAACTGTTATGTGAGATTATCAATTTTAATTTTGGATAAATTGCTATAATACTAGATGTCAACCACTAAGCCAAGCATGGGAAGGAGGGATGGGGAGGGAACAGGGTGGGGATCGGGTAGGGGCTAACTGGGTGATGTGTGCATGTATGTCTACAAAAGTTATTTTTTTATCCCATCATGATGTATGAATACAATGCACCAATAAAAAAATAAAAATAAATAAATAAAAAATAAAAATGTAAACCAAAAGAAAGCCTTCCTCCTGGAAGTTGTTTATATTAGTAATTTTGATTATAGCCAAGAAAAGGTGAATAATACAAGGAGCAATTACTAAGTGAAGGTTAGGTGGAAACAAAGTAGTTCATAAAATATATGAAAACCTTTAAGCATAAGGGATTTTCTCCTATTGAAAAGAACCAAATCATAAGATAGGAATCAAGGTATTTATACATTAGAAAATTAATGTAATCTAAATAGGATATTTTAGCATAAAGAGCAGATCTGTCTGAATCTGATCCTTAGAAATCACTGGGTTGCAGGCAAAAAGCTCCCTGGAACCAGAAATCTTCCTTTTTCCCAGAGGGATGAGCTGCAGCCGAGCTCAACTTGCAATGGGACTTCTCCCCTTCACAGGAGGATTATAAAATCCCAGTAACCCTAGGGTCTCAGATGAGACCTATGAACAGGTGACACCCAGAATACAGATTGTCTGGCACCAAGCAGCCTGAGGAGCCTGCTTGGTCACTGACAAGGTTCCTCTTCAGATTACACCAGAAGAAGGAAGATTAAAGATCGAGGGATTCTCTAACAGAACCCAGAGTCACCCTTTAGGCCCAGCAAGGGCTCCCCCTCACCAACACCCAGTTAGTTACTTACCACAAGAAGAGACCAACACTGGACACGTAGCACAACACCTTTTCTCCAGGAGACCAGCCAGCCACTTTGGTAGATTGCTTGCTTTGGATCCCTTCCACGGGGCGTGTTTGATTATGGGGCAGCAATTCATTCTTTCCAAAACTGATTCATACTGTCAAGAAGAGTTTTCCTTCCATATCTACAGTTCTCCCACCAGCAGCACCATTCAGAAGTTTACAAAATGGTCATCTATTCGCATGATAACCCAAATAATATCGTCTACACCAGTGAATCCATTTTACTGCAAAGGAGTGTGCAGCCTAATGAAATGGCCTATCAAAGCTTCAGGCAACTTTTGAGCTTTTAGACCGGACCCTGTGAAATTGAGGGTGAAACTAGATGTCCTTGGTCCCATAAATAACCTTCCTTATCACCATTAATGATCTCATATGAGACCAGAACTGCCAGGCTGAGCCCACCCAAAATTTCTGGCTCTCTACATAATGAGCAGATAAAATGATTATTATTTGAGACTATCATGTGTTGAAATGGCTTGTTCCATGACAACGGATTATTAAGACAGGTGAAGCCAAAAATATATAAATGGTGCCGAAGATGTGTCTGATATGGATGAAAAAAATACATACTGAATTCTTTCACATTTTAAAGAGAGCTAAAGGGGGGGGGTGGAGAGGGCACTAAACTCAATCTAAATGTATACCATTTTCAATAGGTTCCACATATAAATAAAATAAAATATGAAAAAAATAAAGAGAGCCTCTAGACTCTTTCCACAGGACTCATCAAGAGGTGGCAAAACCAGTTTGATGAGTCTCACTCAAACACTTCCTCCAGTCTAAATACGAGAAGTCTACAAGGGAGATGTTTTTTAGTTATCATATTTGAGGGAGTGTTGGAGATTTTCTTTCCCAGCAGGAACATGGAAGCCAAGCGAGGGAGCTTTCAAAACTTAATTAGAGTTTTGTTTGTTTATTTATTTATTTCACAGTATTGGTGATGGAAACCAGAGCCATTCTACCTCTGACCTGCACTGCCAGCCTTATTTTTATTCATTATTTTGAAACAGGGTCTCACTGAGTTGCAAAGAGTCTCACTGAGCAGCTGAGGCTGGCCGTAAACTGTGATCCTTCAGTCTCAGCCCTCTGAATGCTGGAATTATAAGTATCTGCCACCAAGCCAGGCTTAGAGGTGTCTTTATGATGTATCTTCCTCCGGCTGCTTGGTTACTGAACTGTAGCTATATGTAAATCAGATCTGGAGAGTTGTAGGGAGACACTACCATGTATCCTTGGAGTTTGGAGGTCTATGTCAATAATAGACACTGCTGTCTGCCTCTTTTTTTTTTCTTTTGCAGTACTGGGGATTGAACCTAGGGGCATTCTACCTCCAAGCTACATCCCCAGCCCTATTTTATTCTTTATTTGAAAACAGGGTCTCACTAAGTTGCTGAGAGCCTCACTAAGTACCTGAGGCTGGCCATGAACCGGCGATCCTCCTGTCTCATCCTTCCAAGTACTGGGATTATAAGTGTGCACCACCATGCCTGGCTCAGCTTCCTTACGAGGCAGGCAGAGCTGAGTGTGGTGTTGCATGCTCGCAATCCCAGTACTTGGGATTGAGACAGGAGGACCCTAGGTTCAAAGATAGCCTCAGGAACACAGTGAGGTCCTCTGCAACTTAGTAAGATCCTGTTTCAAAATTTAAAAAAATAGCCAGGAATGGTGGTGCGTGCTTGTGCTTGGGAGGCAGAAACAGGAGGATCGCGCAGGTTCGAAGCCAGCCACGTTGGCTTAAGAGACCCTGTTTCCAAATAAAAAAGTATAAAAACAGGTCTGGGAGTGCAGCCCGAAGGTAGAAGGGTTTCCAGGAACCCCAGTACCACCAAAAAAAAAAAAAAAAAAAAAAAAAGAAAGAAAGAAAGAAAGAAAAAGAAAAAACTCAAAAAACAAAAACCACCTAAAAATAAATAAAAAAGGGCTCTGCTCAGAGGCAGAATGCCCTTGGGTTCAACCTTAGCACCACAAAAGAAGGTGAAAGAGGAGAAGGAGGAGGAGGCTGCGGCTGTGGCAGAGGAAGAGGTGGTGGCAAATTAAGGATGGCTGGCGATGAGGGTGGAGTGCAAAGGCCACAAGAGAATGAAACCTATTCTTGAGATTTGTTAGCTTCTGTCTGTACATCTACCATACTGTGAAATGTAAAGGGTTAAAAATATTTTAAATGAGAGACTTCCGGGAAGATGGCGACCGAGAAAAGCGGGGCTTAAGAGCCCCACTAACAACCAGTCTCCATTACCACAAAATCAGCGCCTTTCATAGCCAGAAAACACCATCACCAGAGAAACAAAAAAATCACCAGGCTCCAGAGAGAAAGCAGACTGAGAACAGAGCTCAGAGCCACAGAGGAGATACACCGGCCTCACGCCCGAGGACGCGGCAGCAGCGCCATACTGCCGGCGGCAGCGGCGAATTCACTGGACAGCTACAGCAACCCGAGGTGAGCCGCTGCGGAACAGCCAGGCGGGATCTTTTGGCGCAGGGAGCATCTAAAGCTCCCAGTGGCTGAGCTCAGCACACGCTGCAAGAACTCAGAGTGGAATTCAAAACCAAGAAGAAATAAGCCAGCCTCAAGGCCAAGGACGTAGCAGCGGCGCCATATAGCCACCGGCGGCAGCAGCAGCGAATTCACCGAGTCCAGTACAGCTACATCTGCGTACTCAAGAACAGTGAGTCAAATTGCGGGCCACAGAGGAGAAATCCCAGTACTGTACTCCCTGGGACTTGACCCAGTAGGGGAGTGGCAGTGGCAGAGATATCACACCATAGGAGAACGTGCAACCTGGCACCCCCCATAGTTAAAAGCAGCCTCTATTGACCCCCTGGGTCGGAGACTCTGTGATACAACCCAGTAAAGGAGTAGTGGGGTCTGAGATACTACAGACTCGAGATCCAGAGCACCTTAAGTGAAGTCATAGTGACCCAAGGGAAGAACCCAGAGAAGGCACAAACTTCCGAAATCATGGGAAAGAGGAATAATACTGGAGCAATGAATGCCCACAACCCCACAACATCAGAACCCGATAAAACAGAAAATCAGAGATTTCTAGAAGATCAAATCAGGAAGATAACTGTAGAAATAATAGAGGTGCTTCGAAAAGAACTCAGAGAGAGCCAAAAAGAGATAAAGGATGCAATTAATGAAGTAAAGGCCTCAATTCAAAGCACAAACAACCGATTAGACCACATGGAGAACAGAATCTCGCTCTTAGAAGATGATCATTCCACAAATGAACGCATAGTTTCTAATCTAGGAAAAAATATCCAACAGCAGGAATCTGACATTGAAGAAATATGGGCCCATTTGAAGAGAGCTAACCTAAGAATAATTGGAATAGAGGAGGGAAAAGAAAGTGAAACCAAAGGGATCAACAATCTCTTCAAGGAAGTAATAGCAGAAAATTTTCCAAACATAGAGCAAGCGGTTGATACACAGGTCCAGGAAACTTATAGAACTCCCTTTAGACAGGATCGGAGAAGAGGATCCCCACGACACATAATTGTCAAAGTGACCAATGTGGAAGCCAAGCAGAGAATCTTAAAGGCAACAAAAACAAAGGGCCAAGTGACATTCAGAGGCAAACCAATTAGAATCACTCCAGACTTCCCAAACCAAGTCATGAGAGCCAGAAGGGCTTGGAGTAACATATTCCAAACTCTGAAAGAAAACAACTTCCAGCCAAAAATTTCCTACCCAGCAAAACATTTTATCAAATTAGATGGAAAAATAAGAAGCTTCCATGACAAACAGAAACTGAAGGAATTTATGTCTTCAAATCCAGCACTAGAGAAAATACTCAAAGAGATTAACTACAAAGAAGAAATAGGTAACACACACCAGAACCAGAGAAACAAGATTTTCCATCCAACAGACAACTAAGATTGGTTATCTGTGGAGATTCATTATTTATGTTAGTCTTTTACCTATCTCTAAACTGTATTGTTTGCCTTTATTGTTGTTAATTTTTAGGATTTCTAGTTGGAATATTAATATACCTTCAGATATAGCATTGGAAATATTTTATCCAATTCTATTAGTAACTTTTAACTCTGTTTACATTGTCTTTGGATATACAATATTTTTTTATTTTTTAGGGAGTTTGTATACTCTTCTGTTGCCTGTGCCATTGAAATCATATCCAAGAAATCACTGCCAATTTCAATGTTGTGAGGTTTTATGACCCAGATTTTTTTCTAAAAGTTTATAGTCTTAAGATTTATATTTAGGTCTTTTATCTATTTTGAGTTAATACTTGTATATGGGATTAGGTAAGGGTCCAATTTTATTCTTTTCCATGTAATTATTATTTTTCAACAATATTTAGTTAAAAGATTATTATTTCCACCACCAAATGTTCGTGGAAACCTTGTCAAAAATAACTTGATAATATAGGGAAGAATTTAGCTCTAGGCTTGTATTTAACTCCAATGGTTTATATATCTGCCTTTAGAACAGTACTACACTGTTTCAATTATTGTAGCTTTATATGGTTTGAAATCAGAAAATATATATCTTCTAGCTTTGTTCTTTTTCAAGATCGTTTTGGGTATCTAGAGTCCATATTCCATATTAGGATAGATTTTTTTCTGAAAAATAAATATATAAATATATGATAGTTTCACCTTAAAAAAATAGAAAAAAAGTATTCTCTGGTAAGAAAGAAAGCAAAAAGAAATATTGAAATGTTATCTTTAAGTCATCAAAAGCTTGGTATCAGACAAATGAAACTGTTATGTGAGATTATCAATTTTAATTTTGGATAAATTGCTATAATACTAGATGTCAACCACTAAGCCAAGCATGGGAAGGAGGGATAGGGAGGGAATGGGGTGGGGATCGGTTGGGGGCTGACTGGGCGATGTGTGCATGTATGTCTACAAAAGTTTGTATCCCACTATGATGTATTAATACAGTGCACCAATAAAATAAATAAATAAATAAATAAATAAATAAATTTTTAAAAAAAGAGGTGGTGGCAGCTTGCTGGAGCAGCAATGATAGAATAACATGTCGGTTCAGCATGGTAAGAACATGAGAGTTTCATGAGACCCTCAGCAACTCAAACCCATTTCAGAATAAAAAAAATAAAAAGGACTGGAGGTGTAATTGGAAGGTGGAATGCCTCTTGGTTCATTCCACAGTACCAAAAAATAAAAAATAAAAGAATATGAGCATTTCCATTGAGGCGCAGTACTGCCCTCCTCTAATCCCAATATCCCAATATTTGGGAGGCTGAGAGAGGAGGAGGACTGCAAGTTTTAGGCCAGATCACACAGTAAATTACAGAGACCTTGTTTCTAAATACAAAGGGCCGGGGTCAGGGGTCTAGTTTGGAGGTGGAATAACCCTAGAATAAATCCACAGTTCAGAAAAAAAAAAAAAGCTGGGTATGGTGGTGCATGCCTGTAAACCCTATACTTGGGAGGCTGAGACAGGAAGGTTGCAGGTTCAAAGCCAGCTTCAGCAACTTAGTGAGACCCTGTTTACAGAAAAATAAAAATAGGGCTGGGGGTATAGCTCATTGGTAAAATGCCTCTGGGTTCAACCCCCAACACCACACATACACAAAAAAAGGCTGGCGTGGTGGCACACACTTGTAATCCCAGTGCTTGTGCAGCTGAGACAGGAGGATTATGCAGGTTTGAAGCCAGCCTCAGTTGGTTTAAAAGATCCTGTTTCCAAATAAAATATAAAATAGGTTTGGGAGTATAGCCCAGAAGTAAAAAAAAAAAAAAAAAAAAACTCCTGGGTTCCACTCCCAGTACCACAAAGAAGGAGGAGAAGGAGAAGAAGAAGGATGAGGAGGAGGAGGAGGAGGAGGAGAAGAAGAAGGATGAGGAGGAGGAGGAGGAGGAGGAGAAGCAGCAGCAGAAGCAGCAGCTGTGAGTATTACATAAGTAGCAGGGGCTAGGAGTGAATTAGAAAAGAGCGAATCCATATCTTAGAACTATGAAAATGGTCCCCAAGAATCATGCTTATTCATGAGACAGCCAGCAACTGAATGCCAGTCATACACAAGGCACTAACAACCAAGAAAAGACTTCCAGCAGCATGGAAAATATGAGACCAGCCGGGTGTGGTGGTGCATGCTTATAATAACAGGAGGAACACAGGTTCATGGCCAGCCTCAGCTACTTAGTGAGACCCTGTTTCAAAATAAAGAATAAAAAATAGGGTTCAGGGTATAGCTAAGAGATAGAATGTCCCTGGGTTTAATTTCCAGTATCCCCTTCAAAAAAAAAAAAAACAACAACAACAAAACAAAACAATCCTCAGTGACATAAAATAAAATAAGTAAAATAGGGTTGGGGGTGTAGCTCAGAGATAGAATGCCCCTGTGTTCAATCCCCAGTATCCCCCCCCCCAAAAAAAAAGGAAAGAAAAGAAGAGGCCATCAGCTGAAGAGAGAGAGGCCAGAGAGAGGAAAGAGCATCACATGTGTTGGAATATCCCATGAATTTTCTTTATGGGAGTCTGAGCAGAAAGAAAAAATTAAATGAAGTTAGAAATAGCCAGTTTTAGGCATCTGCCATGTCCAGAGGGGACAAAGTCATCTTATGACACTATCAACAAAGCAGTAACTTGGTCAGCTGCATTTCCACTCTCTTCACTCCAGAGAAGCTATTCTTAGCAAGATGGGGGAGGTGAAGTACAAGCCCAAGGAACAGAGGATTCTCCCTGCTTCCTTGATTCTAAGCTTCTCACTGGTTGCAGGACCTAGCAGGAAGAAAGGACAAAGTAGAACTTTAAATCAAGCTCTGATTTTTTAGGGGATTGCTGGTTGTGTTCTCCCCACCATCTCTTTTTCTGTAGTTGGAGTGAGACCACATTCTCCAGTTTCTTTTGCAGGTAGACACCCTGATGGGATTAGGTTCTGGTCAATGGATTGTGAACGAAAGTGATGGTAACGACTTCTGGGACGTGCCCTTAAAGAGAAAGCCTTCATGATGGCTGGAATGTGATGTGGTACTGAGCCATTCTGGACCATGTAGTCTAGAACGACACTCCAGGGTTGGTGAGGCAAGAAGACAAAGGAGACAAACCTTGGCTAACTTTGGGAAGACTAATCTAGCTGTTGTATTAGTTTGCCTTTACTTTGCAATAAGCAGAAATCTTGGTGCCACACTAAAATAAGCATTCATTTCTCACTCATGCATTTGTAAGTTGGCTGGGGCTGACATGCTTGGCATGACTCTGATCTCGAAGGTTTTAAACAAGTATGGTCTTCACTGTGTGGGGTGTGTGACATGACTGCCCCCCAATTCTCATTTTGACCACTTTCAACTTCCCATATGAGCTTTTTTTTTTGTATTGAGGACTGAACCCAGGGATATTCTACCTCTGAGCTATACCTTCAAGCAGCCCTGTTCATTTTTTATTTTGAAACAGGGTCTAAGTTGCTACGGCTGACTTCAAACCCACAATCCTCCTGTCTCAGCCTCCCAAGACCTGAGATCTTTATGAGTGCTTTCTCTTCTATTCCTTTTTTTTTCTTCTTGTGGTGTTAATGATTGAACTCAGGGGCCTTCTACCTCTATGCTACGTTCCCAGCCCTATTTTATTTTCTCTTTGTTAACAGGGTCTTGCTAAGTTGCTGACAGCCACACTAAGTTGCTGAGGCTGGCTTTGAACCCGCAATCCTCCTGTCTTGGCCTCCCAAATTCTGAGATTTTATAATCTTGATGCTCTGTTTCAAAATTTGGATCAAATTCAGCTCTCTAGGTCTCTGATACTAATCCCCAAACCGTAGATTGATTGGAAGCTCCTAGAAGGACAGGGACACTTTCTTCCCTTTGCAGCAGTTGGATCCGGTTTGCAGTTTTCCCACACTTGCGAATGCAGTGTCCTGAGCCCCTCAGAGGTGTGGCCACCAGTGGATGCTGCTTTTTCCTCAGAAGTCTGAGTTTTATTTCCATAAGTCTCCTCCAAAGGTCCAAACTGTTATAATCTCAACCTGTTCCCTTCCTCCCCCTTGCTCTAAACATCATTGCTGTTTCCTGCAGCTTCTACTTCTGTGATACATTGAGTTCTTCTCTGGCATTCTCAATTGCCTAATCACCAGTTCTTTATAATAAATTGTTAAAATGAGCCGGGTGGTGTGTTTCTTCGCATTACCTTGACGGATTCAGTAGACTATATCCTGTGTTTGTGAGCTTCCCGTTAAGAATTTCCTGTTTGAGGTATTTTCATGACATCCTCCCTCCATATCTGTTACTCTTCTCTGTATTAGAACTTATCTGCTAAATTGTCACCATTACTATTTTTACTATTATTATTGTGTCATCTATCTCCATCCCAGGCCAATAAGTTTTCGAGGTCAGAGCCTGTTTTCTCAGTCCTTGACACATGGGACTCTGAACAACACGTTTAAACAAATGAATGAGCAAGTGGGGAAAATAACAGGAAACGGAGTTAGTTGTTCGTATGACATTTGGAAGGCTCACGCAGCACCAAAAGGAAAGAGAAAGTTAGATGGTGATGTGAGAATCGGGAGGGCTGTGGCTGCCAGCTGTGAGCCCAGATCTAAGCACTCAGGAGCGCTCGGTAAGTAACCTGAACCCATCACAGGATCTGAGGAGGCATCCAAGACTGCAACGAATACAGTCACGGCGTGGATGGGGAGGAGCAAAGGGCTGGAGGACTCCGAGAGACGCAAAGATGCGTTGGCCAATCGAGCCTCTGACAGATGATCAAGCCTCCTACGTCGGCACCAGGTGCTGCCAAACCCTTTACCAGGTTTCACTCCGGTTCCTCTGCTCCGCGCCTCTAGAGGAAACCGATAAAACTCGGAGAACTGGGTCCACATTGTTTTTCCGGGCATGCGCCTTCGCCGCGTTCTCACGCAGGCGCAATAACTTCCTCTGGAAACTGGCCCCGCCCATTTCCGACCAGGGGTGGGAGGAGCGTTCGCCCCGCTTAATTTATCACCTTTCCTGTGCTTCCCCGCCCTCGGGTTCCTGTGGGGGAAGCCTCGCGAGATTGCCGACGGCGGTCCCCGGCAACACCATCTTTGTAACTGGCGAGCGACGGCAGCCGACGGAAGCCCTGGAGCCGGCGGGTCGCTTGCCAAGCTTTGGCCGAGACCGGATCCAGGAAATACGAGGCGGGCCTCGGTGGGAGGGACGCGCCGAGGGAGGAGGGAGGGAAGGGGGCGGCGGCGGCGGCTCACACCGGATCCGGGCTCGGCGCGGCGCGCACCCGAGGGGGGTCGGGCGGGGAAGCGGCGCCGGCCCGGACCCCCCTGCGGGAGCCGGCGGGCGTGAGGGCGAGGCGGCGGCGAAGGCACGGCGAGAGCGGCGGCGGCCGGGTGAGTGTCTCCGCGGAGGCCCGGCACCTGCCGGGGCCGGGGCGTCTGGCTGCCCCGGGGTCGCCCTGGTGACCCCGCGCGCGGGACGGTGGGCGTGCGCGCCGCTGCGGGGTCGGGGAGGCTCGGCTCGGCCCGGAGCAGCGGCTGCCACCGGGAACGGCGGGGCTGCTGGAGGTCTGCGCAGGGCCTGGCGCGTTCCTGCCCGCCCGGGACGCCCCGGGAGGCGGAGGGGAGAGGGAGTGGCCGGGGTGGGGGGGCGGCTCGATTGGCGCCTGCTCCCCAGGCTGAGGGGTGGATGCGCTTTTTCGCAGGTTCCTAGATATTGGGAAGAGTGAAGCTTTGTGGACCGCCTGTGCGCCCCAGCAAGGTGTGTGGGGATGAGGTCTAGCAGCAGCACCTGAGGTTGGATCTATCGAGGGTGTTGAGATACCGTGGGGAAGGTTAGTAGTAATAGTAATGGTTGGCAGGTGTGGAGTAAGGAGAAAAATTGCGTTTATTTAAAGATCATACAAGCAGACCTCTGAGGTCCGACAACAGATTAGAGTTATTCTTAGTTGGAGTTCTCCAGTACCGTGTGCCTGATCATAAGTGCGTAAAAGCAAGATTTAAGGAGGTGAGATGGGGACAAGGTGTGTTACAAAGTAAGCTGCGTGTAAAATAAAAACTTAGTACTGTTGATGTGTTAAAATGTAAGACGTTTTTGTCTCTGCAGAAATATAACTTCTTTAGATTTTTAAAAAATTGGTCCAGACAGGACTTTTCAGTTTGGTGTGTTCTTCATTGAGGTTTTGTCTGTCAGACAGTAATTTGGGCGTGTAATGTGTTTACATATGGTTTGTAAAAGAACAGGAATGAATAGGATAAAAGAACAGTTTGACAAACTGAGCTTGCTTTGCCCACTTTTTCCTTTTGGAAGTATAGGAGAGGTTTTTGTTTTTGTTTTTTGCTTTAGGAATAGTTTGCAGTAGTATACTAAGAATATGAGTAGGGAGAAAAAAAATCAAGAAAGGGCTTTTGAGATGAGAGTTTAATTTTGCACAGTGTTAGATTATTAAGGGCATCATCACCCTTGGTAAGTTTTGTGATGGTGTCTATGAACGTGGAGAGAAAGCAAGCATATACACCTACATAATTTGAAATCAGTGTGTGGTATGAATTTTTACAACTTTAGGACCTCCTCATCCCTGTTGATTTACAATTGGCTTAATCAAGGGAAATCAGACTTCAGTGAAGGTAAACAATAAATGTGATTTGCATCTTTACATCTAACAGAACATAATCTGTTTTCAATCACCCTGAATTTTCTTATCTTTATTTGGCACATTATACGCGCGCGTGTGTGTGTGTGTGTGTGTGTGTGTGTGTGTGTGTGTTACTGGGGATTGAACCCAGGGGCATTCTATCACTGAGCTACACCTCCCACACATGTACTTTTTTTTTTTTTTGAAACAGGGTCTCAGTAAGTTGCTGAGACTGGTCTTGAAACTGCAGTCCTCCTATTTTAGCTTCCCAAGTACTGGAATTACAAGGGTGCACCACCGCACCTGGTCACATTATACTCCTTAATGGCAGACCACACTGTACACTTTGTGTTGGAGCTAACATAGAATGTATTGAGGCACTGGGCTTGGTGGGTAATGTACATTTACATTTAATCCATATAGCTACCTTGTGCTAAAGACTGTTATCCCTGTCTTTCAGATAAGGACACTAAACTCCAGTATTCTTCTGGAATAATTGACATAGCTAAGGAGGTCACTTGATAAATTTCAGAGCTAGAACTCAGCCCATGTGTGTCTGATTCTAGAGCATGTGTTATTTGTATCATATTCTGCACAAGCTTTTGTGCTGACTAATAAGAGTTTTATGAAAATAGAAATTTTTGCGACAAAGAAACCTTTCAGTTCTTTTAGTAATCTTGAAAGATTTCAGTGTCCCTGACTCGGGACAATCTTAAGTTTTTTTCTTTTCAGATGTGTCCATTTTCTAGTCAGAGGTAACATTTGAGCAGAATTTCAGAATTCTGCTGATCTGTAGGGATTCCAAATGGCTAGTAGAGACCTATCTGAAATTTAGATGTTTTCGGTAACTTTGCCTCATTTCTGCATGCTCAAGATACTTCAAAGATCAGGTATATTTTACTTGGGAGGCTGAGGCAGGAAGATTTTCAGTTCAAGGCCAGTCCAGGCAACTTAGCTAGACCTTGTCTCAAAATAAAAAAGGGCTAGGGGGTAGCTCAGAGGTAGAATGCCTGGGTCCAATCCCCATTACCACCACCCTCCTTTCAAAATTAGGTACTTTATTCTGACATGGAATAGTATTTCAAAGTATATTACTAAAATAAATTAGCATTTTTCTTCTCTCTAATTTGTTAAAAAGGCTTTGAACTCAGGTCATGTTTTGCAAAAATATTATGGGAACCAGCATAATCTTTTTAAGGGGCTAGGGACTAAAAAAACCTTAGAGGTTCCCAAACAGTATCTGAGATGTTGGTGAAACCCCAGGAACATATTGTGGTGGTGGTGGGGGGGGTTGCCACTTTTGTCTCTGTTGACCTCTGCTGTTGCATCTCTGCTGTGCTGTTGAGTCCTGCCTTCCTGGCCCTTATCTCTGCAACTGAGAGGCCCTACATCTGGGCAGAGTTCAACTAGAACAACAGCTGTAAAAATCAGAAAAGAAAAAAAAAAGATTCTAAGTGGCATTTGTCCTGTAACATAACATTTGGTTAGGTTTACCTATGATTAATTTATCTCTGGCTAGGAATTCTGTAGAAGTTATTGTGCAATTTCGAATTTGCCACCACATCTTTTAAGAATCAAATTGTTTTTTTGGGGGGGTCTCAGTGTTGTTGCTGTGTCTCATAGAAATGGAAAAAGATATTCCACTGTACACAGTAGCATGTATATGTGTGTTATATAGAGGATGGGACTTTTAAATAATACCCTGAAGTCTTAACAAGCAATCATTAGTCTGAATGAGCAAGTTTTTAATCATAGATATACTCCCAAGAAAGAGTTAAATATACTTCTTGTGAAGGCACTCATGATATTTGGACTATTAGGGTGAAAAAAATTGACAAATGATAATGTAACTGAGAGCTTCCAAATAAAAAAATCTCTTTCTGAAGTGATTTATATTGTCACTGTATAAAGAAAAGACACCAGGAGTGGCCTTATGTGTAAAATATCATACCTTCTGCATAATCAACCTCAAATTATTACCTTGGCCGCAAATATTTATTGTCCAAAAGTGAAGTGGAGGCTATGCATGGTGGTGCAAGCCTGTAATCCCAGTACTTGGGAGGCTGAGAAAGGAGAATCACAGGTTTGAAGCCATCCTCAGCAATTTAGTGAGGCTCTCAGCAACTTAGCAAGACCCTGTTTCCAAGTAAAAAATAAAATGGGACTGGGAGCATAACCCAGGTAGAATGCTCCTGCCTTCAATCTCCAGCACCACAAAAAATAGAAGTGAAATGGACTTAGTGAAATATTTAGCACTGTCAAATCCTAAACACTTAAGAACATTTATTCATAGTTTAATTCATTGACCGCTCTATTTACTTGTCTAACTCCAACATCCCACTTCTCTCCCTGCTTGAAATTTTTGGCCTGTTTTCCTTCTTCTCTGTCTGATGCTATCCCTGATATTACCAGAATCTTTCTTAGTTTTCAGTTGACAGTGAAGTCTTTGACAACGTGGATGCTGACAAAGAGGGCACCAGAACTTCTCCAGGGTAATTCTCTAAATACCTGTGTTCCAGGAGGTCAAGAGAGACGTGGATAGGGGCCTTAGCCCACCCCATTCTTTTTCAAAAAGGAGAAAGAGAATCAGGGTGAGGGAGGCAGTGTCAAGATACCTGATAGGATAACTTTTCTGCTCTCCTTACGTGTTGAGAGAAGTTTATAAAAGTTTTGTAAAAGCCTGCGTGCTGTTGGGCATGTTGGCAGCACATACCTGTAATCTCAATACTTAGGAAGCTGAGACTGGAGGATTGCAGATGCAAGGCCAGCACGCAGCAAGCAATTTAGCAACACCCTGTTTCAAAAGTAAAAAGAAAGGACTGGGGATGTAGCTCAGAGGTAGAGTATCCCAGGGTTCAATCCCAACTGAGACTCTGCTGCCGGAATAGGTACCGTTTCCTCATTTTCTTCCCCAGCTTCCCCCACTCTCATACTTTTTCCTTATTCCTTTCAGCTACTCCCTCCCTCCCGAATCGTTCTCTCCCAGGTTGGTCTTCCCTTCTGCATCCTGCATCCTGCATCTCCTCTCCTGCCAACCCTGCCTTTTGCCCTCATTTGTGTTTTTCCTCTGGCCCTGCTAATAGTCAGCAGAGGGAAGATTTTCTACTTCCAGGACAGAATGGGGCAGGGGTAGTTGCTTTTATACTGAATCGAAAAGCTAAATGGGTTTTTCCATATAAACGGTTGACTGCACAGAATTGATGTTGATACACCTCTGTAACCTTATGGATGTTTACGCTTTTGTGGGCTGGCTTGGAAACCTAGTGTGTTGGCCATTGTTTCCTGGGAAGCCAAGATCTGAGGTTCAAAAAGATGATTCAGAAAATCATCTTGAAGCAGGGTGTGGTGATGCACACTTGTTAACCAAGTACTTGGGAGGCTGAGACAGGATGATACCAGGTTTGCATCCAGCCTCAGCTACTTAGGCCTTGTTTAAAAAAAAAAAAAAAGAATGAGGGTGTAGCTCAGAGCTAGAATATCCCTGGGTTCAGTCTCCAGTTATGCAATAACAAATAAACAAAAAATATCTTGTGCTCCAGAAGTCCCTGGAGGTAGAGTATATTTTGTTAATTACTTGGATGGCAGATAGCACACCTTAAGCTATCTAAAATTAGGTTTGTTAGGAATCAAATGGCTTCTCTGGGAAATGAATTGATAGGCTTTTTAGATTATCAGTGAATTTAAGCACATGTATGGTGGGGTACTGGGGATTGAATTTAGAAGCATTCTACCTCTAAGCTACACCCCCAGCCATTTATTTTTATTTTGAAACAGAGTCTCACTAAATTGCCGAGGATCTGGCTAAGTTGCTTAGGCTGGCCTCGAACCTGCCATGCTGTCTGCCTCTCCAGTACTGGAGTTAGAGGTGTATATTACCCTGCCTGGCTAGATACATGTTTTGAAATAAAATTTAAGTTCAGTTCATCTCATCTTAGTGTTTGTTGTTAAAGGATATCTTATAGTGTTGTTAACAACAGAGTTTGTCATAAAAGGAATATCTTGTTCCCATTTCTTGTCTGATGATTTGAACTTTGAGATATTAGACTTTTTGTAGTTCTTTTACCCTAATTTACCTAGTGGTAAATATGGGCAGTGTGTTTATTTACCTGAAGATCTTAAGGTAAAGTTTTATTCATTTGTTGCTGTTACATACCATTACTACTGTTCATGGTGTTCAGATAATGAAATGAAAGAGTTCAGGCTCATAAAAGCAAAGCCAAAGATAACGTGTTCTTAGCTTGGTTGAAGGAAATATTCCTAATTAAAAGCAAGGTGGCTCTCTTTTGTATATTTCCAAACTACTTTCTAATTTGAAAAACAAATTTGAGTAAGCATTCTGTTCATTTTACGAGTTCACCAAAATTTTTAATTACATACACACAAAGTATGGTGGTTAACACAAACATGATTCTTAGGGGTAAAATGTTCAAATGTTGTGATCTTCTGATACTAACTAGCTCTGTTCTTGGGCAAATTGCTTAATCTCTGACCTATTTCCTCAATTTTTGAAATGGGGATAATGTGGTATACCTCATGTAAGGATTAAATGAACCAGAAGATGCATTTTATTTAAAACATGCCTAGCAATGGCAAATGCTCAAAAAAAACTTAGTTCTTGTTATTATTACATGATCATCATCATTATAACTGTAAATACTTTAGTTACCTTCTGAGTGATGCCCTTCTGTTCTGGTGAGGGATAGGTGTGAAAGAATATTCCTTTACTAGGCAGTACTATTATTTATTTATTTATTTATGAGTCTAGGGATTGAACCCAGAGGCATTTGACCTCTATAGCTACAACCCCTGCCCAGTTTTTTATTCTTTATTTTGAAACAGTGTCTCACTGAGTTGCCAAGGGCCTCACTAAGTAGCTAAGGCTGTCCGGGAACCACATCCTCAGGTCTTAGCCTCCCAAATGCTGGGATTACAAACATGGGCCACCAGGCCCTGTTTACTAGGCAGTACTTTTTAAAAGCAGTTTATTGAGGGGATCAGAGGGAGCAGTATAGTAACTGCTAGATACACACACAATCAGCCATAGTACAGGAAATGCATCGAACATTAAACTAATTTTTTTTCAGTAGCACCATTCCCATCATGTTATTTAAAGAACTATGCTTCTGGCCACACACTTGTATTCCCAGCATTTGGGAGACAGAAACCGGAGGATCGCAGTTCGCGGACAGCCTCAGCTACTTAGTGAGACCCTTTGCAACTCAGTGAGACCCAGTTTCAAAAAAATAAAAAGACTAAAAAATAGGACTAGGGGTGTAGCTTGAAGGTGCAGTGCCCATGGGTTTCATCCCCAATACTGGTGGGGGGGGGAGCTATGCTTCTTAGCCAGGTACGTTGACACATGCCTGTAATCCCTATATTTAGGAGGCTAAAACAGGACGGTCACAGGTTTGAGGTCAGCCTCAGCAACTTAGAACCTATTTCAAAATAAAAGATACAGCTGGACCTGGTGGCACCTGCTTGTAATAACAGTACTTGGGAGGCTGATACAGGAGGTTTGCAGGTTCGAGGACAGCCTCAGCAAATAGACTATTATTAACCTAGTGAGCCTGTTTCAAAGTAAAAATAAAATAAGCCTGGGGATGTACCTTAGAGGTAGAATGTTCTGGGTTCAACTCCCAGTGCCACAAATAAAAAATAAAGCAGGGTTAGGGGTGTAGTTGGAGGTAGAATGCCCTTGGATTTGATAGCCAGTGTCACAAAAAAAAGAGAGAGAGAAAAGAAAAAGAGCTCTGCCTCTTTGATGTATGAGCAAAACTAGATTGAGTAATTCAGTGAGTGCCTTTATTAAAATTTAATGATCTTGGCATCTATAAGGCTGTGTAGAGGGAGCTTCAATGTCTAAATGGTCTATAAAGGCTTTTTTGTTTTGTTTTATTTTGAAATCAGCACATTTTCCCAGAGGAAAAAAAATGTTGCATATGGTGTTTGGATTCTTAGACCAACCAAATGTATCTGAATTTGAATACTGATAGTACTATAAAACTAACCTCTTTGTGTAACAGTGTGTCAGCAAGAACGCCTTGCCTTGAGTACAGAAGGTACTAAAAGATTATGAACACTGTCTTGCAGAGAGGGCAGCAGAGTCCTCTTATTCCATGATCCGAGGAAGGACACCCGCATCTTGGGAAGGTTTTCTCATCTGGTAGTGTCTCAGGATAAGGTGAGGAGTGGGGCTAGTTTCTAGAAGAGAGGGGTGTTTTCCTGGTTTGGCTTGTCAAAAAGCTTTACTGCATGGTACTGGTGGTCATGAGCACCAGCTTTCAGCCCAGAGTGCTTGCTTTCAAATTGCTGTTCATTACTTGCAGAACTTCTCATCTGTGAACTGTAGATAAAAGTAGTTCCCTCCTTATAGGGTTCTTGGTAGGATTAAATGTGTTAGTATCTTTGAAGAGCTTAAAACAGCCCTTAGCCCGCAGGTGAGTACATAAGAAATAAGTATGTGTTTACTTTTATTAAGTTTTGTGGTTTTAAAACCTCTAAAATACCTTTCTTTACTTGGCTGTCTACTGCCTACATATATTGAACTTACATTAAATAGCATTCTTTTCACCTTCCACTGAGGAATGGTATTAGACTTTACCTTTTCATTTTTCCCAAAAGGATGGTTTTTTTTTTTTAAGGCTTTGGTGTGTGTGTGTGGGGGGGGGGACTGCATTCATTTTATAATTATGGGAATTAGTGTTTTTTTTTTTTTTGGCACAGTATTGGGATGGAACCCAGAAGCATTCTACCTCTGAGCTACACCCCTAGCCCTATTTTTAGTTTTTATTTTGAAACAGTTTCACTGAGCCACAAAGGGCCTCACTAAGTAGTAGCTAAGGCAGTCCTCCAACTGCAATCCTCTTGTCTCAGCCTCCCAAATGCTGGGATTACAAGCATGTGCTACCATGCCTGGCAATTGTTAGCATTTTAAAGATTCTCTTCTGTGAATCTGTTTTGCCACCCCACTCTCCCCTACCCCCACATTTAGATTTTGTGTGTATGGATGGAGATATATTACTTGAAGATAATGACTGTAAAGTGAGGTAAATTTCTCAACTTTTGACAGTTTTTGCTAAGTCGTTTATTTTTCCTCTCCTTTTCCTTCTTTTTGTTTTTGCAGTGCTAGGGTCAAACTCAGAGCCTCTGACATGCTAGGCAAGCACTCTGCCACTGAGCTAGTCCTTTTTATTTATTTTTTAAATTTTTAGACAGGTCATTGCTAAATTACTGAAGCCAGCCTCCAATGTGCAATCCTCAGCCTCCTGAGTAGCTGGGATTATAGGTGTGTGCCACTAAGCCTAGCTGAGTCATTTCTTTTCAAATAAAATTTTTATTGTGGAATAATTTTAGATTTAAACTTGCAAAGATAGTACACATTTTGTTAAGTCATTTTTAATTATTTGTATTATTGAAGCTCCAGGGTTTTTTTTTTTTTTTTTTGGAGGCGGTGGACTCTATTCTGGGGATTGAGCCCAGAGATACTCTACCACTGAGCTATATCCCTAGCCCTTTTATTTTTTATTTTGAAACTCACTAAGGTTGCCTAGGGTCTCACTAAATTGCCTAGCCTGGCCTTGAACCTGTGATCCTCCTGCCTTAGCCTTTTTACTCTCTGGAATTACAGATGTGTGGCACCACAGCTGGCTGAAATCTCCAGTTCATCGTCTATTCCCTCTGTTCCTCTATCCTTTCCTTTTTTTTTTTTTTTTCTTCCTTGTGGCATTGGGGATTGAACCTCTGACAGGGACATTCTACCTCTGAGCATTCTTCCAGCCCTATTTTATTTTTGTTTTGAAATGAGTCGCGCTAGGATGATGAGAGTCTTGCTGAGGATGTTCTCAAACCTGCAATCTTCCTGTCTCAGCCTCCCAAGTACTGGGATTACAGGCATGCTCCACCTTGCCCTGCTGTCTGGGTCGCCCCTCCCTCCCCCTCCCTCCCTCCCTTTCTTCCTTCCTTCTTTCCTATGTGTAGTATTTTGGAGATGGGACCTAGAAACATTCAAACTGTGAGCTACACCTCCAGCCCTTTTTTTGTTCTGAAATAGGGTCTCTGCTACATCGTTGAGAGTTTTACTACTTGTTGAGACAGTCTTCAAATCTGCAATCCTCCTGTCTCTGCCTCCCAAGTACTGGGATTATAAGCATGTACCACCATGCCTGCCTTTCTCCAGTTCCTCAGTGCATACATTTCTGTAGCTATAAAACCATTTTCTGATTTTCTTTGCACTTTTCTGCAGGCTCTCAAGGGCCAGTTTTCTCTAGGAATGGCAAGGGCAGGAATTAATCTTGGCGCTGAACTTTATAGTTTGAAGTAAAAGAGAGTGCCTTAATTGTGGAAAGACCCCTATAAGATTGGGGTTAAGACTAAAGCATTCTTATAATTTATGTTTTCACAGGACTAAATGGGTTATTTTATGTAGTATATACTTTTGATAGATTTAATTTCAAAATGACAAGGTACTGTTTTAAAAATGTTAAGCATACTTATTCTTGGATATGGATGTGAACTAGGATGAATTGAACAATTTAAAAATTTAAGACTCATTGATTAATAAACTTATTAAAATAAAATTTTAATGTCAGTTAAATTGCAAATGTAATATGTAGAATAAAATATATAAAGTAGTAACTTAGCATATTTGTTTATATGAACCCTTAGAATTGTGGCCATGAGAGAGAGGGGTGGGGGAGGGTGTATATGTATGTTTTAGTTACTGGGAATTGAACCCAGGGGCATTCTGTGAGCTATATCCCCAGCCCTATTTTTACTTTTTACTTTGAGACAGCATCTCTCCCCAAGTTGCTGAATTTGGCTTTGAGTTTAACGCCTCAGCCTCCCAAGTACTGGAATCACAGGCATGCTCACTCTTGCCTGGTACATGATTAATTTTTAAAAGTCTTTTTTTGAGATACCATATGTAATAGATGGATTAATTTATCATATGTGCCTTAAATTTGATGTCAAACTCATCATTCAGTGTAAATAGAAATTTATCTGTTAGGCTTCATTTTTAGGAACTCATCTTTTCTGCCACAGAAATAACTTTTGGCTATTAGTCATGGATGGCAAAAATATTAATTTTCAGTTGTTTGGATAAAGATGCATCAGTTGAATATGGTGTATATTGAGGGATATTGCCAATAAGTAAACTTTCTTGGTGAATGGAAATCCCCCTAGAACTTAGAAAATTAGGAGTGGTGAATTTAATAAAAAAACTTCAATTGTGCCGGGCGTGATGGTGCACGCTTGTAATCCCCTGCTTGGGAGATGGAGACAGGAGGATCGCGCAGGTCGAAGCCAGCCTTGCTGGCTTAAGAGACCCTGTTTCCAAATAAAATATAAAAAAAAAATAGGTCTGGGAGTATAGCCCGGAGGTAGAAGGGTTCCATCCCCAGTACCATCCCCCCAAAAAATCCCAAACTTCAATTGTATGTATTCAGAACTTTTTATGATTTTAGACAAAATACCTAACTTCAAAAGATCCTGGTTTCTTTATTTGTAAAATTAAGGACTTTAACTAGATGTGTTAATCTATTCATTAATTATTTTTTAAAAATAATTTTTAAAAATTTTTTATACTGGGGGGGCATTTTACCTCTAAACTGTGCTCCCAGCCCTCCATTAAATCTAGAGATAATTCAGTTTCTTCTATTGAATTCAAGTAGTTCCACACCGACATTACTATAATTTGAAAGTCATTAGTTGGTTTGATACCTCTGAATATTTTTTGATAATTAGCATATTGCTTTTAAAATTTTTATTTGCTGGGCATGGTGGTGCAGGCTTGTAATCTCAGTATTAGTTGAGACAGGAGGATCGTAGATCAGCCTTGGCAACTTAGTGAGGCTCTCTGCAACCTAGTGAGACTGTTTCCAAATAAGAAATAAAATTGTCCTGGGGGTGTAGCTTAGAGATAGAATGCCTCTTGGTTCCGTCCGTAGTGCCCAGGAAAAAAAATTTTTTTTGATTTTTGTACTTTGCCCCAAAGTGGTGGACTTGAAACCTTTTTGGTCCTATATTCCATAAAGAATAAAGTGTATTTCTTCACACTTAGAATTAAAATTTTTTTACTAAGCATTAATATTCAGAAGGTACACATTATCAGTAGCAGGCAACTCAGTGAAATTTTACCAACTACGCACATTTGTGTATCAGGACCTAGATCAAGAAATTGAACATCAGCAGTTTAGAAATTCTGCTTACCACCCTACCCCCTAGCCATTTGCCTGAGTTTTAATATCACAGATTACTTTTGCCTACTTTTTTACTTTATATGAGCCAAATTGTACTGTATCTTTTGGGTTGTGCAGAATTGTGAATGTGAGGTGTGCCTGCTGTATACTATTCCATTGTGTGGATATATCACTGTAGATACTACTGTTGGATAATGCAGTAGCTCTCTTATTTATTTATTTATTTATTTATTGTACTAGGGGTGGAACTCAGGGGCTTTCTACCTCCGGGCTATACTCCCAGACCTGTTTTTTATTTGGAAACAGGGTCTCTCAAAGTTGCTAAGAGCCTCGCTAAGTAGCTGAGGCTGGCTTCAAACCTGTGCCAGTATTTCCCTTTATGTTTAAACTGGACGAATGGAGCTGCATTTAACTCATCTTTTCCTATCCCTTGAGGATATTTTCTCGCGTTTTCTAGAAGTTGTATAGTTTTTGCTTTCACCTATGTCCACCTAAAGCTGATTTTTGTGTGTCCTCTTAGGGGTCAATACTGTTTTTCTGCAAATGAATAATTGTCTGAGCACACACTGTCTTTTCCATACCTTGTGAGGAATCAAGTGTCCATATGCATTTAGTTCTGTTTGTGTGCTCTGTGTTCTTTTCCAGTGACCTGTTTGTCCTTATTTTGATACACATTGTCATGTTTATTACAGCTTTATAAGAAGTTTCAATATTCAGTAGAACAAGTTCTTCCCACCTAATTTAAGAACATCTTGCCTATTCCTTGGCCCTTTGCACATTTATATAAATTGTAGTATGGTCTTGCTGTCTTCCCCAACCCACAAGTGAAATCCATTGTTATTTTAATTGGATTGCTTGAAATCCCTAAGAGCAGTTTAGGAGAATTAACATCTTTATAATATTGTTTTCTACTTTATGAACATGATACACTATTCCATTTGTTTAATTCCTTCTTAGTTTTTCCCATTAATGTTTATAATCTTCTCCAGAAAGGTCTTCATACCTTTTGAGAGTTTTGTTCCTAGACATTTGATATTTTTGATGTTTATAAGACTTTGTCCAAGGGCACTTTTGTGTTGATCTTATAACAATTGTGCTAAGCTGTTGTAGCTTTTGCTATTTGTCTTTAGAATCTTTTTACTATTTATTCAATAATAATACTTATTCAATCTTTTGATCTGAAAATAAGAAATTCATTTATTCCTTTCAGATTGTTACACTTTTGATTCTTACCTTACTGTGCTGGCTAGTACTTCAATTGTATACTGAATAGAAGTTGTATTAGTAGTCACCATTTTTTGTTCCTTTCTCAAAGGAAAACTTCTAGCAGTTTTCTGCCAAATGAGATATTTGCTTTAATTTTTGCCTAGATATTATAAGAGTAAGGAAGTTTCATTCTATTATGACTTTGCTAAAGAGTGTATATATTAAATAGATACTGGATTTTATTAGATGCTTTTTTTTTGGTATTGGAGATTGCACCCAAGGGCATTCTACTTCTGAGCTAGACCCCCAACCTTTTTTATTTTTTATTTTGAAATAGATTCTTTATAAGTTATTGAAGGTCTCCCTAAGTTTCTGAGGCTGGCTGCAGACCTGCAGTCCTCCTAACTCAGCCTTCCAAGTACTGGAATTACAGGGGTGTGCCACCACACACTGCTCAGATGCTTTTCTAATGTTAAAATAACCATATAATTTTGTTCCTCAAATTAAATTTTATTGATTTATTTGCTATTGCTAAGTCAACTTTGTGTTCTAGGAATAAACACCTTTTTCAGTATCACTTAGTGAGGCCCTAAAAAGGGATAGGAGTATATAGCTCAGAGGTCAAATGTTCCTGGGGTTCCATCTCCAGAACCAAAAAATAGTTTATTTCATCTGAATTTTAGACCCTTTTAAATCACATAACATCAACAGAATTCTTGATGATGGTCCCCTTTTTATTCATATAATTCATCCTTTTAAAATGTACAATTTAAACCGGGTGTGGTGGTGCAGGTTTGTAATCCTTGTGCTTGGGAGGTGGAGACAGGAGATTGCGCAAGTTCAAAGCCAGCCACACTGGCTTAAGAGACCCTGTTTCCAAATTTAAAAAATATAAAATAGGTCTGGGAGTGTAACCCGGAGGTAGAAGGGTTTCCAAGAACCCCAGTACCACTATATATATATAATTTAGTAGCTTTTAATTTTTACAAAGTTGTGTACCTAATACCACAGTTAATTTTATATAGTTTTCATCAACCATAAAAGAATCTCTATTAGTCTCCTCATCACTCTTAGGGAATTACAAGTCTTTTTATTTATAAAGATTTGCTTATTCTGAAATTTTCATGTAAATGGCATCACACAATATGTAGTGTTTTGTGACTGGCCTCTTTCACTTAAGTTCTCAAGGTTCACCTATGTTGTGGCAAGTATCAGGACTTCATTTGTTTTTATTGTCAGGTTATAACCCATTGTATGCAAATGCTGTTTTTGTTCATCCCTGGATGGACATTTGTGTTGCTTCTCTTTTGGAGTATTATGAATAATGCTGCCATGAATATTTGTATATAGTTTTTATCAGGCATTTGTCTTATTTTCTTTTGGGGCTTTTTAATTCTTGATACAGGATATATGAATTTTTTGTCCTTTTTTTGGTACTGGAGATTGAGCCAAGGGGTATTCCATCTCCAAGCTATACCCACAGTCCTTAAATTTTTTTTTTTTTAATTTGAATCAGGATCTCCCTAAGCTGATGAGGCTGGCCTTGAACCAGAAATCCTGTCTCAGCCTCCCAAGTACCAGGACTACAGGCATGCACCACCAACCACTAGTTTTTCTTGTCTTTTGAATGAATAATTTCACTAAAAGTTTAGCAGTTGTAGTGGTTTTTCCAAAGAACTAAATTTCAACGTTGTTGATTCTTTTGTATGCATGTATGTTCTATTTAGTTAAGGTCCGTTTTATATTATTTGCCATTTATTTAGGTTCTGGAGATTGAACCCCAGGGGCATTCTCTGAACTACACTCCCAGCTCTTTATTTCTTTGTTTTGAAACAGGGTCTTGCTAGATTGCTGAGGCTGACCTGGAACCCGCAATCCTCTTTTGTCAGCCGTATAAGAATAGGGATTACAGGCATGCACCACCACTCCCAGCCTATGAATGCTTTGAAAATTGCCTTTGTTGATTTCCAACTAGGAATTCATTAAGATTGCTGTATCTGTGGTTTGAAGTATTTCATATTTTGAAAGCTTTCAGATATGCAGCTATATCCTGCCCGGTTCTCTCTTCCATTTCAATTAACTTTTGGCTATTAGGCCATCTTACTGTATCCTAGGTTTCTTACTCCCTTCATTTCTTCAGTGTGAGTCTTGCCCCAATCCATCTTCTGTTTCGCCATCCATCCCATTAAATCTTTTCCTTGAATTAATTTAATCCCATTAAATCTTTTCCTTGAATTAATTTTAATTTTTGTATTTTTCATAACAATTTTTCCTCATCTTTTGAAAATCTATGGTTATATGCAGCAAAATGATATTTCTGTCAATGAATAACTGCATAAAACATGGGTATTCCTATAATATTATCCTACTTAGTGGTGTTTTGTAGACCTATGTACACTCCCTGATGTTTGCACAGTGACATGTCTCTCCATTTATTTATTTATTGTGGTACTGAGGATTGAACCCAAGGACATTCTACCCCCAGCCCTATTTTATTTTTTATTCTGAAACAGGATTTCACTAAGTTGCTGAGGGCCTTGCTAAATTGCTGAGGCTGTCCTCGAACCTGGAATCCTCCTGTATCACACTACCAAGTACTGGAATTATAGGTGTGGGCCATCATGCCCAGCTACAATGACATGTTGTTTTTGTGGTACGGGGATTGAACCTAGAGGCATTCTACCTCTGAGCTACATCTCCAGCCCTATTTTTTATTCTTTATTTTGAAACAGGGTCTCAGTAAGTTACAGAGGGCCTAAGTAGCTGAGGCTGGCAGTGAACCTGTAATCCTCCTGTCTCAGCCTCCCCAGTACTGGGATTACAAGTACCAATCCCCCAGGTGTCATATTTCTTAAACATGTATTCATCATTGAATGATCCATGACTTCATCACTTTTTATGCTTTCTAGTTTGTTACTGAGACATTTAATTTTGGCATAATTTTAAATCAATGTTTGATAATTCCAGTATTTGGACTCTCTGAGTCTGTTTTTGTTGTTAATTATTTCTATGGCTTTCAATCATCTCTTCTTGTGTGCCTTATTTATTTGTACTCTGGGCATTTGAATGGTTATTTGAGAAATCATTTGAGATGGTATATTTCAGAAAAGATTGCGTGTGTGTGTGTGTGTGTGTGTGTGTGTGTGTGTTTTCATGTGTTCATTTGTGTTCATTCATTTGCAGGAGAGAAACCAGGATTACTTAGTTAAATCTCAGCTTTTGAGATTTTTCTGGGTCAACCAGATGACTCAAGGCAACATTGTATTCAGTGTATGGACTGATTAACTTCTGGTCTACCCTCATTTTTGTTTTGTTTTGTTTTTTGTGTTACTGAGGATAGAACCCAGGGGCCTTCTACCTGGGCTACACTTCCAGACCTATTCTATATTGTTTTTTATTTGGAAACAAGGTCTCACTAAGTTGCTGCCTCACCAAATAGCTGAGGCTGGCTTTGAACCTGCACGATCCTCTTGTATCAGCCTCCAAGTCCTAGGATTACGAGCCTGTGCCACCACACCCAGCTCTCTACCCTCATTTTTAAGGTGCAGCCCATCAGTGTCCCAACCTGAAAATGGGGGAAGAGGCTTTGTTTCTTTGTTTCCCCCTTTATCCCTCTGGCTTGTCAGGATGTCCTGTTAGTCAGCTTTTCATCACCGTGACTAAACACCTGAGAACAACTTAAGCAGATTCAGAGATTTCAGTCCATGGTTGGCCTGTTCTATTGCTCTGTGCCTAAGTTGAGGCAGAATTTAAAGGCAGAAGGGCATGGCAGAGGAAAGTTGTTCAGGTCATGGCGGTCAGGAATGGGAGGGAGGGACAGTCCAGGTACAAGATAGAGTGCCCTCCGGTCCACTCCCAGTGACCTATTTTCTCTAATCATAACTCACCTGCCTAAATTTCCACCACTTCCCGCTAGTCCACTCAAATTATTAATCCACTGAATGGATTAACCCACTGATGAGATTAAAATTCTTATGATCCAGTCACTTCACCAAAACCTTGCTTCTGAACATGACTGCATCAGGGACCAAGTGTTCGACACATGAGATTGAAACCACAATAGTGTCAGATGCAATTTAACCTCTAGCTTCCTCATTTAGATTGCTGGGCTCACCTCTGACATTACTGGGGATGTAACCCAAGGGCGTTCTACCTCTGAGCTGCACCACCAGCCCTAGTTTTTATTCTATATTTTCAAACAGGGTCTCACTGAGTTGCAAAGGACCTCACTAAGTAGTTGAGTCTGTCCAAGAACCATGATTCTCCTGCCTCAGCCTCCCAAATGCCGGGATTACAAGTGTGGGCCACCATGCCCAGCTTCTTTGTATCTTTTAAGAAAGTGATTTTGTGGTGCATGCCTGTAATCTCACTACTTGGGAGGCTGAGACAGGAGGATTGATTATAGGTTCAAGGCCATCCTCAGCAGTTTAGTGAGGCTCTCCACAATTTAGCAAGAACCTGTTTTCAAATGAAAAATAAAATAGGGCTGAGGGTGCAGCTCAGAGGTAGAATGCCTCTAGGTTCAATCGCCAACACCAAAAAAAAAATTAAAAAAATTATTATCTTTTGTCCAGCTTTATTACTTATCTTCCCAGCATGGTGGTGTATGCCTGTAATCCCAGTAGATGGGAGGCTGAGACAGGAAGATCACAGGTTCAAAGTCAGCCTCAGCAATTTAGCAAAGCCTTCAGTAACTTAGTGAGATCCTGTTTCTAACTAAAATATAAATTAAGGCTGGGGTACAGCTCAGAGGTAGAATGCCTCTGGATTCAAATACCAGTACTAATACTATAAATAATCAGGGGATATAACTCAAAGGTTGAATATCCCTGGGTCGATTCCCAATACCACCAAGGAAAAGATTTCTAATATTCCATAATCAAGATAAGGAGGCTTCTTGTTGACTTTGTGTGTGTGTGGGGGGGGGTACTGGGGGTATAACCCAGGGGCTTTTCTACCTCCAGGCTATATGCTCAGACCTATTTTATACTTTATTTAGAAACAGGCTCTCCCTAAATTGCTGAGAACTTCACTAAATAGCTGAGGCTGCCTTTGAAACTATGCGATCCTCCTGTCTCAGCCTCCCAAACTCTGGGATTACAAGCGTGTGCCACCACACTGGGCTCAACTTTTTTTTTTTTCCTTTGTGGTACTAGGAGTGGAACCCAGAGACAACTACCTCTGAGCTACACCCCCAGCCCTATTTTTTTTTATTCTTGAAACAGTGTCTCACTGATTTGCAAAGGGCCTCACTAAGTAGCTAAGGCTGCCCAAGAACCGTGTTTCTCCTCTCTCAGCCTGCCAAATGCTGAGATTACAAGTGGGCGCCACCAAGCCCAGCTCTTTGTTGACTCTATATAGAGGTAGAATTTATTTACAAATGACAATGACTGCCAGGCGTGGTGGCTCACGCTTGTAATCCCTGTTCTTGGGAGGCAGGAGGATTGCGCAGGTTTGAAGCCAGCCTCTCTGGCTTAAGAGACCCTGTTTCCAAATAAAAATATAAAATAGGTCTGGGAGTGTAGCCCGGAGGTAGAAAGGTTTCCAGGAACCCCAGTACCACCAAAAAATAATAATAAATAAATAAACAAATGGCAATGACTTTTTTACTTTTTTCTAAAACCTCAGATTTGTTTCCTACTTGTATGGAAACATTATTTTAAATAGCTGCCCTGACTTGTAATATTGTGTACATTATTAAAAGGTAACATATTGTCTGTGTGTATGTATAAATTCACATAAGTTATTTCATGAGTATTCAGCAACATTTTGCATCTCATATTGGATGATTTCTAGACCTTGACAACGGACAAATTTAAGTTTCAGCTGAACATAATGTCTGAACTGATGCTCAATATATAATCTCTTTATTGCTATTGAAATTGAGATGCATAGTATCAATTCGGTTTTTTCTCTCATGAAAAAAGAGTATTTTTCTAATTACCCTTTTAGCATTATGACTCCTGGCTTAGTATACCTGTATATGGATATAATATACATCTGTTCTTGAGAAATAGAAGAGGAAGTTCTGCTGAGATTTTGATTTGCTGCCATTTGTGAGCTGTCAATCTAATGAATAAATATATTACTAATTATAAAATTTTCCCTTCTATGCAAATTAATTCCCACAGCAGCCTTTCAGGTAAATGTGTGATAATTAGGTATGGTTTCAAGAAAGGATTAGGAAACAGGGCCTATTAGAGGTTAAGTAACTTGCCTGTGGTCTTGCTAAGTTGCTGTGTCTGTCCTCAAGCTTGCTATCCTCCTGTCTCAGCCTCCCAAGTACTGGGATTACAGAAATGTACCACCATGGCTAGCTATTTCTTTTATTTTGAAACAAAGTCTCTATAAGTTGTGGAGGGCCTCACTAAGTTGCTCATGCTGGCCACGAACCTGCTATTCTCAGCCTCTCAAGTACTGGGATTACAGGTGTATACCACCACATTTGCTTTATGCTTTTTCCTGTAAACCATGTATCACGACACTTTTATATCCCATCCTCACTGTCCCCTCACTTCACCCCATTTCTAGAATATGGTCACACTGGCTTTGAATTTGGAAGTCTCTCTACACCATTATAAAGCTTGCTTTGTCACTAGTCTTTTTTTTTTTTTTTTTTCCGGTGGTACTGGGGTTCCTGGAAGCCCTTCTACATCCAGACCACACTCCCAGACCTATTTTTTTTTTTACATTTTTATTTTGGAAACGGTCTCCTAAGCCAGCGCGCGCGGCTTCGAACCTGCGCGATCCTCCTGTCTCTGCCTCCCAAGCCCGGGGATTACAAGGGGATTACAAGCGTGTGCCACCACGCCCGGCCTAGTCTTTTTTTTTTTTTTTTTTTTTAATACTTACATGTATAATCCTTTTTCCTCTCTTTAGACAGGCTTCTATTTTTTCAGTTCTAAAAAAGTTGCCTCTTTCTTTTCCCAGTGCATTTGCTATTTGCTCTCTTTCTTGTCACTCTTATAAACTCAAAACTTCCCTAATTCCCTTCCTGGATACTTTTTTTTTTTTTTTCTTTTCGGTACTAGGAATGGAACCTAGGGGCATGCTACTTCTTTTTATTTTTTTTAATAAATTTTTATTGGTGCATTGTAGTCATACTTCTTAATAGGATAAAAAACTCTAAGCTACATGCTCAGCCCTATTTTTTATTCTTTATTTTGAAACAGTGTCTCACTGAGTTGCAAAGGGCCCCACTAAGTAGCTGAAGCTGGCTTCCAACTGTAATTCTCCTGTCTCAGCCTCCTGAATGCTGGGATTACAACCGTGTGCCCCCATGCCAGGTGTTATTCTTTATTTTGAATCGTGGTCTCACTAAATCGCAGAGGGCCTCACTTATGTAGCTGAAGTTATCCGCTAACCTGTGTCTCATCCTCCCAAGTACTGGGATTACAAGCCCGTGCCACTACGCCTGGCTTCCTGGATACTTCTTTAAGGCATTGTTGTTGCTTCACTCTTGATGGACTCTCAGCCAAAATCTCGTTTGCTCTATCCCTCTGGGTCAAAAAAAAGGAGGCCAAAAAGCTGACCTGCCTCGGGCCCCTTTACCAGTAATAAAGCCAGTGCTTCTATACTTATTAGTGCATGCTGTTTTCAACATCCTTGCTACTCCCTTTGTTACTGGGCAGTGATTCTTTCTCAGTTCTTACTTTCTCAGTTCTTAGTTGCCTAACACCTCAAATGATGTTCTTGCGCAGTTAATTAGCCTGCATTAGGCCAGTGAACCTCAAATACCCTTATTTATTTGGAGCAGATTCAACATGCGATGGTCATTATTACTACATGTTTTAGGGTATAAGGATACCTCCTCTTCAAATTTAGTATTAATCCATTTTCTCTCAAGAACTGTTATCTTTATCACTTAATGATTAATTTTTTTGAAAGTTCACTCACAGCGGGACATGGTGGTGCACGCTTGTAATTCCACTACTTGGGAGGCTGAGACAGGAGGATCTCTGGTTCGAAGCCAGCCTCAGCTACTTAGTGAGGCCCTGGCAACTTAAGTGAGACCATGTTTCAAAATAAAGAAAATAATTAGGGCTGGGGTATAGCTTGGAGGTCGATTGTCCTGTGCTTCAATCCCCAGTACCACACACACAGAAAGTAAGTTGATTCATTACAGTTTTCTCCTGTCCAACTCACAAATCTCTCTTGCTTTGAAATGTTGATAGATGTTATTAGGACATGTGCATTTTCTCCATCTTTATCTTTTCTGCATTTTTTAAAATTTATTTTTCTTTAGAAAGCTTGTTTTACTGAACCAGTCCCTCCCTACTGTGGACTTTTTTTCTCATCAGGATAGAAAGAATGTACTTTTTCACCAGCACAAAAGAAGCTTCAGGTCAGGGTGTGGTCTTCACACTTCAGTTTTTTTATCACTTACTGTAATTTTTAATAAATACTGAAATGTTGGTTTTTAAGGATTTTATCCCTGGACTGCTGAAGAACACTCTCAGTAGTTTTATATCTGTAGCTGCTTTTTTCTACTGGTATGTATAAAATTGAAGTGTTATTTTGAATATATTACTTTTTTCTCCTTAAAGGACTACAGTGACTTCCAGTTAATTATTTTTATTTTTAACTTGTATACATTTTCAAATGTATACAAATAAAAGTTTAGTTAATTTGTGTGTGTGTGGGGGGTGCTGGGGAATTGAAACCAGGGGCATTCTAGTTCCTTTTCTGAACAAACCTTCACTTCTTTATATGCTTTGTTTTGAAACAAAGTCTTACTCGATTGCTGAGGCAAACCTGTGGTCCTCCTTTCTCAACCTTCCCTTTATTAGGATTATAGCATTTGCCATCAGCCTGGCACAGTGAACATTTTTAGTGTGTGTGGTGCTGGGGAATAAACCCAGGGTAGTTTTACTTCAGAGCTACATCCCGACCCATTTTTATTTTTTTGTTTTGAAATAGGGTCTCGCAAAGTTGCTGAAGCTGGCCCCAAACCAGCAGCCCTTCTATCTCAGCCTCCCAATTACTGGGATTACAGGCATGGACCTCTGTGCCTGGCTTTACCATACTTGTTTTGTCCCTGCTTCTCTATTTTTGCTGAGAATTTAAAGCATATACAAAACATAATTTCACTCCTGATTGTGTTGTGGGGGTGCTGGAGATTCGGAGCTATACTCTAACCCTATTTTATATTTTATTAGGAAGCAGGGTCTTGCTAGGTTGTGGAAAGCCTTGCTAGTTGCTGAGGCTGGCTTTGAGCCTGCAATTCTCCTGTCTAAGCCTTCCAAGTACTGGGATTACGGGCATGTGCCACCATACCTGGCTATCCCTAATTTAACGTGCCTCTCAAGCAACACATTTTTTATATAATTGTAATGTCATTATCACATACAATACACTTAATAATAATTCCTTAATAGCATAGACAACACCCAGTCCATACTCAAGTCAACCCAGTTAAATCTTGATTTCCTAATAAACCATAATAGCCCCCTCTGCTTTTATTCATACTTAGAATACCCCATTCTGGTGGGGTTGTAACTTGTGCTTTTATCCTTTGTATTTTGTGTGTTGGGGGTATGCTAGGGATTGAACCTGGGGGCAATCTACCTCTGAGCTATACACTCAGTCTTACTTTTCTTTTTAAAATATAGTCTAGCCAAATTGCTGAGTCTGGCCTTGAATCTGCTTTCCTCCTGTTTTAGCCTTCCAAGTACTAGGATTACAGGTGTGCACCACCACACCCAGCATCCTTTGTATTTTATGTTGGCTGGAAATTATATTTGTTTGCTTAATTAGGTTCAGATTATACTTTTTTGGAGGGATGGACTAGTACTTGCTGTGATTGCATACCGTATAACATCCAGAGGCATTTTTAAAGGTTGCAAAATTGTGATTGTTCTAATTTAGTCACTTTTGCTGTTATTAGTGGAAAATTTTCTATATGGAAGAACTTCGTCTTCTTTCACTAGAGCTATTTGGTTCACCTCAAATATCTAGTCAGTTCTTAAGTTGTTAAAAATCTTTAATTGAAGACCTAAGGTGCTGCTTTCTTCTTTAATTAAAATTCTTTGTGTATGAACATTTATGATAAATCAATTCTTTTAATTTTTCTGAGAACTGGGAATTCTCCCACTGAGTTATACCTTAGCACTTTTATTTTTTATTCTGAAACTGAGTTTTACTAAATTACAGTGACCAGGCCTGAAACCTGTGTTCACCCTGTCTCGGCCTCCCACATACTGGGGTTACAGGCATGCACCACCACATGTCCCCCTCAATTGCCCATTTTTTGATTAAGAATGCACCTCCACACCCGGCTAATTTTCTTCCTTCTTGAGGAAGTTAAAGTCCTTCCTGAATGGTGGATGAGTGATTTTTGGCTACTGAGGGGATGGAGTAGAAGAGCTAAAACCTGTAAGAAAACATGGTATACTTCCTTCCCTGCTGCAGCTTGCAGTTAGGGTGTGGTGCCTACTTGAGGTCTAGGAATTTTAAAAGTCCTCTGCTAAGCTGGGCGTGGTGTCAAACACTTGTAATCCCAGCATTTGGGAGGCTGAGATGGGAGGATCATGGTTCCCGTCCAGCCTCAGCTACTCAGTGAGGCCCTCTGCAACTTAGACCTTGTTTCAAAATAAAGAATAAAAAATAGTGCGGGGGTGTAGCTCAGAAGTAGACTGCCCCTGGGTTCCATCTCCAGACCTGAAAAAAAAAAAAGTCCTCTGCTTTACCAAAGACTGATTCAGTTTCACTAAATTTTAAAGACCTATGGCCCTAAAGGGGCTCAAATACAATTTTGTAATCATACTCATTAAATTTTAATAACTAGTATATCTTGGGCAGCTACAGGGACCCCTGATTGTTTGCCAAGGAGGTAACTAAAGCTCCCCTTGCTAGCTTCCCCTGTAGCCAGAACCTCAGTTTGCACCCTCTACCATTTGGAGTTCTGCCTTAGGCACAAGAGTTGACTGAGCGAAGAGTGTCTCTCGAAGTCAGATCTTTTAGCATTGATTAAACATGAGATTTATTTACATAGCAATACATTTTTCTACATGAGTGTATTTCATGTAGTCAAATGGCTGCTTGCATTTTTATGAACTTTTATTTGTATACTATATAACTTGATCATGCTGTCTTTTTAAAAATTTTTAGTTTGAATCTTACCTCTTTGGCCTTTCATTTTTTAGGACCCTGTCTTCAGCCTACTCAAGCTTTCACTGTGAATTGTAGCAAACCAAACTACAAGGTGTCTTAGTTGAAGTTTTACCAATTGAAAAATTGGAGGTAAGGAGTATGTGTGTATATTGGAGTATATGTATATTGTTTTTGAAAATGAAAATATATTGCTATCAACATGTTTCATGTTTACATCCCTCCCTGGTGCATTCAGGAACAAGGATTAAAAAAAAAAAAAAAAAAGATGTCCAAGCCAGGCGTGGTGGCGCATACTTGTAATCCCAGTGCTCAGGAGGCTGAGACAGGAGGTACTTTGAGGCTCTCAGCAACTTAGTGAGACCCTGTTTCCAAATAAAATATAAAATAGGGCTGGGAATATAGACCGGAGGTAGAAAGCCTCTGAGTTCCACCCCCAGTACCACCAAAAAAAAAAAAAATAATAATAATAATAATAATGTCTGTGTGATTTCACATATTTAGATCTTAAATTAGGATCCTGAGAAGCTATTACAAGCTGTGTAGCAGTGGGAGGTTCAAGTTCTTTGGACAGTTCCCTTGCTTTTAGAAAACTCACCAGCTAATGAAAGGTAAATTAACAGTGAATTGCTCGCATCCCCATTGGGTGGGGCTGGTGGGCCTTGGAAAATCTGCTCCAAGGAATATCTACGTTATATATGGATAGTGCAGATTTCACAGCTTTTTAATCTTTTTTTTTTGATACTGGAGATTAAACACAGAGAGGTTCTACCTCTGTGCTACACCCCCAGCTCTGTTTTATTTTTTATTTTAAAACAGAATCTTGCTAGACTGCTGCATTCTGTTCTTGAACGTGTGATCTTCCTTTCTCAGCCTCCCAAGTACTGGACTTAGAGGTGTGTGCTACCAGGCCTGGCCTTTTTGTTGTTGGCTTTTAAAGTCATTCTGGAGATCTTATCTAGAGGCTCATGCATGCTAGGCAAGTACTTTACCACTGTGCTACATTCCCAGCCCTTTTTATCATATTTGGAGACAAGGTCTCACTATGTTGCCCAGGCTGGCTCAAATAGGTGGTCCTCCTCTCTCAGTCTCTCCCATGTAGCAGGGATTACATAGGCATGTATCACCCTGCGTGGCTCAGCTTCTTAGTCTTTATTGTAATTTAAAAATATTTCAAGTCTATGTTTAATAGCTGAGTTGAACAGTTAGTAAATTTTTTTTGCGGTACTGAGGATGGAACCCAGGGGCATTCTTCCTCCACGCTACACCCCCAGCTCTATTTATTATTTTTTATTTTGAAACAAGGTCTCACTAAGTTGTGGAGGGCCTCACTAAGTAGCCGGGGCTGGCTGAGAGCCTGTGATCCTTCTTCTGTCTCAGTCCCCACATACTGGGATTAAAGTGTGCACCACCACATCCAGCTAATTTTTTTGCCCAGCTTTTTTTTTTTTAATTCTTTTTGAACTGCAGCTTTCTTCTGTGGAATAATGTAGAATTTAATTTCAGTAGAAGACATTTTTGATCTAAAAGAAAAAAGATTCAACTTCCAATGAGGTTTGGAAAAGAGCCACCTGCTATCAGAGTTTGGCCTAGCATCTTGTCTGCTGTTACTTCAGAGCACCAGAAGTCTGCTAGTTTTTGTTGCCTATAATAAGCTAGGACGTTAGCAAAAAGATAACTATCTTGCCATTTTCTTAGATTTATAAACTGCTGAAAAGATGCTTTCAGAGCTGAAATGTGAATAAAAAAACTCCCATGGGGGAGTGGGGAGGGAGCCTGGGGAAAACTCACCTCCTGCTGTGTGCATGTCTGTCACTATCACTATAAACTCCATTATGATGTGAGACTATAATGCAGCAATAAAAGTATTAAAGATCAAAATAAGACAGTTATTAATAATAGCATAAAAACTCCTATGCCAGAGCTCATAGGCCATATTTGAGTATTTTTTCTAATTTTTGATAGATTTTATTTATCTATTTTTTTATTCTGCAGTACTGAGGATCGTACCCAGGGACATTCTATTTCTGAGCTATATCCCTGGCCCTATCTTTGAAACAGGATGTCACTAGGTGGCTGAGGCATTCTTACCATGCCCTGTTCTTTGACTTTATTTTTCTAGAACAGTTTTAATTTTAGATAAAAGTTGAAAATTCGATAATAGAATTTCTTTTATCTTGTACCCAGTTTCTCCTATTGTTTACAACGTATGTTAGTATGATACATTTTCTATAATTAAAGAACCATTATTGACCCATTATTAAATGAAATTCATATTATTCAGATATCCTTCATTTTTAATGTAATGTATTTTTTTGTTTCAGGATTTCATCCAGGAAGCCGCGTCGCATTTCATTGTTCTATCTTCTTAGGTTCTTCTCGCCTCTGACAGTTTCTCAGGCTTACCTTGCTTTGATGACCTTGACAGTTTTGAGCAGTACTGATCAGGTATTTTGGAGAATATGCCTCAGTTGGGATTTGTCAGATGTTTTCCTCAGGCTTAGACTAGGGGTAGGATTTTTGAGAAGATGATGATGCCGTTTGACATTCTCATCACATCGTATCCAGAATACATATGATCACCATGTTAATCACTATTCATAATGACCTTGATTACCTGGCCGAGAGAGTGTTTGCCAGGTTCCTTCACTGTAAGCGGAATCTTTTTTCCCCATCCTTTCCTATACTGTGCTCTTTGGAAAGAAGTCATAATGTACAAGCTCCCTCTCTTTGAGGGCAAATGAGACACATAATTCTTGACTTCTTTGGCTTGGAAAATTTGTTACCCTCTATCCCACTTATTTAAACATTTCTTTATATCAGCCTGGGCTCATGGGTATGTATTTCATATTTGAGTCATAATCTAATACTACTTTGTTTTGGTGTTCTGGTTTTTCCAGCTTTGGTCATTGGGAACTTTCATTTGGCTCCTGCCTTGTTTTGACATGTGCCCACAGTCATGGGTTTTTTAATATGAGTACTTCTGTAGTTTTTGGTACTACAAGATGCTCCAACCTTATCCTCTATATTCCTTGACTTGGTTTTAGATTTGGCCATTTCTCTATAGGCTGAGTTAGCAAGACTCTATTTCCAAATAGTTCTGAGGTATCATCTGGATTCGGTTCCCAAGTACACTCTCCCCTGCCACCAAAGTTAAAACATCAGTGTGGCGTGAGGCATAGGTCATTGGTAGGGCACTTACTTGCCTAACATATTCAAGGTTCTGGGTTCAGTCCCCAGCACTGCAAGACAAAAAAAGTTATAACATCATTAGAGTCTTACCAGATAGCCAGCAGTGTAGGAGGAGAATAATGAGTAAGAGAATAGACTTCAGATTTGTATCCAACTTTGCCACCTCTTAATACTGGGACAGCAGATAGATTATTTATTCTCTCTGAGCCTCAAGTTTCCTTATTTGTACAATGTGGATAATATCTTAAGCAACTTAGTGAGACCCTGTCTCAAAATAAAAAGGGCTAGGGGTATAGCTCAGAGGTAGAACATCCCTGGGTTCCATTCCCAGTACCAAAAAGAAAAAATGTGCATAATATTATTACCTCTCTCTGGGATTATATTGGGGGTAAAGTGAGATAAAGCACTTAGTATAGTTCCTGGTACATAAGTATGCTTGAGTAAATACTGTCTAAAATCAAAACCTCCAAAGCAGTTAGAAAATAGATGAAAGTTCCATACCAGTACACATACTTGTTTTAGTTTAGTAGTTGTCACTAGGCCAGACTTATCAGAAAAAAATGAGTAATTCTTTAATTTTTAATCTTTTTTTTTACTGTTGGTACTGGAGATGACCTCAGGAGCATTCTATCTCCGAGCTGCACTCCTAGCCCTTTTTATTTTTTACCTTGAAATAGGGTCTTGCTAAGTTTTTGAGAGTCTAAGTTGCTGAGTTTGGCCTCAAACCTGCCATCCTCCTGACTCAGGCTCCCAAGTACTAGGATTATATATGTGTGCCACTACAGCTGATTTCGTTTTGTAACCTTAAACGATTTTTCAAGACAAGGCAAACTTTTATTCCAACCTGGGAGATGCCCACCTCATTAATCTTAACAAGTCAGCAGGGTTGTGAGCTATTATTGTCTCTCTAGGGGCGCCTTGGTGCTACTGAGATTTTATGGGAAGGGTCATGATACTAAATACTTTTCCTGTCCTGGGACAGTCTTACATAATGAAAAATTATTGTTCCTTAAATTACTGCTTCAATAGTATACTATTAGACACATTAGAACAAACTGATAATTACCATAGTATCTTTAAGCCTCTTTGTAGAACACAGTTTAGGTGTCACAACACAGCAGGTATGTAAATGACTGAGTCAAGGCTCAGAATACGCATACACAGAGGAGTGGATTTGGCCTTTCTAAAAGGGGATTGGTGAGCCGGGCGTGGTGGTGCACACTTGTAATCCCAGCATTCGGGAGGCTGAGACAGGAGGATCGTGGTTCGTGGACAGCCTCAGCTACTTAGTGAGGCCCTTTGCAACTCAGTGAGACCCTGTTTCAAAATTAAGAATAAAAAATAGGGCTGGGGGTATAGCTCAGAGGTAGAATGCTCCTGGGTTCCATCGCCAGTACTGCCCCCCAAAAAAGGATTGATACCTCATCTTCAGGCAGTTGCTGCCTGCAGTTGCCTAGGTGGTCTGATTTCTTCAAAGAAAAGCTAGATATCTAAATTTTTATCTGAAGTCTTCCTATTTGAGATGTAGATCAACTTTTCTTTTAATGCTGCCAAGGCCAAATCAGGCAGATCTGTGGGCTGGATTTGGCCCACAGACCATTGGTTTGCAACCTCTGATATAATTATTTTAGGAAGTGAGCTAAAATTCTGGCAGAGGCTCAACACTGAGCTATAATGGCACCATCCTGTGTATTTGCTGAGCTCAGAAAAGGCTGGGGAAACACAGCACTTAAGCGTCCACGTCATTTTCTAATATGTAGGGAATTGTATCGGAGCAGAGCTCCTGGGGTGCTCCCTCTCTGACTGGGAGGAAGAATTCTTTTGGGAGAAAACCTAGCAGCTGCTTTTCGAGGAGCAGATCCCCTGTGCCTCATGGTGCCATCCTGAATCAGGGAGGCTGCTACTCAGCTGAAGGGCGCGTCCCTGATATCACAGCTAGGCACAACGCCCAGGCCCCCAGACTTTGTTTTGCCTTCAGAAATTAATAGTCCCCACAAAGCTGACAGGCAGTAAAGGGTCAGCCCTGTAGAGATTAATCTCCTGGTTCATTTGCCCCTAAACTATGCCGTGTCAGAGGGTTTATACCTTCAGTGTTTTTCTTCGTCTTTGATCTAGGATTATCATGGCTTTACAGTCCACAGCTGTGGCCATCTGGGCTTCTTTAGCGGAGGGATTTCAAGGGGGCCCCAGGTGTTTGGGCACATCTGAACCTAGCCCGTATAGCTCAGGTGCTGCTTGAGTCCTCTGCCAAATCATCATTCAGTACTTTTGATATTGCATAAAAAAGAGTAGCCCATTATAATGAAAGTCACTATGTATTTTGTGTAGTAGTTAATGCATACATACACTGATGTATATGGACAAGAATAGATTGTGTATTTTGATGTGCATTGTTGCCAAATCTATAATATGGTAAGACACAATTTTAGTTGTTTTCCATGGGGCTAAAAAGTAGAGTGTAGCACTTTACTATGAAACTTTTAAGTGTTTTTTAAAGGAAGCTGACTTAATTTGTTGGCTGGAATATTTTGTTTGTAAAATATCTGTTGGTCTAAACGCTTAGTGAACGAAAGGGACACTACTGCTTTGTTTTTTGTGGTACTGAGAATTGAACCCAAGGGCATTTTATCTCTGAACTAAACCCCTAGTCTGTTTTATTTTTTCTTTGGAAAACAGGGTGTCACTAAGTTGCTGAGGCTGGCCTCAAACCTGCGATCCTCTTGTCTCAGCCTCGAAAGTACTGAGATGAGCGGCATGGGCCACAATGCCTGGTGGAAGATCACTTTTTAAAAAGTATTTTAACAATACATAATCTTCAAAAAGGGCCAGGTGTGGTGGCGTACACTTGTAATCCCCGCGCTTGGGAGGCCGAGACAGGAGGATCGCGCAGGTTTGAAGCCAGCCTCGCTGGCTTAAGAGACCCTGTTTCCAAATAAAAATGATATAAAATAGGTCTGGGAGAGTAACCCGGAGGGAGAAGGGTTTCCAGGAACCCCAGTACCAACAAAAATAAAAAGAATAAAAGAAGAACTTCAAAAAATTAAGTTTATTTTAGAGTGTTATTTAATATATAAAATACACAGGTCAGTTGGTGCTCATATGAGTGAATGTTTATACAAGGTAGCGTGCCAGCCACTCTTAAGATCATTACATGCATAATCCCTTAAGGAAAATATGTCTTTATCAGATTAAGTTCCTGTTCGTTGTGGTAAGTCAGTCTACTATTAATCATCTTTTCGTATGGTTGCTCTTTTTGTCGGTGTTCAAGTTGTTGGCTCTGATTTAAAAGATGCTTTGCTAGGAATTTTCAAGTATAAGTATTTGTAACCATGAAAAAAGGCAACTTCATTCCCTTTGCACTGCTTCTTGTGTGTACCGAAACAACAAATTTCTACCTAAGATTTCTACCTCATACCTTCCCCCCTTTAATTTGAAGCAGGTTCTTGGTAAATGGCTGGGGTTGGCCTGGAAGTTGAAATCCTCCTGTCTCTGCCTCCCAAGGACTAAGATTATAAGCATATACCGCCGTGCTCAGCTGGACCCCACGTTTTTACACCTGAGATTGATCATTATTGTTGACTCTTGTTGCCTTTTCTTCTTTCTAATAAGACAGCCGTATTTCTCGTGTGTGTGTGTGTGTGTGTGTGTGTGTGTGTGTGTGTGTGTGTGTGTTTGTGGGGGTTTTCGTGGTGCTAGACTGAAGGCAGGGGCGTTCTACCGCCCACCCTTATTTTATTTTTTATTTGGAAATAGAGTCTCCCTAAGTGGTGAGGGCCTCAGTGAGTGGCTGAGGCTGGCCATGGGAAGCTGTGATCCTCCTGTTTAGCCTCCCAGGTACTGGGATTATAAGCATGTGCCACCATGCTCAGCTCTCCTTGTATTTTAAAGACTGCTTATTAGAGTTTGGAAATAAGTAAAACCATTTTGGGGAAGTCATTAGGAAAATAAATGTTTGGGTGCTTCAGAAGCTATTTATTGAAGATTTGATTAACTACTCATGAGGTGTTCTGAATATGTTCAGCCCCTCAAATACTGAGGCATAATTTCCCAGTGGGAATGCTGCTTTATCATTTCTGTTAATATAGGCAGATTCGATTAAAGTCATTTTACCATTGAATTTTTTTCATTTCCCCTGTTATCTGCTGATTACCCAGCCTGCACTAGGTCTTATGCCTAGTCATTTGTATACCTTCAGAGGAGATTCAGGTTGACTATGTCTTATCCAAAATTCTTGGAACCAGAGGTATTCCAACGTTTTTTGTTTTGCTTCCTCTCACATTTGGGGATATTTGCATAGGCTTTACTGCCTGAGCATTCCTAGTCTAAAAGTCCAAAATCTAAAATGTTCCAAACACAAGATTTATGAGCATCATGTTGATTTCAGATTTTGAATTTCACATTTTGGGATTATGGAATGCTCTACCTGCATTAGATTTAAATATCTTAGTTTTAGTTTTAGCCTCTTACTATTTTTGGTAAAGGGGATTGAACTCAGGGGCATTCTCCCTCCAAACTACACCCAAGCCCTTTTTATTTTTTATTTTGAAAATGAGTCTAGCTAAGTTACTGAGGCTGGCTTCCAACCTGCAATCCTCCTTGTCTTAGCCTCCCAAATACTGGGATTATAGGCATGTATTACCATGCCTGGCTAGCTTGTTATTTATTTATTTAACCACTTATTTTTGTGGTACTGAGGGTTGAATCCAGGGCCATTCTACTTTCGAACTACACCTCCAGCCCTGTTTTTTATTCTTCATTTTGAAACAGAATCTCACTAAGTTTCTGAGGGCCTCAGTAAGTAGCTGAGGCTGGCTACAAGACGGTGAGCCTCCCAAGTACTGGGATTACAGGTATGCACCACCACACCTGGCTTTAGCCTTTTCTTTAAAGATGCTAAAGTTTTAAACTGCAATGTCCAGTGAAGTATTCCCTAATGACAGATAGCTACTGAGCACTGAAATGTGCCCAGTCTAAACTGAGATGTTCCAGAAGTGTAAAACATACCTTGGACTCACTTAAGAAAATATATATACTGAATTTCAATGATTTGGCTTGAAAAAATATTGTAAAATGTCAGTGGACATTATATTCATCTCATATTAATACAATATTTTTATATGCTGGGTTAAATAAGAATGTTAAAATTAATTTTACTTCCATTTACTTTTTTGTGAATGTGCTACTGGGGATTGAGCCCAGGGTTGTGCTATTTCTAACTTGCACTCCCTGTCCTATTTTTATTTTTTATTTTAAAACAGGGTTTTATTAAGTTGTTGAGGGCCTTGCTAAATTGCTGGTGCTGGCCTTGAACCTGCAATCCCCCTGTCTCAGCCTTGTAACTACTGGGATTACTGGCATGCACTACCATGCCTGGCTTGCTTTTTCTTTTTAACGTGGCCACTAGAGCATTTAAATTATCCTTGTGATTTGCTTTGTATTTTTATTAGATAGCTCTACCTTAGAGCTTCAGTAGCTTGACATGATTACACATCTAGCTAGCATTCCATTGGCCAGTGCAAAGTATAGATTGTTTACTGCTCAAATTACAGTCAGTGTTTGTTTTGCTCAGAAAGATGGACAATTAAAACCCTGATTCAGAAAAAAAAAAGTCAAATTATCACCAAATACTTTGTAATAAGTTGTATTTTAACACCTAGATTTTTTGTGTGTGTGTGGTACTGGGGTTCCTGGAAGCCCTTCTACCTCCGGGGTACACTCCCACGGGCTACACTCCCAGACCTATTTTTTAACATTTTTATGTGGAAACAGAGTCTCTTAAGCCAGCGAGGCTGTCTCCACCTCCCAAGCGCGGGCGCCACCACGCCTGGCAACACCTAGATTTTTAATCTAGTAGAATCCAAACATTTTAGATCTGAGATATTTTGAAAGGGGCAGATTAGGAAAATGTATCCATTAATTTAGTAGTCTAAGCCTATTTTTCTTTTTTCCTAAGCGTTCATAAAGTGTGGTACATAGGTCATGTCTGTATTCCCAGTATTTGCAAGGGATTGGGGACACAAGGTAGAAGGGCCAGATTCATCTAGAAGGTTCATCTATGTATTTTTCTTTGAATATGTTTTATCCAGATCTGTCTTATAAAAGAGGTTGGTTTATTATAGTACAATTGGTTCGCGATTTAACAGAATGTGAGTAGACACTGGGTTGAGCTGTGGAAATGCAGTAGTGAACGAAGCATATAGCTTGAATAGAGCAATAGGCTTTTGTTTGGTAGGTGTTTTTTTTTAATTTATTTCTTTATTTTGCTCTCGTATTGTTTTTTTCTTTTTATTTGCAAATAGTTTCAAACTTAAATTACAAAAATGAAAATAGTATGAAGTATACTCTATAGCCTTTACCCTGGTTGACCCATCGTTAACATGTTTCCTGGTGTGCCTCGTTTCTTTATGTGTATATGTATGTGTGTATTGCACATTTGTGTATAAACATACTGAGCTGGGTGTGGAGGTATACACTTGTAATCCCAGTACTTGGGAGGCTGAGATAGGAGGATCACAGGTTGAAGGCCAGCCTCAGCTACCTAGTGAGGCCTTCCACAACTTAGTGAAACCCTGTTTCCAAATAAAGAATTAAAAATACTGCTGGAGATGTCGCTCAGAGGTAGAATGCTTCTAGATTCCGTCCCCAGTGTCAACCCCCCCCTCCCCAACACACACACACACACACACACACTGTACTGGGCTGGGAATACACTCTGTAGTAAAACACTTTCCTAGCAAGCATAAGACCCTGGATTCAGTACCTAGTAGCACAAAAACAAAATGCCTCATATACACATAAATAGTATATGTTTTTTCTAACATATTTGAGAGTTAAACACTCTATTGCCCTAAAATTACAAATATTCTTGTATGTAACCACATCATAGCTGTCAATTCAGTAAATTCAATATAGTTAGCGTCAACAGAATACTTGTAACGTACCATACATATTTCATTTTGTCAATTGATCGATTAATATCTTTTATAATAGTTCCTCCTTTAGTATGGGATCCAATTTAGGATTAGATATTTAGTTGTTATAGCTTTCTCTCTCAATCTGGGATATTTTTCTAGCTTTTGACTTTTATGATATAGACATTTTTATAAGATGACATTTTCCTCCCCCTTTTTAAAAAATAGAACATGTATCATTTTGGGTTTGTCTGTTTCTTCATGAGTAGTTTCAGGTTATACTGTAAAGTGCTATATCCCTTACCCCTCCAGGGCGTTCACATCTGGAGGCATATGCTTTCCATTTGGCCCTCATTGGTGATACTTATTGTTATCACTCAAGCCAGATGTTCATTTTGCCAATTAGATAATTATATCTCCCCCTTGCAGTTAATAAGCTTTGGTGAGAAATTTGTAAAACCATGCATACATTCTACTCCTTATCCATATTTCCCCTCGATTTAGCATCCATTACCGTACTTACTTAGAGTAAACTGAGGGCTGCGCATTTACCACTGGCTTGTACCGCAAACAGAAGCCCTTCCTTCTCCATGATGGATGTATACATTTAAGCACAAGCTTATGATTCATTACTGTCTTTTATTATTTTGGTGTTCAAATTGTTGCAGGTCTGGCCATTGGAAACCTCTTCAAGCTGACTTCCGGTCCTTATCACATGTTCTCGTCGCTTTGTTAGTAGTTCCCCACTCTCTGGCATAACGGCACATTGCAAAGGGAGCTGGGATTTCATCTGAGACATTTGAGGTAGTTTCAGTTTAGTGTATGTAGTGCTCTGAACTGAGCACAGCCTGTGGTAGCAGCATGGTGGGAGGTCCTCTAGGGAGTGTAGGCAGTAGGACATGGCGGAGGGACATCAGTAGGAGCCTTCTTAGAGGAAACACCACCACTGCTGGCGTGGACAGGATCAGTAGGACCTGGAGAAGCAGTGTGGCGGGAGGGAAGATAAGAAAGTATCTCTGGGAGATGTCTTAGGGTAATGCCCTGAAAGGGTGCGGCGTGGGAAGTTGCTGCTATAATGTTGATGAGAACAGTATTTAAGTGTGGCCTGAATAATAGTAATTAATGGCTCCTTGCTTATTGCTGTTTGTCACTTAAGTTTTACTGTAACCCTTTGAGTTCCATCTTACAGATGGAAGGTTGGGTGTCTTCCCTAGAGACTAGTAAATTACCGAACCAGGGTCCACGCCTTGGTTTCTAGTTTTGTTAACTGAGTAATGGATCATTCATGGATAGAACTCAGAACATTTGGGGAAGGGTCATGGTGAGTGAGGGAAGTTTCTCTTTGTATTCACTGACTGAGACCTTTTTACATGTTTATATGGTGCTGTGTATTAGTTGACTTTATGTTGTATAGTCTCAGCATGATGCTTAAGATACCAATTTGTGAATTATTAGTCTGTAAATATTATTAGTACTGTCATTATTTGCGGTACTAGGGATGGAACCCATGGAAACTTTAGTAGTTGATGAGATCCTGGGCAAAAGATTATAGAATGAAAAGAGGCAGTTTAGGAAAAAAACAAAAACAAAACAAGGGAAAACAAACATTAAAATGATGAGAGAAAGCTGGACGTGGTGGCGCACGCTTGTAATCCCAGTACTTGGGAGTCTGAGACAAGAGGATTGCAGGTTTGCAGCCAGCCTCAGTTACTTACTGGGGCCTTTCAAAACTTGGTGAGACCCTGTCACAAAATAAAGAATAAAAAAATAGGGCTAGGGGTTTAGCTTGGAGGTAGAATATCCCTGAGTTCAATACATACACACACACACACACACACACACACACACACACACATGATATAGGCAGAAAAAAAAGCTCATTACAGGCTAGTGTGATGTCACAGCTGAAAAAGAAGGGACCTTGCAAAAAAAAAAAAAAAAAAAAAGGTAAGTAGTGTCAGATGCTACAGAGGTTAAGAGACACAGGAACCAAATGTCCCTTGGGTTTGGCAACAGAGAGCGGTTTTCGTGGAGATTAGCCAGATTAGAGCAGACAAAGGAGTCAGTTGCAACGGGCTGAGTAGTACAGGCTGGCCATAAGACCTGTTTATGTGCAAATCAAAAGTTATCTGTATCCCTCTCCCGTGTTTTATTTTTTCCTCATGTTCTTTAGACAGACATCTTCTGTGCTGATGGTTGAAAGTCCTTAAAGCACTTGCCAAGAGCTCTTCTGACTTTTTTACCTGGAGTTAGGCAGAGTCTTATACATAGGGGCTTTCTGGGCTACCTGCAAACAGAGAGTGTCTATAACTCCTTTACAGCCTTGGTTTGGAAGGAGGAAGGTAGAAAATTAGATTCTTAGTAAAAGTCAGCATATTGGATGCAAAAGGAAACTCCCTTGCCCATAATGAAAGTTATATTTGAGAATATATATTTATCTACTAAAATATGAACTAGCAAAAGCAATTCAATATTTTTCTCATTTTTTATTTTTAAAATATCTTCTGTAAGCCAGCCGTGGTAGCACATGCTTATAATTCCCATACTTGGGAGGCTGAGATAGGAGGATTGCAGATTCAAGGACGGCCACCGCAAGTAGTGAGACTTATCAAACTAGTGAGACGCTGTTTCAAAATAAAAATAGGGCTGGGAGTGTAACTTGGAGGTAGAACTCCCCTGAGTTCAGTTTTCAGTACCAAAAAGAAAATATCTTCTCTAGTCCTCCACATTGTCCCAAGTAATAGCATGATTTAAAGTTTTAAGGCCTATTGCAAGAAACAGATTAGGTGTTGGATGAACCTCCCTTATTTGTGACTTAGACATGTATCTTATAGTTGTGGTTTTCATGTGTCCTTATACAGATACTTTTCATTCTTTTTTTTTTTTTGTGGTGGAGGTGGAACCCAGAGGCTTTCTACCTCTGGGCTATACTCCCAGACCTTTATATATATATATATATATATATATTTTTTTTTTTTTTAATTTGGAAACAGGGTCTCACTAAGTTGCTGAAAGCCTAACCATAGCCAGGTGCAGTGGCACATGCATGTAATCTCAGTGCTTGGGAGGCTGAGACAGGAGGATTGCAGGTTCACAGCCAGCCTTAGCTATTTAGTGAGGCCCTCCTCAACTTAGTGAGACCCTGTTTCAAAATGAAGAATAATGAGCCAGGCGTGGTGGCTTACGCTTGTAATCCCAGTACTTAGGAGGCTGACACAGGAGGATCACAGGTTCAAGGGCAGCCTCAGCTACTTAATGAGACCTTCTGCAACTTAGTGAGACCCTGTTTCAAAATAAAGAATAAAAAAAAAATAGGACTGGGTATATAGCTCAGAGGTAGAAAGCCCCTAGTTCAATCCCCAGTACCGCAAAAACAACAACAACAACAAAAAAAGAATAAAAAGTAGGGCTGTGGCTATTACCTCGGAGGTAGAATGCCCCTGGGTTCAACCCTAGTACTGCAAAAAATAAAATAAAAATACTTAACCATTAAGTGATTGAACATAGCAGGAATACTATAAGATCATATGGTAGATACCGCTTTTTTAATACTGGGTATTGCTCCAGGAGTTGTCTTATTTACGTGGGTGCTTAATTTGAATAGTACCATGGAATTTGAGGGTCTGTTTTGTCTACCGTTTCCCTGTCATCTTATTGCTTGTGCTATAGGCAGCAGAATGAGGTGCAAGCCAAGCGAGAGGCAGGTCTGACTAAGGATGAGCATTCGGCATTATTTTTGAAAACAAAGATTGCACGTTTCCACTTTTGGTTGCCTAGTTGTTTCATTTAGATGTTGGGCTTCCTTTACTTTGACTGTAAATGAAAACCTTTTGATTTCAAAGTACCCAGAAAATGCAAAGAAAAACAAGTATGCTTTGTGGTCATGTTGTCATTATTTCTTTATTTCATTATTCCAGACACCAAAATGATTTTTGTGATTTAGAGGAGGGACGTGATAGCCCTTGGGAAAACATGAGTAGAGTCTCTCAAGACTGCAAAAATAAGCTCGCAAAATAATAATTCTCTGTACTTTTAATGTAATTGCTGTGATTGTTTTCACCATTTCAATGAAACTAAAAAAAAATTTTTTTAAGCCACTGACTGGCAATATTACATTCAAAGCATCTCTGCTTAAGTTGAATGTGCTGATTTTCATTTATTTATTTGTTTATTTATTTTGTGGTACTGGGGTTTGAACTCAAGCATTCTACCTTCAAGCTATACCACCAGCCTGATTTTATTTTATTTTTTTGGCGGTACTGGAGATGGAAGGGCATTGTACCTCCAAGCTACATCTCCAGCCCTATTTTTTAGTCTTTGTAGTTTTGAAACAGGGTCTCACTGAGTTGTGGAGGGCCTCACTAAGTAGCTGAGGCACTCCGCGAACCGCATATCCTCCAGTCTCCACCTTCCGAATGCTGGGATTATAAGTGTGTGCCACCATGCCCGGCTCTGATTTTATTTCTTATTTCTTATTTGGAAAAAGGTCTTGCTAAGTTGCCGAGGCTGGCTCAAATCTGTAATCCTCTGTCTCAGCCTCCCATGTACAGGGATTATAAGCATGAGTTACCACACTGGCTGAATTTGTTAATTTTCTTTTTCTTTCTTTCTTTCTTTCTTTTTTTTTTTTTTTTTTTGGTGGTACTGAGGTTCCTGGAAGCCCTTCTACTTCTGGGCTACACTCCCAGACCTATTTTATATTTTTGAAACAGGGTCTCTTACGCCAGCATAGCTGGCTTCGAGCCTGTGCGATCCTCCTCTATCTCCGCCTCCCAAGCGCGGGGATTGCAAGGGTGCGCCACCACGCCTGGCTTGAATTTGTTAATTTTCTAACAAGTGAGATATACTTATTTTAGGGTTATTTATTTATATGTGTGTGTGTGTGTGTGTGCGCGCGCGCATGAGAGAGAGAGACAGACAGACACACACACACACACACACATACACACACACACAGACAGACTGACTGAGGATGGAACCCAGGGGCTACACCCCTAGACCTATTTTATTTTTTATTTGCAAACAGTCTCACTAAGTTTAAATGTTGATGTCTGATTAAATAAAATAAAATGTGTAACTCGGTTTAACCATACTCTAATTTCTTTCAATAGAAAATGACTTTGGTGTTGGAAGATCATTACTTTTGGAAGACTAGTTAACATCCATTTTCTGAACAAAACTTGACCACCACTTTCTCTGGCATGGCGCAAAGCAGCTCACAGCTTGATATTCAGGTTCTCCATGATCTCCGACAACGCTTCCCTGAAATTCCAGAGGGTGTGGTGTCTCAGTGCATGTTACAGGTAAATTTCGTACCAGAGATGGTGATATTAAGTTATAGTTTTTCTTATTTGGGTTGGCTTTGTGTTGTGGTTACTCAGTTAAGTCTTCAGGTGTGTGTTTGTGGGGGGCACTTAGAGCAGGAATTCTGGACTTTGGCATTGGTGCTGTTTTGGGTTGGGTAATTTTTTTATTGTACAGATCTGCCTTGTGCTTGGTAGGGTGTTGGGCAGCGTCCCTGGCCTCAATCCCTAGATACCAGAAGCATCTCCATGATTGTAACAGCCCCAAAATGTCTGCAGACATTGCCAAATGTCTCACAAGAAGCAAAATCTCTCCCTGTTGAGAACCACTGTGAGGAAAAAGTAAAGGCATATAGCAATAAGAAAAAAGTTTTTTCCTTACATATAACTGTTTGAATTTTGAGGGCTGTCATTAATCCCCGAAATCTTGGTGGGCTTATTTTTATATTTATTTTTGGCAGTTCTGAAAATGTAACCCAGGGCCTAATTCCTACCATGATCTACACCCCCAGCTCCTATAGTTGAATTTTGAATCTCAAATTTATCATGTTAACTTCTTTTTTTTTTTTTTTTGGTGGTACTGGGGATGGAACCCAGGGGCCTTCTACCTCCAGGCTACACTCCCAGACCTATTTTATATTTTATTTGGAGACAGGGTCTCTTAAGCCAGCTGAGGCTGGCTTCGAACCTGTGTGATCCTCCTGTCTCCGCCTCCCAAGCGCAGGGATTACAAGCGTGCGCCACCACGCCCGGCTCATGTTAACTTCTTTACAGGTTAACTATACACTTCTGAACCTTTTCAGTTGTTAGTTCTGTTTTGTTTTTGGCATACGTGTGTGCGTGTGTGTGCATGCGTGCGTGTGTGTGTGTGAGTGATACTGGAGATTGAACCTGGGTGTGCTCTACCTCTGACCTATACCCTACTATCCCTTTTTATATTTGTTACCACGTAGTGTCCTCCAACCTGCGATCTTCCTGTCTGAGCCTCCCAAGTGCATCACGAGCTAATAGTCACTCTTTTCTTCCTATTTTTTCTTGGCAGTACTGGAGATTGAACTTTACAACTTGCTAGGCAAGTGCTCTACCACTGAGCTATACCCTCTCCAGCCCTGACAAATCCTTATATTCATAAGTGATTTTAAGTGTAAAACCACATTTTTTAGTTCATAAACATTCCCCTTGTCTTGTCACACTGAAATCTTTCATTTCTAAAATAGAATGTGTCTTTCCACACAAAGGGCAACAGAAACAGGCTTGCTGCCTCCCCCTGTTGCGTTTTGGGTTATGGTAACTTCCTGGTTGATTTACTTTGGAGAGCAATACTCCTAACCTATCCACCAGTCTCCCTTCTGTGCTACTAATGTTCACACTACCTTACTATAGCGGGAGCAGCTGAGGATATAAATGATATACATACATGAGAAGTTAATCATGAATAGAAACTCACAGAACAATGGTGGTAATGGGTGCTTCCTTTGTTTACAAACCTTTTACTAGGTCCAGCTCACTGGGTTTATGATTTTCGTCTGACAACTTGCTTTTCTTTCATTCCCATTCCGAGTCTCAGCTCTTTAGCCCCAGATTGGTCTCTGGTAGAGCCAGGGTGCTTTCTGCTGCAATGAAACCAAGCAGGAGTGAGTCTAGTTGAAACCACTGCCTAGGAATCACTTTCCTCATCTCTCCTAGGGCCCCAACTAGCTCTGACCTTATTTGATTTTATTTGGCTTTCAATTATTGCATTATTTTTGACCACTTAATTAAACTGAAGAAATAATCACTTAAATTCTAAATTTGATGAATATTTGTTAATACGTATATTGCCCCAAGTCTTACATTTTTGTTCCTTTGCGATTAATAGAGTTTATAAGTATAGGAATTTACCATTTATTAGCTATGGAAAGTTTGTTAATATTAAATATATGGAATCTACTAGTTTGCTTTTTTTTATTTTTTGGTGGTACTAGGGGTGGAATCCAGAGGCTTTCTACCTCCGGGCTATACTCCTAGACCTTTTTCTTATATTTTATTTGGAAACAGGGTCTCACTAAGTTGCTGAGAGCCTCATTAAGTAGCTGAGGCTGGCTTTGAACCCGTGCGATCCTCCTGTCTCAGCCTCCCAAGCGCGGGGATTACAAGCGTGCGCCACCACACCCGGATGATAAATCCAAGTTTTGAGTGGAGTGTGATGGTACGCAGTACTCAGTACTTGGGAGGCTGAAATAGGAGAATCATGTTTGAGGCCAGCCCCAACAATTTAATGAGACCTTGTTTCAAAATGAAAAATAAAAGGCTTGGGGGTATATCTCAGAGGTAGAAAGCTGCTGGATTCAATCCCCAATACTGGAAAAGATAAATAAATCCAAGGGTTTTTTTTTTGACTTTTTTTGTTTTTGTTTGTTTTTGTCTTGCAGTACTGATGATTGAACCCAGGGGCATTCTATCTCTGAGCTACATCCCTAGCCCCATTTTTTATTCTTTATTTTCAAACAGGGTCTCACTAAGTTGTGGAAGTCCTCACTAAGTTGCTGAGACTGGCAGTATACATGCAATCCTCTGGTCTCAGTCTCCCAAATACTGGGCTTACAAGTGTGCGTCACCATGCCTGGCTAAATACAAGTTTTGGGGTTTTTTTTGGGGGGGGCACTGGGGATTGATCCCAGAGGCATTCTACCTTGGAGCATATCCCCCAGCCCTATTTTATTTTTATTTTGAAACAAAGTCTCACTAGGTTGATTGGAGTCTCACTACTTGCTGAGGCTGCACTGGAACCTGTGATCCTCCTGGCTCAGTCTCCCAAGTAACTGGGATTACAAGGGTGTGCCACCATGCCCAACTGAAATCCAAGGTTTTTTGTTGTTATTGTTGTTTGTTTGTTTGTTTTTGCGGTACTGGGGTTCCTGGAAGCCCTTTTACCTCCTGGCTACACTCCCAGACCTATTTTATATTTTTATTTGGAAACAGAGTCTCTTAGGCTGGCTTAAGAACCTACGCGATCCTCCTGTTTCCGCCTCCCAAGCGCGGGGATTACAAGCACGCGCCACCACACCCAGCATAAATCCAAGTTTTTAACAATTTGATTTTGGATCCATTCTACATGATGCTAATTAGGTTGCCTAATCCATCATGTAGAAAGCATGTAATTTTAAGATTACTAACAAAAATATCAATAAAGTTTGCTCTCCCTTTATAGGTTTATAAAAAATTTGAAGATACTTTGTTTTCATTTTTTATATTTTTTCCTCCAGACAGATGTCAGTGACACATTCTAGTTAGCAATCAATCTGAATCCTTTAGCTCCAAAATTGCTTTTAATAAATTCTCCCTTGCTTCAAATAAATTTCAAGGAGGATAAGAAAAAGTCCAATCTTTGTGTTCTAATTGTTTTCTTAAATTTCAACTGGTACTTTTTTCTACCGTGTTTTTTAAATTGCCTGAATTTTAATATCAAAAGCTCTAAATAAGGAAAAGCTAAAAATTACCTATGGAGTTTTGATAAGGCCAATTCTTTAAATTCCTGAGCATTATTTTTACAAAAGTTTAATTGACAGAATTTTTTTTTCCTAAAGCTCCAGCTTAGTAATGTCCTTTTTGCCAAACAACGTCTCCCTTGAAATTACAGTGTGGAAAGAACCCTGAGCCTTAGGAGAGCAGGAGTCTAGAACTGGCTCACCACTTAACTAGTTCAGTGCCTCTTGTCGATCCATAGTAACTTCACCTGGCACTGTTCATTTGTCAATGTGAATTGGAGTAGATGTACTCCCAAGAGTTCAACTCTAAAATTACAGCATTCTTTGTCCTGTTTTAGGTTTAACCTTATTTGGTTCAACAGAAGTGGTATTCCATTTTTATATAAAATGTACTTCTCCCTCAAATGTATAATAATACATACGTGTGTGTGTGCGCGCGCGCGTGCACGCACGCGCGCATATATCTGCATGTATGTTTATGAGCTGCGAAGAAAGTCTTGGTAATTGACAAATTTGTATGGATTATTTCAAAGTCAGTGAATAATGATGTATTTCTGATAAAATAGTTCAAAATTCTGCATTTTAATGGAAAACTGTTTTATAGTATCTTAAAATATTTAAAGATATAATTTTTACTTTGATTACTGTCAAAACTTGTAAAATGTATGTCAGTTTGTTATTGCTATCTTAGTGTGTTTAACTAGAAAAATCTTTTTATGACTTTGAAAGTATATTAAGTAACATTTCAGCAGATAAAAACATTTGAGATTATGGGAGTGGGAATGAATTTTGTTAAGGCATTCAAGACCAGGTTTTTTATTAAATTGCCATTAACCTTGGCAAAGTAATGGAGCCATAGTTCGAAATCCAGAGTTGTTTTGTTTTGTTTTTACTGATTTCTTTGCTTAAATCTTTCGTATTGATATAGGCTGAAGCATACAGTGATAAATTTTGGTAAAAGAAAAGTGAAGACTGCTTTAAAAGTTTTGTTTTAACTCTTCGGGAATTTTAATACAATCTTTTTCTCCTTTGGTGTTTTCAGTGCCTTTGAAAGCATGGTTTTTGACATGTTTATCAATTTAACTATTAACGATGGCTATTACTTATACTTATTTATTGCAGCAATTGTGGTGAATCCAAGATTAGCCCAGCATTTTAATTTGTTGAGATGCACCAAGTATAAAATGAGTCCTGGATTTGGAGTCAGAAAACTTGGGGTTGAGTCACAGTGTTCATTAGTAGGTACTTTACATTTCTGTAGCAGTAGCAGTAGTGGTAGTACTAGTAATGTGAACTAAATGTTTATAAAATATCATGAGACATTTGAGATCTCCTTTTCAGGATAGATGACCATCAAGTTTTTTTGTGTGTGTGGTTAAACTACTGCTCTCTATTTATTCTATGACAATAGTATTAGCATAAAATTTTCTGGCAAAGATTGACTTCTGATATTAAGATGTAAGATTTGTTACTTTTGCCAATGTTCCTTTTATCATTTTTCTCCCCTAGAATAACAACAATCTTGAAGCCTGTTGCCGAGCCCTTTCCCAGGAGAGTAGCAAATATTTATATATGGAATATCATAGTCCAGATGACAATAGAATGAATAGAAATCGCCTTTTGCATATTAACCTAGGTATCCATTCTCCTAGTAGCTACCACCCAGGAGATGGAGCTCAACTTAATGGTGGTCGAACACTGGTTCACAGCTCAAGTGATGGACACATTGATCCACAGCATGCAGCAGGTAAACAGCTGATATGTTTAGTTCAAGAACCACACTCAGCTCCAGCTGTTGTGGCTGCTACTCCCAACTACAATCCATTTTTTATGAACGAACAGAACAGAAGTGCAGCTACTCCTCTTTCACAGCCTCCTCAACAGCCGTCCTCCATGCAAACGGGAATAAATCCATCTGCTCTGCAAGGGCCTTCCCCACCGCCGCCACCTCCATCATATATGCATGTACCTCGGTATAGTCCAAATCCAATCACTGTTACAGTATCCCAAAACCTCCCTTCTGGACAAACTGTACCAAGAGCTTTACAGATTCTTCCACAAATTCCAAGCAATCTCTATGGGTCTCCTGGTTCTATTTATATTAGGCAGACATCTCAAAGTTCACCGGGAAGACAGACTCCTCAGAGTTCACCATGGCAGTCTTCACCACAGGGCCCAGTGCCTCATTACAGCCAACGTCCTTTACCTGTTTATCCACACCAACAGAACTACCAACCTTCTCAGTATTCTCCCAAGCAACAGCAGATCCCTCAGTCTGCTTACCATTCACCACCTCCTTCTCAGTGTCCATCACCCTTCAGCTCTCCACAGCATCAAGTGCAGCCTTCCCAGTTGGGCCACCCGAGCTCCCATGTGTTTATGCCACCTAGTCCTTCAACTACTCCACCCCATCTATATCAGCAAGGACCTCCTAGCTATCAGAAACAGGGAAGCCATTCAGTAGCCTATCTCCCATACACAGCATCTAGCTTACCAAAAGGTTCTATGAAGAAGATAGAAATTACAGTTGAACCTCCTCAAAGGCCCGGGACAGCAATTACTAGGAGTCCTTCACCCAGCAGTAATCAACCGTCTCCACGGAATCAGCACTCACTGTACACAGCCACCACGCCACCTTCCAGTTCTCCCTCAAGAGGGATATCTAGTCAACCAAAACCTCCATTTAGTGTTAATCCTGTGTATATTACATATACACAGCCAACTGGACCTTCATGCGCTCCATCACCATCTCCTCGGGTAATACCAAACCCGACTACAGTTTTTAAAATTACTGTAGGCCGAGCAACTGAAAATCTCTTAAATTTAGTGGACCAAGAAGAGCGTTCTGCAGCACCAGAACCTATTCAGCCCATTTCAGTGATACCAGGCTCTGGAGGAGAAAAGGGAAGCCATAAATATCAGAGGAGTTCTAGTTCTGGATCAGATGACTATGCCTATACACAAGGTAAGTTTTTGCCCTTTTTATGAAATTTAATCTTTGTAGTGAAGTGACAATCTCCTACTCGCAGTAAAAAAAAAAATCCATGTTAGTGGTTTAGTTTTAATTAAATGTTTAGTATTTACTAAATGGCAGGGCAATAGCATTACCATTAAAAGTAACGTTAGACACTGGACATGGTGGTGCACACCTGTAATTTCAGTATTTGGGAGGCTGACACAGGAGGATTGCAGGTTCAAGATCAACATTAGCAACTTAGCCAGATTCTTAGCAACCTAGTGAGATACTGTGTGTGTGTGTGTGTGTGTGTGTGTGTGTGTGTGTGTGTGTGTGTGTGTATTTGGGGCTGAAGGATAGCTTAGTAGAGTATCCCTTAGTTAAATCCCCATTAACACACACACACACACACACACACACACACACACACACACACATATATATACCCCCTCCCTCAAGTTAGTACTTCAGAGTCATCTTCAGACTTTGTTTTATTTATTTGTTTGTTTGTTTGTTTGTTTGTTTTGCGGGTCTGGGGGTGGAACCCAGGGGCATTTGACCTCCGAGCTACATCCCCTGCCCTATTTTTTATTCTTTATTTTGAAATCGGGTCTTACTGAGTTGCAGAGGGCCTCACTAAGAAGCTGAGGCTGTCCGTGAACCGCGATCCTCTGGTCTCAGCCTCCCGAATGCTGGGATTATAAGCGTGCGCCACCACTCCCGGCTCAAACTTTGTTTTAAAATATGAAAGCGTAGCCATGATCATTGTGACCTAATGAGACTTTTTTTAGGGGAGAATATTCATTGAGAAAAAAAGAAAGGGTGGGCTATGGTTTATCGAATGAAAGAGTTTGGGTCTTCTCAAAAGGCATGATATTTATAAGTAATATACACAAAGTGGAATTAATAATGAAGGGTCATTATTGGATTAGCTCATAGTAGACCTAAATAAATAGAAAAATAAGCCAGCTGTGATGGCACATGCCTGTAATCCCAGTATTTAGGTGACTGAAACAGGCAGATCATAGATTCAAGACCAGCTCCAGCAATTTAGCGAGGCTGTCCGCAACCTAGTAAGACTGTTTCAAAACAAAATTTAAAAAGGGTTGGGGGTATAGCTTGGAGGTAGATACTCCTGGGTGCAGTCCCCAATACCAACTGAAAAAAGAAAGAGAAAAAGATTTTTAAAAAATGTATGCTGATTATTTTGATATATCTGGGAAATTCATATTTTTCCAGTATATAAGAAGGGAAGTAATTATAATTGCAATTCGTATGCCTGATAGTGATTCTTTTAAAAACACACACATGTATAGTTAAAGAGAATCTTGGGGAAACTAAAGATGACAGAACAAGAAGGATGTGCAGGTAATGCCATTTTGGTAGCAGTTAAAAGAGCTAAATTAAAGCAGATATGGAGGCAGGATGGCATTAGACAGAATAAATGGCAATTCTTGAATTGGCTAAGTGTTTTATACCTTGTCAGTGTGTGTAGAAATGTTCCATTCATTTGTTCAGTGTTATTCTCTGCAATGACTTTATCTGTAATGCTGTAGCCTTGCTGTTACATCAGCGAGCAAGGATGGAGAGGTTAGCAAAGCAATTGAAACTTGAGAAAGACGAGCTAGAGCGGTTGAAGGCGGAAGTTAACGGTATGGAGCATGACCTGATGCAGAGACGGCTCAGAAGAGTCAGCTGCACCACTGCGATCCCCACGGTAAGTGAACTCTTGGGAGGTATTGAGAGGAAGGTGGGGACATTTACTGTCTAGGGCATTGGTTTTTCTTTTAGGTCTGTTTCTGGCAGAGTTTAGTTTTTGTTTTGTTTTTTTAATTATGGATGCAGACTTTTGCCTTTAGTAGTTCTCATCAAAATTATTATTTAATGTTTTGTTTTTTTACATGTGCAAATTCCATAGGCTCATCAGTGTTTTCAAAGACAGTTATAATTAAGGTATAGCGTCTCATTTATTATAAATAGCTTTCTGTCAGGCATGGTAGCACAGGCTTGTAATCCCAGCATTTGGGAGGCTGAGACCGGAGGGTCATGGTTTGCAGATAGCCTCAGCTACTTAGTGAGGCCCTCTGCAACTCAGTGAGACCCTGTTTCAAAAATAGGGCTGAGAGTGTAGCTTGGAGGTAGAATGCCACTGGGTTCCATTCCCAGTACCAAAACAAAAAAAGCTTTCTGTCAAAGTAGAGATGAAAAGTGCACTCTGACCAAAAGTTTTATCAGTTAATTATTCTCCAGGTATTAATTTATTCTCCTAAGCATAGCATATATATTTTTCAAATATTTAAAACTATTTTTCTAAGTACTTTAGTTCAAATGAGTTTGAGCAAGAAAAATATAAATTTTGGGACGGTGTTGATTATAGGATATTTTAAGACAGAGCAGTTTCACTAAATGTAAATAATTGTAGAAACTGAGATGACAGTATTGATTGAAAGTGGTCCCAAAGGTAACCTCTCTCATGGAAAAATTGAGATTAAGTATATGAGTTCTAATGATCTCAAACAACTCTGAAAATTCTGAAACATGTGTCCTAAATTTTGTGATTCCACAAGCTATGATCCAACCTATCATTTCACCTGTCACCATTCATGTATTCAATAAGCAGTTTTTGCATATAGTTTATGAATGTGTTACTATGCTTAGTGCATACCCACCAGTGGGGAAAATAGACCAACAGAAAATTTTATTAATACATTGTGGTAAGTGCCATATATGCTCTTGGGTAATAAAGATTCTTACATTAACTGGTTTCTCAGTTTACTCAAAGTACTTCTTTCTTCTATCACATTCTTCTCCTTGAAAGCCCTTCTAAAGCTCTGCATGTATGAAGACTCACTTAATGGCTACTCTTTTTTGGAGCCTTCCCTTGTTTCATACCCTCTTTAAATTTAGGGTAACCTTTCTCGCTCGCGCGCTCTTTCTCAGCTTACAGGTTCAGAGAAGCAGGCATGTATGTCAGGACTCTTAAAGTCAGCATAGCTGCAGCTTTTTTTCATAAAGAAGTTTTTATCTGAAGTTCCTGACTTCAAAGGGGTCTGGGAATTTCACAAAATTATATGCACAGTTGCGCATATATATATATATATATATATATATATATATATATATATATATATACATACACACACACACATACATACATACATATACACATACATACATACACACACATACTTATATTGGAGACAGATTATTATTGGCTCCATCTGATTTTCATAAGGTTATTATATTATATTGAAGGAAAAAAAGGATGAGGACCCACTGCCCTTTAAGTAGATGGTGGTGCAATCGGCAGAGAAGAAAGGAGAAAGCATTTTAGAAGGGAAAAGAACATGAGGTAACGAAGGCTTGAGGTCAAGACAGAGAAGAGGCAGTAAATAGTGTTTTTTGGCTTGAGCATGAGATTGCTGATTAAATTATAAAGGTTAAGGTACAAAGATGTAGAATAGTGCTCAGACTCCGAACACTGTGCCAAGCAAGGCATATTCTGCTAGTAACGAGTCAGTGGAAACTTCTGAAGAAGAGATTTTTGAGAAACAGGCAGTATTTAATAACTTGAAGAGCTGAGCGTGGTCGTGCATGCCTGTAATTCCAGTACTTGGGAGGCTAAGACAGGAGAATCACAGGTTTGAGACCAGCCTAAGGAACTTAGACCCTATTTCAAAATAAAAAGGGCAAAGGGTATAGCTCAGAGGTAGAATGCCCTTAGGTTCGATCCCTAGTACTTAATAATAATAATGGTTTAATATTTCTAATATTTACTATTCCTCTGTTCATTTTAAAAGGGAGAGTTCTAATTACATAAAATACTTGGAAGACTACAAAAGCTATCTTTAAATGAAAGATGATGTTAACATAAATACAGTTTCTGCTTCATTTTCTCTATATGAAAACTTTTTTCTTAGTATTGGGAATTAAACTCAGGGACATTCTACCTCCAAGCTACTACCCCAATCCTTTTTATTATTTTGTTTTTGTTTGTTTGTTTGTTTGTTTTTGGGTGGTACTGGGGATGGAACCTAGGGGCCTTCTACCTCTGGGCTACACTCCCAGACCTATTTTATATTTTATTTGGAAACAGAGTCTCTTAAGCCAGCTAGCTAAGGCTGGTTTTGAACCTGCGTGATCCTCCTATCTCAGCCTCCCCAGCGCGGGGATTACAAGCGTGCGCCACCACGCCTGGCTTATTTTGTTTTGTTTTGAAATAAGGTCTTACTAGGTTGCTGAGAGCCTTGCTACATTGCCTAGGTTGTCTTTAAACCTGCAGTTCTCCTGTCTCAGCCTCTCAGGTATTTGGATTACAGGCTTATTCAACCACTCCAGGCTTCTATTCGAAAATCTTATTTGAATCTTCTGATTAGGGAAACTATTGAAGTATATAACCCATATGAGAATCTACTTAATGGTGATTAGGCACTTTGTAGACTTTTAGATACCTGTACAGCATAAATATTTGAGCATGCAAATCATTTTCTTTAAAATAACCATATAAGCTTTTTTCTGAAGCAAGTACTTGCTGCATGATAATCTCTGCTAAGCAAAACCCTATTTTTTTTAACTTGGAATAAAAAGCTTTCTAATGTATCATGGGTTAGAGCTTCAAAAAAGCACCCATATCGCCGGGCGTGGTGGTGCACGCTTGTAATCCCCGCGCTTGGGAGGCAGAGACAGGAGGATCGCGCAGGTTCGAAGCCAGCCACGCGCACTGGCTTAGGAGATCCTGTTTCCAAATTAAAATGTAAAAATAGGTCTGGGAGTGTAGCCCGGAGGTAGAAGGGCTTCCAGGAACCCCAGTACCACCAAAAAAATAAAATATAAAAATAAAGCGCCCATATTTTAGATTAAAGCATTTATTGATTAATTGTTTTTAGAAATAAAAAGGAGAAAAGCTAGTAAAAACCGCTCCCTGGGCATTTATTTACTTGTTTTTGTGGTTTCTGGGGGATGAACCCAGGAGCATTCTACCTCCAAGCTATACCCCTTCCCATTTTGGTTCTTTGCTTTTTAAACAGGCTCTCACTAGGTTGCTGAGGCTAGCCTTGAGCCTGTGAGCCTCCTGTCTCAGCCTCCCAAGTACTGGGACTACAGGCCTGCTCCACTTACTCCCAGCTTATGATTTATTTTTAACTTTTTATTGTAGAGAAATACAAAGATAAGTAGACAGAATAGTATAATGAACACTGTGTAGCTATCTCCAAGCTTCAGAAAATGGGCAGTCTATGTGAGTGCTAATTAAGAGATAAAATGTTTGTGTTTCTGTTCCCAGACTTAGAATAAATGGAGGACATTCAGGAGTACAGGGCTAAGGAACAGTTGTACTTGGTTAAAATAGTGGGTGGGCTTTCAAGTCAGGTGCAAATTTGGATTCTATTTTCACTCCTTGTGTCACTCATATATCCTTAGATAAGTCATAGTGTCTATGCTTGTTTTCTTATCTGTAAATGTGTAGTGGTAGAGTACCCATCGTGTGAGATTTTCTTTAGAAATGTATATGTTAAGCAATTTACACAATGCTCAACAAATAGTAAGTACCCTTATACTTAAGGGTAGGTTGCAAAATACTGGAAAGTTTTGCTTGGGATACAGAATTTGGAAGCATTTTCCAAAACTTTGATTTCAGTTAAGAACATGAATGACATAATTTTTTAATTGAGAAGTGAATAATCAGAGTTCCATTTTTTGATCCTCAAGGCTCCCTTAAGAAACCATGAAATAACGGAATAAGCACCCATTAGGTTTGGGAATCAGAATAGCTCTGGCACTCACTGGTCATACTCACTTGATGTATAAAAGGGAATTGTAACAAGTACATTACAGTGTTAACAGAGACAATGTATGGAGTGTACCTGGTGTGGAATTAGGTGCTCAGCAAATAGCTATCCTATCACTGTTTTATTTCCTGTGGGAATAGCAAGTAGAGAATTGACAATCTTGCTAAGAAGCATATACTGCCACCTTCAAGTTGTAACAAGTTAATTTCTTTACCTAGCAATGTATAAAAAGTTGGTGAGCAGTGCTTGTTTAAAGAGGTGAAAATGCCCAGTTGTGACCAGCTATCTGTGTGCTTGCAGGAACTTCAATGTGCAGCATTGAAATAATCTTTCTAAGTAGAACAGAATTGTGAGATGCATAATGGCATCATTTTTCCTCAATGTGTTATTTACAGAGTTCTATATTAAATGCTGCAGAAGATGTCTCTTAAAGAGATAGACAAATTCTATTTGTGCATGTGAGAAAAGGTAATATGAAACAGTCTATCATAAGTGTCAGCCAGCTACATGTTAATGATAAAAGTATTTTCAGAGTTCAGAGATAGAAATGCTAACCTTTTGCTAATAAGATCCAAGGTGAGACAGGTTCATGGGGAGTCTTAAGATTTTTATTTGTGTGTGTGGTACTGGGGATTGAAACCACAGGCATTCTACCTCTGAGCTACACCCCTAGCCCTGTTTTTTATTCTTTATTTTGAAACAGGGTCTCACTGAGTTGCAAAGGGCTGAGCTGAGTAGTTGAGAGGCTGGCCTTGAACCTGCGATTCTCCTGTCTCAGCCTCCCAAGTATTGGGATTACAAGCATGGGCCATCACGCCCAGCTGAGTTTTAAGATTTTACATAAGCACAAAGCTTCCAGTTGCCCCCTCTCCTAAGTTCTTTCTTTCATCCATCCTGTTCTAGTTGAACTTCTGGACTACTTCACAAATTTGTATCCCAGATGCATAACCAGGGCCAAGCCGCCAAAGAACATCAGCAGTCTTTAATATTCTCTGTGAGACAACTTTTTAAAATACCAAAATAGTCGACTTAAGGTATCTCTGCACCTTTTAAAAAGAAATGAGAATTTTTCATTTTGAAACATTAGATACAAAGAACTCTTAAATTATACATGGCCATTTTTGAAACCTTTTCTTCATGACAATGTAGTGTACTTTTGATAAATGGCAATAACTTTTCAGAAACTGCTTTTTTCCCTGCTCAATTTAAGAATCTTTGAAAAGGGACTCAAGGACCTTTTAGATAAACCCCAAAGTTGGTGAGTCCCAGTGGTTCAGCTGTCTGTGGAAACGAGCCTGTTGACAAGACTGTGTTTTGTTACAAGCAGATGTGCAGTAGCCTCTTGACTATTATAGTTCCATACTTAGTTACAAAGCTTCACTGTTGAGGGCGGCCATTGATGAAACATCTCTCTTCCTACCCTCAAAAATACATAGGAAGAATCGGCTCCTTCAAGTACTTTGCCACAAAGAATGGGTCCTTTTACATATTCCTAGAAGGATAGCATCATTCTTTGGATCTCTTGACCAAGTGCTTTATCTTTAACAAAAACTTACCTATGTTTTAAAGTACCTTAATGTTGCCTGGTATAAGCATTTTACATGTTTTCCATAGAAATGAGGAAAGAATAGCAATACCTAATAAATATTTCTGATTTTTTTGTTCTCCAGCATTCTTAAGCCTTTTTATGACTTCTTTTAAACTTTTGACTCCTGCTACTAGGCATTTCCAGGTACTCTGATAACAACTCCCACCACCATTAAGATTTGGCATTATTTTGTTAATTGATATTTTCTGCCCATTTTCTTCACTGTTGATGTTTAAAGCCTTTTAGCAGAATATGTACATTTAATATTTTACTGTTTTTCTACAGTAGTAGATAATTAATTTTGACTTTATATAGTTGAAATCACCCTAGTAATTCATATCTGGGCTGTGCTAAAAGATTTAGTACCCATCCCTCTAGAGTTTAAACATTGTTATTCTTACTGCCCATGTACTTAAATAGCAAAGAAATTAAACAGCATTGGAACTAAAGGCTTCTCAAAAGCTTTACCTAAAGACTAGTGTTCTGCCTTCTGAAATTAAACAGCATTGGAACTAAAGGCTTCCGAAAAGCTTTACCTAAAGACTAGTGTTCTGCCTTCTGAAGGAAAGTCTAAGGTGGGTAGAAAGGTTAGGCAGAAGGAGCAGAATGGAGAAAGAAAGGAAAATTAACTTCTGTGCTTGAGTTTTCTCCTCCGTAATTTGGAAATTGTTTAGAGGAAGGAATGAGAGAATCCTGGTAAACATTAGTGCTTGACACTAAGTAAGCATTAAGAAAAATTAGCACTGTTGTAGTTTTTACCGGGTTGTGCAAGACTCAAGTTGTGAACATTGCTTGTTTAAAAGGTTGATCTTATAGTTTTCCTTGCCATAAAAAGATGAAAATAAAATATTCTCTATTATTAAAATGGTAGCATCATATATGATAGAATATAGTCTAGTATTACAGCCATTTTGATGTCCCCATTTTACCTATTCCTTTGAAGACATACCTGCAGGACTTCTTTAAACATGCCCTCTTATGGATTAAGGCCACATTCTTGGTAATACCCAATCAGAACAATTAACATGAAACGTAGTTCTTAAATGTCGGGCTTGATAATGACTTTCCCACAATTGCTATTTTGGGTCCTTTCTTACTAGCCTGAGGAAATGACAAGATTGAGAAGCATGAACAGACAACTCCAGATAAATGTTGACTGTACACTGAAAGAAGTTGACCTCCTTCAATCTAGAGGTATAGACTTGATTATTTGGTAAACCATAAGTAATAGTATGGTATTTTAAGCTGCTTTATAGCAATAATTTTGATTTTGTAGACTTAAGAGAGTTTTGTCCATTACAAGATTATAATCATAGTAAAGAGATTCCCCTACCCCGTGGTCATAGATTGGGTTTGGGGGATCAAAAATTAGTTTGGCAATTTCATTATTAAGTTTTTATCATTTAGACTATTCTATACTGTTATTTTATATTTATCATCTTTTAGTTACTGTGAATATTATGATAAAGCAATGGGTTTGAATTCATTTTAACAGTAGAGTTTATATAATGTGATATTCATCTAAGGTGTCTGTTTTTTAAAAAGGGACCCCAAATCAGACTTCTCAGTTTTAAATTCTATATGCTATTTTCTATTTTATCTGTTTCATAAAAATACTCAATTTTAATCATAGTTTTAGATTTTTTATTTCTTGCAGTAATATATTACAGTAGAAGCTCTCTTAACTGACTTTGATATATCCAGCTCACCAGATTAGAGAAAGCCTTCGTTTTCTCTGGAAAATAAACTGACTGATGTCCAGAGCTGCTGCACACTCTTGACCAGCAGGACACATTTTGCCATGCCCACGCTCTCTTGCTCTTATTGGTTGAATTGTCTGCTGACCAAGAGTCAGTTGTGTCCCCAACACTGGTTATGCCAGTTGCTATATTTCTGCAATTAAATATAATATTTCATAAACTGACAAGAATTCAAGAGAGAACTTCTCTGTCTACAAAAGTCAAAGGCAAATGTTTTTTTTTTTTTCCTATGACTCAAAGGCAAATCAAAATTAAAAAGGTAGGGACTACGAATGAGGGGGTCATAGAAGTGCCCTTTAGTATCTTTCTGGCTCCAAACAGAAAATTACAGAGTTCAGCAAACTAGTGCTTGCTACCTGATTTTGGAAATAAGTTTTAGTAAAATGATAGTCACACCATTTGTTTACATGTTGTCTTCTGAAAGGCACAGTTGAGTTTACAGCAGAAATTGTATTACAGGTCCACAAAGTTTAAAATATTTATTATCTGGCTCTTGACAGAGAAAGTTTGCTGATCCCTGCTGCTTTATGGTTTATGTAAAACAATATGGAACTTTAGTCATAAAGGAAAATGCTGCTATGTTTATGTTTTGTTAATAAAGTTGATGTGTATCATTTTGTGTATGTGGCATCAGGGATTGAATCCAGGGGCATTCTATTTCTGAGCTATACCCCCAGCCTTTCTTTCTTTATTTATTTATTTATTTATGTTTCGAATCAGGGTGTTACTAGGTTGCTGAGAGTCTCTGCTTGCTGAAGCTGTTCTCGAACTTTTGATCCTCCTGTCTCAGCTTCCCAAGTACTGAGATTATAGGCATGTGCCACCACATCTGGCGATGTGTAATTTTTCTTGACGTATTTTAGTCAGCCTTTTCCCCCTACGCTTACTATTCTTAATTATGGTAGCTAAGATAGCTTCTGTGGTATTGAATCTTCTATGGTACTGAGTATATAATACAGTATTTTGTGTGTGTGTGGGTACTGGGGTTCCTGGAAGCCCTTCTACCTCTGGGCTACACTCCCAGACCTATTTTATACTTTTTTTATTTGGAAACAGGGTCTCTTAAACCAACGCGGCTGGCTTCGAACCTGCGTGATCCTCCTGTTTCCGCCTCCCAAACGGGAATTACAAGCGTGAGCCACCACGCCCGGCTAATACATAAGGCTAATACGGTATCTTAATGCCATTTTTAGATAAGATTAAACAGTAGAGGCAGAGGAACCCAAACAAAATAGAACTGTTTGAGAGTCAAGCACTATAGTCAGGTACCCTTCAAATTATTTTCAGAAGTTCACTGTATAGCCTAATTACTTTCAGCAGTGAAACAATTAGTATGCTTAACATGGAAGTTGTACAAACTATTGCTACTATATTATAGAAGATTGCATTGATTTTGGGGGGGGGGTGTGATCTTTGAAAAGAAAACAAACGCTAACTCAAACACTTGGTTAGGATATTTATAGTAAGCCTATGGGATCAAGAAATTAGAACATTGGCTGTAACTTAAATACCAATGCAGCATCCTAAAGCATAAAAATTTCAGTTGATTTATCAAATAGCATTGTGGCTTTTATGAACTGTCATATGAATTGTTTACAGGAAAAAATTTTTAAATAGCCTATCCAAAATGGATAAAACATTTGTAATAAGACCTACAAAGGGGAAGCCACTAGTAAGGTTTTGTAAACACTGACCTTGCAATGAGCTCTTTTTAGTACTTAACCATTTCTAAACCTTTTTCATAAGGAGTCCAAACATAGCCATTTTATAGTAAATTCTTTACAGTAACCTAGAAAACATTTTATACTGAGTTTCCAATGTACATTTTTTGTGTATGTGGGGGTAGCATTTTGACTAGATGTAAATCAGTGCATGAATTGATAAAAAGCAGTCAAATTATGGGTTTTGGTAAGGGAGCTTTTTGTTAGGGCAAAAAAAATCAAGTCTAGAAGTCAAGAGATTCAATATAGTTAAACTTAGTACCATACCGCATCCTCTGTAAATAAACATGGGTACGGTTAATAAAGCTTTACTAGAACTGTGTAGAACAAGCGGAAGTAGAGATAGAGTCACACAAGTGAAGGTAGGACCCAAATTTTATTCTCTCTTTTTTTTTTTTTTTTTTGGTGGTACTGGGGGTGTAACCCAGAGGCTTTCTACTTCCGGGCTGTACTCCCAGAACCCATTTTATATTTTATTTGAAATCAGGGTCCCACTAAGTTGCTGAGAGCCTCACTAAGTAGCTGAGGCTGGCTTCGAACCTGTGCGATCCTCCTGTCTCAGCCTCCCAAGCGAGGGGATTACAAGTGTGCCCCACCACGCCCGGCTGGACCCAAATTTTGTATTGGATGAAAACTGGCCTTGGAGGAATTACAACAGGAAGATAGAGCTGAAATCCAGATTAGATAAGGGAATGATTTATTTTTAAAGAGGTGATAATTTTGTGGCAATACAATTTTCAGGGATGATATCCATTCTGAAACTAGCACCATATCATCTTTTATCACTAAGTCTATAAGTAACATTGAATTTAAGATTCTCCTTTTCATGAAAATAGGAATATATATGAGCTGCTTTCACGTTTTCCAGGTTGCTGAGGTATGTCATAACTTGAATAATGTTTCTAATTTATTCAGCTTCTTCCATAGTTGAATTTATAATGCATAAGATTTTAAGGTAAATTATGAAACACATGAAATCATGCTTTCACTGTTTGTCTTCTCTTACGGTTTCTTCATTAAATCAAAACGAACAGAAAGAGAAAACAGGTCAGCCATCCTTTCATTTCTCTTCTTCATTTGCCTCTTCAAGTGCCCCTTCATGCTTAACCCTGCCTGAAGGAGATAGTGTCTGACAATTAGAGAATTGCTCCTTAAGGTAATACATTGTAGGTTAACACTGGTGTGGTGGTTTTCCTGGATCTTTTCTCACAGTGATCAAGAAAACACAATTCCAGTGGAAGGAGGAGAGGATATAATGAGGGTTGAAATCCTAGGAAACATCTTTCCTTCTACATGTTTTGTTTTTCAGAAATAACTCCAGAAAGAGTTCTAAATGCCTGGTGCTCTTATTTTCTTTATAGGAAACTTTGATCCAAAAGCTATGAATAATTTCTATGATAACATAGAACCTGGTCCAGTTGTACCACCAAAACCATCTAAAAAAGGTAAGGAGGGATATGCTACAAACAGAAATAAATAACAAATTCTTTGGGACTTCACATAAGTATATGAAAAAATTGCCATTTGAAGTAATTAATTTGTATAGCATAAAGTTATCATAGCAGTAATGAGATGCCCCCAAACCTTTAAAAATCATTAATTTGAATGGAATATACAATCTGTTTTTTAAAAAAGTTGAAACAGTATATTATATAGTTAACATTTTGAGTTTATTCAGTAATGTAAAAACTAAAGAATCCTTTTCTTTTTAAAGGTAAGCCTAACAATTAGATATGAATTAGGACTTTCTCCTCAAGGACAAAATAAATTCCACATAACCAAGGTTTAGAGTAATCATTTTCAAGATACTTCTTACTTAGAATTTTTTTTTTTGTTTGTGTGTATGTGTAGTGGTTCCTGGAGCATTGTACTTCAGAGCTACACCCATTGTCCCATTTTATTTTGAAATAATCTCACTAAATGATGACTTGGAACCTGTGATCTTCCTGTCTCAGCCTCCCTAGTACTGGGATTACAGCCATGTACCACCACACCTCACTATGACTTAGAATGGATTTTGATGCATTCTTTCTTTTATGAATATTTTTTTTTTTTTTTTTTTGTGGTACTGGGGTTCCTGGAAGCCCTTCTACCTCCGGGCTACACTCCCAGACCAATTTTATATTTTTGAAACAGGGTCTTTAAAGACAGCGCGGCTGGCTTCGAACCTGCGTGATCCTCCTATCTCTGCCTCCCAAGTGCAGGGATTACAAGCGTGCGCCACCACGCCCGGCTCTTTTATAAATAAAATGTTTAATTGGCACTTTTTTATTTTTTTTATTTTTTTTTATTTTTTGGTGGTACTGGGGTGGAACCCAGAGGCTTTCTACCTCCGGGCTATACTCCCAGACCTTTTTTATATTTTATTTGGAAACAGGGTCTCACAAAGTTGCTGAAAGCCTCACTAAGTTTAATTGGCACTTTTTAAATTAATTTAATATAAATGTTGATCATTGAATGTGAGTTAATATTTTCTGTCCATTTCTTATTAGCAGCTTGTATTGTTTCATAATTCTCAAAACTGAAAGTACACATCTTCGATTTTAAGCTTTCACATCTTTTATTTTCACCCTTTTTGTTTAAGTAGCTCAACATAGATGTAATCTCAGTACTTGGGAGGCCGAGACAGTCCGAGGATTGTAGGTTCAACAATGTATTAAGACTCTCACCAACCTAGCAAGACCCTTTTTCAAAACAAAAAAAATGAAAAGGGCTGAGGATGTAGCTCAGAGGTAGAATGCCCCCGGGTTCACTACCTAGCCACAAAAGAGAAAAGAAAAAAAAAAAATAGTTCATGTGGTGTAGCCACAGAGATAGAGCACTTGCCTAGCATGTGCACAGCCCCAGATTTGATCTCTAGCACTACAAAAATTACCTGAGGGTGTAACATTTAAAATCTCAGTTATTTTTAATTAAGAGATACATAAATTTTATCTAAATAATGTAATGTGAAACACAGTATTTTTATATTTTGGGGGGGGGTTGCAACATAGAATCTATGTTTTTTAATTATTTAATACTACCTTGGTTGTTTCACCTGGATTTGAAATAGCTTACTGATTTCTAAAAATGCTACAAAGAAAAATCTTAGTAGATATTTGTCAAATTTGGCACTTTAGCAACATTATCTGTAGTTTTGTGATGAAAGTCACTGGGTTGTACATCATTGATCACTTCAACCTTTTGGGTTCAGAGAATATGAGTCTTTAAACTTGTTTTTTCCTGAGTATCTACTAAAAAAAAAAGTATTATTTATTGTAACCTCAAAGATGAACTCATTTAATTGATTAAAGGGCCACCATGGAGGAATTGTCTTCAGCATGTGCATTGAAAAATCATTACTCTGTGAACAGAAGACCAAGTTGAGGTGGATATCATGTCCCACCTACCACACATACAGCCACTGCTATTGGGAAGTTTCAAGGTTTTAGAAAGCTGAGACAAAGCCATATCTCTCTTTGGGCAAGACTATTGTAGTTTTAGAATTCACTTAAGAAATTATAAAAGCCGATGAGATAGAAAACAAAAGAGAAAGTTAAGAGAGCCCAAAGTTTCATATTTAAAAAGATGAACAAGCTGGGCTTGGTGGCTCATGCTTGTAATTTCAATACTTGGGAAGCTGAGACAGGAGAATCACAGGTTCGCGGCCAACCTCAGCTACTTAGTGAGACCCTCTGCAATTTAGTGAGAGCTTGTTTCAAAATAAAGAATAAAAAATAGGTCTGGGGGTATAGCTCAAAGGTAGAATGCCCCTGGGTTCCAACCCCAGTACTGCCAATAAAAAGAACAAAATAAACACCAAGGTAGACTAAATAGAATAAAAGTGTTCAAGTTGCCATGATCAAATGAAAGATGAGCCATCCATTAAAATGATAATATGGAGACAGTGTGGTGGTGCACGCCTGTAATCTCACTTCTTGGGAGGCTGAGACAGGAGGATCACAGGTTCCAGGCCAGCCTCAGCAACATCTTAAAACCCTGTTTCAAAATAAAATAATACTGGGAGTGTGGCTCAGAGGTAGAATGCTCCTGGATTTAATCCCCAGTACCAGAAAGAAAATAAAGCTAATATGGGAATATGTTGAATGGACAAATTTCTTTAAAAATGTAACTTAGCAAAACTGAAAGCAAGGTTGAAATAGGAAGTGCTAAGAGCTAAGTATCCATTTAAGAAATTGAACCTATTATCAAACATTTTTCCACAAAGAAAACTCAAGACTCAACGTGTTTTCCTGGTAGGTGAAATCTACCAATTACTTAAGAAAAGATTACCAACCTTACACAAATTCTTTGAGAAAATAGAGGTGGCAATGAATATTTTTTATTTCTTTTTTTCCCTAAAGGCTTTTTTTGTGTGTGGTACTAGTGATTGAACCTAAGGGCATTCTGCTTCTGAGCTACACTCCTAGCTCTGTTTGTTTGTTTGTTTGTTTGTTTGTTTGTTTGTTTGTAGTACTGGGGATGGAACCCAGGGGCATTCTACCGCCAAGCTACACCCCATCCCTATTTTTTATTCTTTATTTTGAAACAGGATCTCACTGAGTTGCAAAGGGCCTCACTAAGTAGCTTGAGGCTGTCCACAAACCACAATCCTCCTGTCTCAGCCTCCCAAATGCTGGGATTACAAGCGTGCGCCACCACGCCTGGCTTTTTTTTTTTTTTCTTTTTTTTAATTTGAAACACGGTCTCATTGGGTTGCTGAGGCTGGCTGCAGCATTCTTGCGATCCTCCTGTCTCAGCTTCCCAAGTACTAGTATAACAGTCATGCTCTACCACACCTGGCTACCTGAAGACATTTAACAGTAGTTTTAGGTTCTGATTAAGACAGGAATGTACAGAACCTTCCCCAAATCCTTTGACCCCACACATACACAGCCGTCTCCATACACTATCCCCCACCAAAGTAGTACACTTTTTCTAATCGATGAACCTACATTAATATCATAATCACCCTAATTCTGTAGTCTATGGTTCATTCTTGATGTTATACCTCATCTTTTCTTTAAAAAAACAAAACTAGCAAATTCCTGATTCCAAAACCTGCTAAAGACATATGACCACATTCCACAAAGAGAAAAAATTAAAGATTAAGGTCTCAGGAACATAAAAACATGCTTAATAAAACATTTGCAATATGTAGAAAAGATAATACATCATAACTAAGTTGAATTTAGCTTAGGAATGCAATGTTGATGTGATATTTGAAAATCAGTGTCATTCACCAGTATTTACAAAGTAAAGAAGAAAATGCATCTATATATTTTATTAGGCACAAGAAAAGCATTTGTCAAAATTTAATAGCTATTCTCTACAAAAACAAACTAGTAAAATAAGAATAGAATGGAATTCTTTCAGTCTCATAAAGGGCATCTTTGAGAAAACTTTTCAACTACCCTAATTACTTACAAGTGAAAGCTTGAATGCACTAAGAGTGGAAACAAGGGAAAGATGTCTGTTCTCACTGCTTCTGTTTAACATTGTACCTGGAGGTCCTGGCCCATACAATAAGTCAAGGAAAAAAGTGCATATAGGTAATGAGAAGGAAGAAATAAACTAATATATACTACAAGTGATATTATTTTGCAAATAAAATTTAAGGATACTGAAAAATAACTAATAAAACTAGTAAGTAGCTAGGTGTGGTGGTGCACTCTTGTAATCCCAGTATTTGAGAGGCTGAGACAGGAAGATCATGGTTCTTGGACCGCCTCAGCTACTTAGTAAAGCCTTCTGCAACCTAGTGAGACCTTGTTTCAAAATAGAGAATAAAAAATAAGGCTAGGGGTATTGCTCAGAGGTAGAATGCGACTGGGTTCCATCCCCAGTACTGCAAAAACAAACAAAAAAACTAGCAAATAATTTGACAAGACCTCAGAATGTAACATCAGTATTGTATTTTTTTGTATTAGTAAATAAATAGAAAATAAAACAAAAGATTGGTAGTATTAACATTATATTTTAACACTTGGGAATAATTTAACCAGAGATGTACACATTGAAAACTACATAAAACCATTGGCAAGAGAAATTAAAGATCTAAATAAATGAAATGATATACCATGTTCATGATTGAGTCAATATTATTGAAATAGCTGTTTTTCCAGGATTGATAGGTATGTGCTATACAATATGAATTACAGTTCTACTAGGCTTCCTCGCTTATTTATGTATGTGTGTATGTATGTATTTATTTATTTTCAGTACTGGGAATTGAACCCAGGGATGTTCTACCACTGAGGTGTACCTCCAGTTCTTTGTTTATTTTTTATTTTAAGACAGGGTGTCACCAAGTTGCTCAGGCTGGCTTCAAACTTACAATCCTCCTACATTAGCCTCGTATCTTGAGATTTTGAGGGGGTGTCACCACACCCAGCAAGGCATTTATTTTTAATTAAAGAACTGATTCGAAAATTCACATGGAGATGCAATGCATTCTTTAAAAAGAGCAAAAGACAGAAATCATAGGCTAACCAACTTTAGGACTCATTATAAAGTTCAGTAATCAGTGTTTATACTGGCATCGAAATAAAGAAATAGATCATTGGAACCTAATAGAGAGCCTGAACATAAACCCCACTCACAGTGTCAGTTAATAGAAGGATCAGAGCAACCACTGCTGAAAGCGAACTCTTCAGCAAGCGGGGCTGGAAGAACTGGATGTCCTTGTTTGGAATAGACACAAATTTTGATCTCTACCTTAACTTCATCTATGAAATCTGAGCTAGATCACACATCTAAAGTGCAAAAACTAAACTATAAAGCTTCCAGAACAGAATATCTTTGCAACAGAGGTATACTCCAGATATGTAGGATACAAAAGCAACAGAAAACAATGGGTAAATTAACCTTCATTCCACATTTCTCTTCATTGGCAAAATGAAATAGCCGAGCTCCATTTTTATTGGGAATATAGCAGGTTTATTTAGGGAGTTGGGGTACGGTTTAGGAGAAAGCCATGATAAAGTATCACATTCCAAAGAAAGGATCCGTTTCCAGAAATGCAAAACACCAAATAATTTATAAACATTTTGTACTTTTAAAATATACTAGCAGTAGAACTTGGCTAAATTCTATAAAGTTGTAGAAAGCCTTTTCATTACATGTTTACAAAAAGCTATGTGGTTTTCTTTATGAATTCAGATTTCTCTGTCAAATACTTGCATATTCTCCTTTCGTATTTTTAACTCAGCCTTTATAAAAGTACATCTAGTTTAGTGCAGATTGGCTTGCAGTAGCACTCACTTAACAAAACAGACCTATAAAATGCTAATAACTGGTAGAACTGGTTTATTGGTTTAATGTTTTAATAAGTGTGTTGGTGTTATTCTTGATATGCTAGAAATCCAAGTGGAATGTAGAAGTTTGTGTGAATAATAAGTGTGATAGATAGAGAACAAGAGAGAGAAAAACAAAAGGAAAGGGAGACAGAAACCTTTTTGAACTCGATTTTATAATTAGGCAACCCAGGTAAACTCCTTAGATGAATCAGCTAGTCTCCTCTCGACCTCACTGGAAATTCACCAGAGCACCAGTCTTATGACATGGACCCTGGCCGTGGTCATCGTGGCTACCTGACCTTGTTCACTTTTAACCTGTGCACCACAGAGAGGTGTTCTGTTCAAATACTTACTGTGTGTTTTACAAGGATTTTTAGTCAGTGAGGAAGGTATGTGATGCAATAAAAGTGCTTTACAAATCTAAGAAGTTGAACTTTACCTTAATCTTTGGAACCTAAGGAGACATTTGATGTGCTCTTCTTTACTCTGATAATGGGTTAAGTGCCATAAGCACCAGGCTTGGAATTTTGGAGCAGTGACTTACAAAGGTGGGTTGACTAGGGGTCGCATAAGGGCTCAAAAGAGAAAATTTAAACTATTTCTTTGTCTTTGGTTCTTTAACACATTTTGTTTTTACTCAATAGAAAGAATTATTTACAAATAACCTATAAATTTACAGAAACAGTTTCTAACAAGAAATTGGGGTGCCTAGAGTTCTTGTCTGTGTTGCAAAGTGTCTGCTGGCCTTCTGCATATGTAGGTAATTTCAGTTCATGAAATGATTTGGGAGCATAGGTTTGTCAGTACATAGTACTTTTGTGAGGTGTGTGTGTATTTTACTAGGGATGGAACCCAGGAACATTCTACCTCTGAACTATATCCCCAGCCATATTTTATTTTTTTATTTTGAGAAATGGTCTCATCACCTTGCAGAAGGCCTCACTAAGTTGCTGAGACTGGCTGTGAACTTGCAACCCTCTTGTCTCAGCCTCCCATGTACTGGGATTATAAGCATGCACCACCATGCCTGGCCCTGTTCTAATTTTTCAAGTATTATATTATTCTTGCTCTTTTTATTTTTGGTGGTACTGGAGATTAAACCCAGTGCCTTACACATGCTAAGCAAATGCTCAGCCACCGAGCTACATCTCTAGTTGTGTTCTTGCTCTTTAATTTAAAAATCTTTAGTTATATTTCATTATAGTCTTTGTATGGATAGTGAATTTTTATTAACTATTGCTTAGAGAGTTGATGAAATATTATCTACCAGTTTGCTTTCACATTGAAATTTAATTGTTGTCATAGAGTTTCTACCCCTAATTCACTAAAAAATGAGAATCTGGTGAAATAGGGCAAGACATTTCTTCCAAGTAATGTGAGAGAATGGAAAAAAATCTTAAGAGCCACTGCTCTGCACACGTTGTACAGCAGCAGTAAGTGTAGCACTTGCCCTCTCAGGACAACTAAAGGTAGGTGGTGTAAAGTTATAGGAAGGGTAAACACACTCACCTGTCTGGGTTGCATGAGCTATCCTTGTGCGCTTGCTTACTCTAGCTGAAGAATCACTCGATCTCTTCTTACTGGCTTTGCTTCTTATGCAGATTCCTCAGACCCCTGCACAATTGAGAGAAAAGCCCGAAGAATTAGTGTGACCTCCAAAGTGCAGGCAGACGTCCATGACACCCAGGCACTGGCTGCAGATGGTTTGTACTTGTGTGTCCAGAGTTTGTGCAGAATGTCCAGAGACGCATGTTACCCTCTGTAGTTACCAGAAGTAAAACCAGGCCTTGGTTTTTGTTTTCAGAAATGATTTCTCTAAGTTGAGCACAGTGGTGCATGCCTATAAGCCCAGCCGCTCAGGAGGCTGAAGCAGGAGCATCACAAGTTCAAGGCCGCGGCATGTGGCTCCGTATGGTTTTCTTTTAAAAGATAAAGACCACTATGTGAGAAAGGACCTTTTCTGGAAAAGGCATAGTAAACATCCTGTAAAAGAAGATATTAACAGTGTGCTTTTTCTTCCACACACAAAAAAAGACATAGTAAAGCCAGGCGTGGTGGCGCACGCTTGTAATCCCTGCACTTGGGAGGCTGAGACAGGAGGATTGCACAGGTTCGAAGCCAGCCTCAGCTACTTAGTGAGACTCTCAGCACCTTAGTGAGACCCTGTTTCCAAAAATAGGTCTGTGAATATAGCCCGGAGGTAGAAAGCCTCTGGGTTCCACCCCCAGTACCACACACACACACACAAACATATTACATCTACATATTTTGGAGCCATAAGGCAAAAGATACAAGATGGGTAATAATGGCACCTAATCCAGCAGTGGAAACAAAAGAAGCTCATCTCTGTAGTCATAGGAAGAAACTAAAGAACCCAGTAATTTTCTGTCATTTTGTAAAGTTAAGATCAATTTCCTGACTGAAGTCTGATCTCAGTTCTCTTGAGGAATATTCAAACCAGGCATTGCCACAAAAGACAAACTTAATAAACCAGAAGCCAGCAGTGCAGCAGCAGAGCACCCATGGGTTCAGCCCCCAAACTGATAAATCAGAAAGCAATTAATTTTCAGTGGAATGTATGCTTAGCTCCAAACAGTATCTGATAAAGCTTCTCAGGTCTCAGTTTCTTCTCTGAGCTGTTTAGAAAAGTTGCTCACCTTAGATCATCACCTTTTTTTTTTTTTCTTATTTTATTGGTGCACTGTATTCATACATCATATTGGGATACAAACTTTTGTAGACATACATGCACACATCGCCTAGTCAGCCCCCACCCGATCCCCACCCCATTCTCTCCCCATCCCTCCCTCCCATGCTTGGCTTAGTGGTTGACATCTAGTATTATAGCAATTTATCCAAAATTAAAAATGATAATCTCACATAACAGTTTCATTTGTCTGATACCAAGCTTTTGATGACTTAAAGATAACATTTCAATATTTCTTTTTACTTTCTTTCTTACCAGAGAATACTTTTTTTCTATTTTTTTTAGGTGAAACTATCATATATTTATATATTTACTTTTCAGAAAAAAATCTATCCTAATATGGAATATAGACTCTAGATACCCAAAACGATATTGAAATAGAACAAAGCTAGAAGATATATATTTTCTGATTTCAAACCATATAAAGCTACAATAATTGAAACAGTGTAGTACAATTCTAAAGGCAGATATATAAACCATTGGAGTTAAATAAAAGCCTAGAGCTAAATTCTTCCCTATATTGTCAAGTTATTTTTGACAAGGTTTCCATGAACATTTGGTGGTGGAAATAATAATAATAATAATAATAATAATCATCATCATCATCATCATCATCATCATCTTTTAACTAAATATTGTTGAAAAATAATACTTACATGGAAAAGAATAAAGTTGGATCCTTACCTAACACCATATACAAATATTAACTCAAAATAGATAAAAGACCTAAATATAAATCTTAAGACTATAAACTTTTAGAAGAAAATCTGGGTCATAAAACCTCACAACATTGAAATTGGTAGTGATTTCTTGGATATGATTTCAATGGCACAGGCAACAGAAGAGTATACAAACTCCCTAAAAAATAAAAAAATATTATATATCCAAAGACAATGTAAACAGAGTTAACAGTTACTAATAGAATGGGATAAAATATTTCCAAATGCTATATCTGAAGGTATATTAATATTCCAACTAGAAATCCTAAAAATTAACAACAATAAAGGCAAACAATACAATTTAGAGATAGGTAAAAGACTAACATAAATAATGAATCTCCACAGATAACCAATCTTAGTTGTCTGTTGGATGGAAAATCTTGTTTCTCTGGTTCTGGTGTGTGTTACCTATTTCTTCTTTGTAGTTAATCTCTTTGAGTATTTTCTCTAGCGCTGGTTTTGAAGACATAAATTCCTTCAGTTTCTGTTTGTCATGGAAGCTTCTTATTTTTCCATCTAATTTGATAGAAAGTTTTGCTGGGTAGGAAATTTTTGGCTGGAAGTTGTTTTCTTTCAGAGTTTGGAATATGTTACTCCAAGCCCTTCTGGCTCTCATGACTTGGTTTGGGAAGTCTGGAGTGATTCTAATTGGTTTGCCTCTGAATGTCACTTGGCCCTTTGTTTTTGTTGCCTTTAAGATTCTCTGCTTGGCTTCCACATTGGTCATTTTGACAATTATGTGGCGTGGGGATCCTCTTCTCTGATCCTGTCTAAAGGGAGTTCTATAAGTTTCCTGGACCTGTGTATCAACCTCTTGCTCTATGTTTGGAAAATGTTCTGCTGTTACTTCCTTGAAGAGATTGTTGATCCCTTTGGTTTCACTTTCTTTTCCCTCCTCTATTCCAATTATTCTTAGGTTAGCTCTCTTAAAATGGGCCCGTATTTCTTCAATGTCAGATTCCTGCTGTTGGATATTTTTTCCTAGATTAGAAACTATGCGTTCATTTTTGGAATGATCATCTTCTAAGAGCGAGATTCTGTTCTCCATGTGGTCTAATCGGTTGTTTGTGCTTTGAATTGAGGCCTTTACTTCATTAATTGCATCCTTTATCTCTTTTTGGCTCTCTCTGAGTTCTTTTTGAAGCACCTCTATTATTTCTACGGTTATTTTCCTGATTTCATCTCCTAGAAATCTCTGATTTTCTGTTTTATCGGGTTCTGATGTTGTGGGGTTGTGGGCATTCATTGCTCCAGTGTTATTCCTCTTTCCCATGATTTCGGAAGTTTGTGCCTTCTCTGGGTTCTTCCCTTGGGTCACTATGACTTCACTTAAGGTGCTCTGGATCTCGAGTCTGTGGTGTCTCTGACCCCACTACTCCTTTACTGGGTTGTATCACAGAGTCTCCGACCCAGAGAGTCGATAGAGACTGCTTTAGACTGTGGGGGGTGCCAGGTTGCACGTTCTCCTATGGTGTGATATCACTGCCACCGCCCCTCTCCCACTGGGTCAAGTCCCAGGGAGTACAGTACTGGGATTTCTCCTCTGTGGCCCGCAATTTGACTCACTGTTCTTGAGTACGCAGATATAGCTGTACTGGATTCAGGTGAATTCTCTGCTGCTGCCGCCGGTGGCAATATGGCGCCGCTGCCACGCCCTCGGCCGTGAGGCTGGCGTATTTCTTCTTGGTTTTGATTTCCACTCTGAATTCCTGCGGCTTGTGCTGAGCTCAGCCACTGGGAGCTTTAGATTTTACCTGCGGCGAGAAATCCCGCCTGGCTGTTCCGCAGCGGCTCACCTCAGGTTGCTGTAGCCGTCTGGTGAATTCGCCGCTGCTGCCGGCAGTATGGCGCTGCTGCTGCGTCCTCGGGCGTGAGTCCGGTGTATCTCCTCTGTGGCTCTGAGCTCTGTTCTCAGTCTGCTTTCTCTCTGGAGCCTGGTGATTTTTTTGTTTCTCTGGTGATGATGTTTTCTGGCTATGAAAGGCGCTGATTTTGTGGTAATGGAGATTGGTTGTTACTCTCAGCCTCTTGCCCTTGCCCCAGATTCCAGGGCAGATTGCATCTGGAAATCTTTATTTATCCTTCTGTTCACTGACCTCACTCTCAATAGGGACTGTTTTCTAAAAGGCAGGTTTTACAAATTAAACCTAGAAGCAAAGCCTTTTTGAGCATGAGGCTAGAGAGAATGTGATCTTAAATGGGAATACAAGTTTTGAGTTTCTATAAAACCCTGGTTACCAATTTAAGGTTGGCAAGAATTTGATATTACCAATTATAGATATCTTTCAAAACATATATAAAGGACGGGTGGGGTGGCTCCTGCCTATAATCCCAGTACTTCAGAGACTGCTTGAGAGACTGAGACAGGAGGATGGCAGGTTCAAGGACAGTCTCAGTAGTGAGACTCATCAACATAGTGAGTTCCTGTTTCTAAGTTAGAAATAAAATTGCACTGGGAGTATACCCGAGAGGTAGAAGGCTCGTGGGCTTCACCCCAGCATCACAAAAGCTATGTATTAAGGGCATGTTGATGTGAAAAAGTAGGAAAGAATCTGGAAATAAAAGACTGTTTTATTCCAAATGGATTTTTTTATTTCCTGAAAAACTAACTAGAGATTTTTTTTGTGTGTGTGGTATTGGGGATGGAACCCTTCTACCTCTGGGCTACACTCCCAAACCTATTTTATATTTTATTTGGAAACAGGGTCTCTTAAGCCAGCGCGGCTGGCTTCGAACCTGCGCGATCCTCCTGTCTCCGCCTCTCAAGCGCACGGATTACAAGCGTCCACCACTACGCCCGGTCTAACTGTATAGAGTTTTTATCTTTTTCTTTTCGCTCTTCTGGGAAAAACTTTGTTATGAACTGTCCCTGTCGTTTATGAGCCATTAGTATAAACATGTACATATTGTTGGAGCCTAAGGTCTCATGGAAAAAGGCATACATTTCGTCAGATGCTATAGTATGGATAGTAAAATGGAAAGAGGAAAGTCAAGGTATGCTAAAGTTGCCAGGGAAATTTTATGGAAAGAGAGAATTAATTTAACTTGCTATAAGACATTTCTCCTTTTTTTCCATTTGGTTGGAATAAAGCCTGACTATCCACCATTTATGCCTTAATGAATTAGGAAGGCAGTCTGTTCTGGACTTCTATCCCTTCTTTCTTTCTTTGGTGGTGCTGAGGATGGAATCCAGGGCCTTGCACACGCTGGGCAGCACTCTTTTCATTAAGCTACATTCCCAGGCCTTTATTTTATTTTGACGGGGGTCTTGCTATGTTGCTGAGGCTGGCCTTGATTTTGCAATTCTCCTGCCTTAGCTTCTCAAGTAGGTGGAATTACAGGTGTGCACCATCATGCTTGGCTTCCTTCTTCTTACAGAAACAAAGCAAACAAAAAACTTTTTAGGACAAAGTAGAAAAGAATACACATATATTATGAATTTTTGTTCAGTTATACTTTTCCAGTAAACACATTTACTAATTACCTTACACATTAGACAAGGTAGAAGATTACCTCCCTTGCTTTGGTGATTACACTTGGAACATAATTTAATCTATCTCCCCCCCCCCCCTTATTCCTCACTTCCTCAGAACATCTAACTGGCTCCAAGCAGAGTTCTCGGACACAACCCCGTGATGAAGACTACGAGGGGGCTCCATGGAACTGTGACAGCTGTACCTTTCTTAACCACCCAGCACTCAATCGCTGTGAGCAGTGTGAGATGCCACGGTACACTTGAATTCAGAAGAGTTGGCACCAGGTTAAGAGTGAAACTTTGAACACGCACTAGAAGCAAAGGGAGCCCCAGCAATCTATCCATCCGCCAGCCTTTTCATTTCCAGTTGCCTGGGGGAGGAATGGTGCTGTGGCCACTGTGCTCACTAAAGGAAACATGGCAAGGTCTTTCTTTTTTCCTTTCTTAACTCATTGCAGAGTGAGAGGTAGAAAGGGATACTTGAAACTGGGGAAGGATTCACTCCTGACAGAATGTACACAGAGAAGTCAAGAGGTCTTCTGTGGAATCCCAATTGTTAAAGTTACTGCTGAGTGGCCCTTATTTTTTAAAGTTGAACTTTGAATCATGGTATGAAATGTTACAGTTTATGCAGACAAACTGTGAATTCCAGAGCGAGCTTACTTGGTCAATGCTCTCTGGAAAACCAAGGCTCCCTGTGCTGCTTCCCATTGCTTCTTATGAAGGACAGGAGAAAGCACCCAGAATATGATTTGGGGGGCAAAGTAATAAGGGTATTTGTAATTGCTGCTTTGTTCAGGGGTAATTTCAAACACACATATACAAACAAGATGTATTAAAATGTGATTTGTAGCAGTCAGGGACTAGGCATATGATGCCCATTGTTAGACCGTACAATCAGAGGTGGTAAGCTCCCTTTGGCTTGTACAATGATTCATCAAGCTATAGCAACACTGGTAACTAAGACCTAAGACTAATTATGCAACGAAAGAGATTTTTAAGTTACTGTATGCTTTTATTAGGCCACTGGTTTTAAAATTCAGTCCTTACAAAGTATGATTTTATAATGACATTCTTGTAAAACTGCGCTTTGCCAATAGCACAGTGAATGTATGCCAAATGCAAGTCCATTCCAAAATCTATTTGGAAATCTTGAGCTCAACTGTGGTTTTTAAGAAATGTTTGCAGTCCATAGGGCTTTAATTTTTCTTTTGCCTCCTTCCAAGTTTGTGATGAATTCATGTTTACAGCACAGGTAGTACTTTGTGCCATAATCCTAATTTAGCTGAAAAAAAATCAATGTTAGCTGTTCAATAAGGATTTATTTGCACATATGTTATAAACCAATGTGAAGGAAATTACAGTTGGCCAATATTATAAAGTTGCACACTGTATTGTTTGTGGAGCAAGAGAAGGCTAGTCAACAGATATTATTAGGCTGGGGGTGTAGCTCAGTGGTGGAACACGTGCTTAGCATGCACAAGTCCCTAGATTGATCCCTAGCACCACAAAAAAAAAAAGAGGGAGAGAGAAAGAGAAGAATTATTAAAAGAAAGATTAATACAGAGGAATTTGAAACAAACTTTTGAAATAATTGCTTTTAGAAATCAGATTGAATTTGTCCAGATAGTTCAGGTAATATTAAAGCACTGTACTTATGAAATGGCACTTAAAAATGTAGATAACTAAAAAGAGAGAAATCATATTGACTCACTAGGGTACGTCACTGGAAACGAATAGCATGTTTAAAGAAGGTCTCTACCATTGTTGAATTTCTTTCATAGCTCAGAAGTGGATTTTGGAATCTCTCCATTTTGGTAAGTATAAACAGTAATAAAGTTGCTAGTTTTTCCCATCCTGAAGGCTTCTACCTGAAGGTACAACCTTAGAATACTGAGAGGTGCCCATTCCTAGACACACCACGCACCCTTTGTGTTGTCATTATATTCTTATTTATCAGTAATCTCTGGCAGACCTGAAAATACAAGCTGCTCTTACTAGCATCATGAAACCAAAGGCGCAATGCATCGTTTTCCAGCAAAACCAGAATTTCCCACACTGCCTATAGCTTTGAAAACATTTTTTCATACATGGAAAAACTCTCCAAAAATATATCCACTCACCTCCCAAAGTGAGAATAGTTATGTAATTACACTGATAAAACATCTCTCATACAACAACCATGGCAAAACTGTGAAAATAGTGGGGAGAAAGCAGATGGGCTTTGAAGCCTGGACTTGAAAACAGCATACTTTAAAGGCTTGTGTAACACTGGTCTCTGTCTCCACTAACAGTCTAGCGCTCCTACTGTTCTCTAAGGTGCCTTTGCCTTTGTATGGTTTCATATCTTGTTAGTGGTGGTCAGTTTCACTAGATATTAAACAATTTAGGGGAGAAAACATTATATATATATACATACACATACACACTGCTTGGTGTTCTTACTAAAAGGTTTACCCAGTATTCATGGTGATATGCTGAAGGGGCAGCAATTAACTGGGCAGTTGAAAATGAAAGTAGCATGTCTGAAAATAGTCTGATGCTTTATTAAAACCATGTAGATGACTTTAAAACTATTGCATGAAAATACATCGAGGTAATTATGCTGTTCTCATACAGTAGGTGCATGGTTTCACTCCTTTGATGACATATCTAGTCAATAATTGTTTTCACCTGCAGGAAAAATGAGCACGCAGTCTAGCTGCTAGGTGTGGAGGGTGTGGTGTGAGACCTCAGATTGAACTTAACAAAGTTTTGAACATGTTAATTTTTAATTGTGCACAAGTGTCATATGCCAACTTAGGCTATATTCAGTTTTTTTTAAATAGGCAATTATTTGACACTGATAAATTTGATATATTTAACTGTGTCCCATATATATATATATATATATATATATATATATATATATATAGAGAGAGAGAGAGAGAGAGAGAGAGAGAGAGAGAGAGAGACTACTTCTTGCCTATGACCAGTTTGAGTAAGAATTCACCCAACCTTCAAGATGCCTTCTCAGAAGGATGTCCTGATAGATTGCCATGGGTATATGATCAGCAGCTAATGGTAGGGTGGAAGTTGGTGATGTCGGGCTGCTGGTGCTCTTTGAATTGGTTGGTGCACTCTGATTTCTCCTAAGAGGGTTTCTTTCTCAAAATAGTAGTTTGATGTATCTGGTAACACATAGACCTGACAATACATTTTACGTTAGTTCACAGTTTTGTAAACTGGGTTTTTAGAGAGCACGCTTACTCTCATGCAAAGTACACTGCCCCTTAAATTTTGGAGTTTTTTTTTTTTTTTTAAGTTTAAAGTGGTAACAGGAGCCAGAAACTTTCTAAGCAGTGTAAAATGTTTTGAATGATATTGATCTAGTTTGGGAGAGAGTAGAGGCAGGGATTTTAAGGAAACACATTGTAAGAATGTAGTTTTAGAGCAGATTAATGATGGGGGGAAAGTGTTGCTAATTTGTTTATTTCCCTGGAAGAAATGGGAAGTGTGATAAGCAGTTTAATTTTAAGGAGCTGGTCTCAATTTTAGTACTTTTTAATTATAAGAGAAATCAATGTTTCCTTAAATTTTGTCATTGCTTTGTCACAATTATCTAAAGTTCATATCCAGTTTTCTGTGGCAACCCAATCTTATGTAGTCTTTTAAAAGGTAACTGTAATGTCTTTCTGACGGCATAAACAAAAAGCAAGAATATAAGGCATAGAAGAATTGTTCTTTAAGAATACTGATGATGTATCCTGGAATGTGAAGATGTCCCATTATAGTTAAAATTTGAATTATTTTAGTATTATACCATTGTTAGACCTTGACTGAGTTTGTGTCTGTGTGTCTATATAAAGAAAGGAAAATGACAATTGAAGTGTTACTTTGAAAAAATCAGAATTGGGCACTGTCTGTGTTGCACCACTACTGTAGCTTTTTGAAAGAATTAACTTTATTTTCCTATTATGAAAGTTAATTCTGATGATGTTTTCACATTCACCAGGAATTTTTTTTCTGTATTATTTGCATCCCCAAATATTTAATACAAGTAGATTTTGCATGGCTTGGGCATTCAGAAATTAATAGAATATTGACTCAATTTTAATTTCTAGAGCCATGAAAAGTTGCTTTGAGACTGAACAATTCTGAATTCTTATTTATAACAACACGCAATGTCCATGTTTCTTTCCCTACTGTAAAAGAATTGATCAGTTTCTTCATTAAAGCGGCAAAACCTTATTAAAGCTTGTACATACCTTGTCTCTTTTAGATTTTTGTATGCTGTGAATGATATTTTGAGATGAAATTGTACAAAGGCATTTTAAAAGGCTATGCATGCATCGTACCTCCAAACAGTACATATTCAGAAAGTCAAAGATCCCTGAGAAATAAATCAACTAAAAGCAAACACTACATTCCGTATCTTTTCTGTATAGTTAGAAATAATCTACAGTATCAAACTAGTTCTAATTCCAAACTCTCAGTTCTGGATGTACAAACCTCATCATCACATTGTACTTTTTTAGAGCATATAGTAATGTTAGATTTGAGGTAAGCATTAAGTGCACATTATCTGATTTGAAAAATTGGCTAAAGGCATGTGTGTATATAGAAGCAGATTTATATAAAATTTAGAATGGGTTAGCAATGTATATTTTCATTTAAAATTATTTACAAAAAGTAATTTTCTTTTAAAAATTGGTTGCCGGGCAAGGTGGCACACACCTGTAATACCAGTAATTGGGAGGCTGAGACAGGAGGATCAAAGGTTTATGGCCAGCTTTAGCTACTTAGTGAGGCCCTGTCTCAAAATAAACAATAGGGCTGGGGGTGTCACTCAAAGTAGAATGTCCCTAAAGTCCATCCCCAGTACTACACACAAATAATAATAATAATAATATAAAGAATAAAAAAGTGCTGGGATGTGGCTCAGTTAGAATGCCCCCGAGTTCAATCCCATTACCAAAATATATATAAAATTTTTTTGTCATTTGTAAACAGTTTTTCAGAGGCAAATAATCACAGATACCCTGACACTTGGCCACACTTTGCACTGAAGTTACCACTGATGAATTATATAACCTTTCCCATTATTAGTCTTCGATCATTTCTGCATTTTTTAACTTATGAAAAAAATGCAAACATGCAAAAGTATAAAATTGTATAGTGATATCCCATTTACTCATTACTCGGCTTCTAAAAATTATATATAAAAATCCTTATTTCACCTGTGTTCTCATCATTCTTTTCTCCCTGGATTAATTTTGAGATAAATTGCAGGCATAAATTTATTTGAAAACAAATTCATTATACTCATCACACCTTATAGAATTACAGCTGTTTAAATATTGAATATACCTGATGGGTCCCCAACTTTCCCCAACAAGTCTCAAACTTTTTTTTTTTTTCTTTGCGGTATCGGGGATGGAACCCAGGGGCATGCTACCTCTGAGCCCTATTTTTATTCTTTATTTTGAAACAGGGTTGAGTTGCAGAGGGCCTCACTAAGTAGTAGCTGAGGGCTGTCTTTGAATCGCGATCCTCCTATCTCAGCCTCCTGAATGCTGAGATTACAAGTGTGTGCCATCACCCTCGGCTCCCTCAAACTTTTTAAGGGAATGTATCTCAGAGGTAGAGTGGAGCCCTGGGTTTATTCCTCAACGATACACACACAAAATATAATATAATATATATATATATATATTGAGTTTGTGTATCACAACACAGAACAAAGGGAAAAGCCATATCAATTGATATAGGAAAGGCATGTTGATAAAAGGCCAATACCCTTTCATGGTAAAAAGAACCAGGAAACTATACTTAGAAGGGAACTTCCTCAACACAATAAAGGACATTGATAAGAAATCCTTAGTTACAAAAGTCTACAAGCTGTTCACCCTAAAATCAGGAAGAAGATGGTGGCAGTGCCTTCACCACTGCTATTAAGGAAATGAAAGTTGTTGGCATTGAAAAGCAGGATGTCAAACTGCCTTGGATTGGGAGCAGCATGGCCTAAAGAGATGCTCCAGCAACTGTTTCTCCACAGAGAAACCAATCTGAACAGCTAGTCACATCAAACCACCATCACAAGAGCTAGGGAAAGCAGCTTAGAGACTACTGTGCCTAGTTTTAGTAATGTACAGTGCAGCTGGGCTTGGTGGCACATGTCAATAATCCTAGTACTTAAGAGACCAAGACAGGAGGGTCACAGGTTTGAGGCCAGTCTTTGCAACCAGCAAGACCTTGAGCAGCTTAGTGAGACCCTGTTTGAAAATAAAAATAAGGGTGGGGGAGTGGAGTTCAGAGGTAGAATGCCCCTGGGTTCAGTCCCTGGTACCACAAATAAACTGGTAACAGATACTACACTTCATTTTAGCCAAAAGGCCAATAAGTGGTAAGTAAATAAAAGATGCATTAAAGAAGGCAGGAAGGACAGCGCTGCCTGTGCCATCCCTTCCCTCAGCTACAAGCAATACAGCATAGAAAGAAGCCACCTACTCAAAGGAGAAGGAATTCTCAACAAACCTGGGACCAAATGTCACAGGTCTGCCTCTGCCACCCCTTCCCCAGCCTCTGGCAGCTGAGTGGGGAGCAGCACTGCACCTACTGGCCAGTAAGACAGGAAGGTGAGCACAAGACTGCTTTAGGGCTTAGCGCCATGCTGCCGCACTGCCACTTGATCCTCAAAGAGCCTGAAGGCCGCTGTTGTAAGCCCAGTTTCCACAGACCAAGACCCCGGGCCAGCCTCTGCTCTGAGCAGCAACCTTTCACGAGTGGAGTAGATTTGTGTTGCAGCTCATAACACTGCCAGTCAGGGCCCGGCCATCACCTGGGACTGTGCCGGCCTCTGCCGCTATGAGACTCAGATGTGATCCAACTCAGCATCACTTTGGGGAACCAAGGGACTGTCTGCCCCCTTGCCCAACCCCAGGACTAAGGCAGGAAACCCGGTGCCAAGCCTCAGTGCAGGTCTCAACAGGCCCTGTGCTCATGCAGTGACTGCAGATAGAACCTTTGGCCCCAACTGGACTCTACTCCAACCAGCACCACTTGTGTTGGCTGCAGCAGTCTTGGGCCAGGAGTCTACCGCAAAAGAAGGTGCCCAGAGTAGAGTGGGTCTCAATCTTAACCTTAGACTTAACTGGTGCACTGGGTCTTGGATCAGTTTGGCAGGTTATGGCCCTCGGGGTATGGCCTGTTGTCATGGTAACCCGTCCTTGAACGACATGGGGAAAGAAACTCCACTTGGGGGAAAGAAAGGGGCGGGAGCTGCCAAGTCACTGCACAGAAACCTGGGCTGGTCCTGCCAAGGTTGAGGCCCAGAGTCAGGCAGAATCCTGTGGTACCCAACAAAGGCCAGTGACTATGGGCGAGGCAACTGAGCCTCTCCTGGCCCCAGGGAAAGGGTTACATGGATGGATTATACTTTTTGTGATCACGGTTACTGGTGAGGCAACCCAGGGACACTCTTAACACTAAGGTGCATCCTCAGTTATTTTTATTTTGAAACGGTCTCGCTAAGTATAGCGTGCTGGCCTCAAACCTGGGATCCTGCTGTCTCAGCCTCCTCAGTATGGGATTATAGGTGTGCTCGATCACCACTGGATGTACTATATACTTTTTAGGCATTCTTCCAGCTCATTTTGAATGATCTATCAAGCCACAGATTTGGGATAAACCTTGACATGGAGCACCCTCTAGTGCTGAAATAGTAACAATACACTAACAAGCAGATTCCAGGCAAATCAGGCCTTAGGGTGCCAACTAGTGTTGAAAAAGCAGAAGTGTCCTCAGGCTCAGAGAAATTAAGGTAACTGCTTAAGATTTCTGGGAGGGTAGGCACAAATAAAGTCAAGTTACAAACACTGGAATAAGTACGTAATCTCTGAATGTGCGGATGATGCATGACCACGAGCATCGAGAACATCCATGGAATCATCACCTCACTAGATGGTCAATAAAAGGTACCAGATACTGACAAAAGAGCAACCGGTGCCTGCAAAATCTCAGAACATTCAAAATAGTTCTTTCAAGGAACCTAAAAATGCCGCAAGAAAATATGAAGAAATAATTTGAAATCCAGGTGTGGTGGCACATGCTTGTAATCCCAGTACTTGGGAGGCTGAGACAGGAGGAAATGAGGTTCAAGGACATTTTTGCTACTTAGTGAGGCTCTCCACAACTTAGACCCTGTTTTGAGACGAAAAATAAAATAGGGCCAAGGGTGTACCTCAGAGGTAGAATGCTCCTGGGTTCAGTCCCCAGTACCAAAGTGGGGAGAAATGACTCAATACACCCAGAAACTTGACAGACTGAAGTTTAAAAAAAAATCCTTAAGTTGAAAACTACAATCAATGAAATTTAAAACAAAAACTAGGTGTGCTGGCCCCTGCATGTAATTCCAGTACTTGGGAGCCTGAGACAGGACGATTTCACTTCGAGGCCAGTCTCAGAAACAGCAAGACCCTGTTTGAAAATGAACATTTTAAGAAAGGCTGTGGGTGTAACTTGGAGGCAGAATGCCTCTGGCTTCAATCTACAGTATCAAAAAATAAATAAAAACAAGGCATCAATGGCAGGATGAGTCAAACAGAAGAGGAAATGAGTAAGCTCAAAGAGACTACTTGAAAAAAAGGAATGAAGATGAATGGATGAAGCTTACAGGGACTTTGGATAGCATTAAGTGAGCAAATACTTAAGTTCTTGAGGCTGAAACAGGAAGATCACAGGTTTGAGAATAGCCTCAGGAGCAGTGAGATTCAACCTAATGAAACCCTGCTTCCCAATAAAATTAAAATCAGGCTGGGGGTGGATACAGCTCAAAGGTAGAATGCCTCTGAGTCCAATCTGCAGTACCACAATAAAATTCTTGGGATTCAAGCTGGGTGTGGTGACTCACAATTGTAATTCCAGTACTTGGGAGACAGGAGGATCATAGGTTCAAAGCCAGCCTCAGCAACTTAATGAAGCCCTCCACAATTTAGTGAGGCTGTGATTCAAAATAAAAAAAAGGGCTGACAGTGTGACTCAGAGGTAGAATGGTCCTGGGTTCAATCCCCAGTAACACACACACACACACACACACACACTAAAGTTCTTGGGATTCCAAAGGAATTTGGGTATGCCAAAGGGATAAAAAGCGTATTCAAAGAGAGAATAATGGGGGGAAAAACCTAGGGAAGGATACAAACATACGGGTACACAAAAGTCAAACATCACAGGTCATATTCAACCAAGTCTACTGCAAAATATAATGAAGCTCTCAGAGGTGAAAGATAAGGAGCAGATTCTAGAGACTGCAAGAGAAAAGAAATAACACAAGGGCCCCCAATTCACCTGAAAGCCAACTTCTCAACAGAAATCTTATAGACTAGGAGAGAGTGACATGAGATTTTATAGTATTAAAGTTTAAAAATAACCTGGTAACCAGAATACTGAACCCAGAAAAGATTTCCTTTAGGTGTGAAGGTGAGATAAAGGCATTCCCAGGAAAACAAAAGCTGAAAGAATTTATCATTAACCAATCTTGTCCTATAAAAAATACTAAAGTCCTATAAAAATATCAAAAAACATCAAACTAAAAACCAGAGATGCTAATGAGTAAGAAGAAAATAGCAATATAGAACACATTGATGAGCCGGGTGTGCTGGTGCACACTTGTAATCCCATCATTTGGGAGGCTGAGACAGGAGGATCGCGGTTCGGGACCAGCCTCAGCTACTTAGCCCTTTGCAACTCGGTGAGACCCTGTTTCAAAATAAATTTAAAAATTAGGGCTGGGGATGTAGCTCGGAGGTAGAATGCCCCTGGTTCCATCCTCAGTATCACAATATATATATATATATATATATATATATATATATATATATATATATATATATGGCTGCCGGTGCAGCTCGGAGGTAGAATTACCTTGGGTTCAATGCCCAGCACTACAAAAAATAAATAGTAAAACACATTGGTAAGAGTAACTATATAGACAAATTTAGAATGCTCTATTATGAAAATGGCATATAAACCATACCTTTATATGCCAACTAAAAATAATAGCAGTTGTATTAATATGCTAACAGGCAGTATAGAAAGATGTAAAATGAAACATCAAACATTTTAAATGAGCAGGGCATGGTGGCACATACCTGAGTCAGGAGGATCACAGGTTCGAAGCCAGCCTCAGCAATTTAGTGAAACTCTCAGAAATCTAGTGAGATCCTATTTCCAAACAAGAAATACCCAGTCTGAGGGTGTAACTCAGTAGAATGCATCTGGGTTCAATCCCCAGTACCACAAAATAAATGAATGAATGAACGATGGCACACGCTTGTAATCCCAGCATTTGGGAGGCTAAGAGCGGAGGATCGCGGTTCACAGACAGCCTCAGCTACTTAAGTGAGGCCGTTCGCAACTCATTGAGACCCAGTTTCAAAATAAAGAATAAAAAATTGGGCAGGGGGTGTAGTTCGGAGGTCAAATGTCTCTGGGTTCCATCCCCAGACCCGCAAAAAAAAAGTAGTTTTTATTATTATTTTTACCTGCCTTTGCCCTATAGTTATTTATTATCAGTGTTAAGTTGGTATCATGGACAAATAGTTTTTTTATAGTCAAATATGCTTTTTGCAGGCATCATGGTAACCACAAAACAAAAATTAAATAGAAAGGTCCGGGGATGTAGCGCAGTTGGGAAGCACTTACCTAGCATGTGCAAGGCCCTGGCTTCCATCCTCAGCACTGCAAAAAGACAAACAAACAAACAAACAAAAACTCTATAACAGACACACCTAAAGTAAGTGGCAAGAAATCAGGGAGATGCAAGCTGTGTGGAGAGAGGTGCCCAGCACTCATGACCTCCATCACAACTGGCAGTCAACAAGAGAGGGACTAGGACAACAGCAAGGAAAGAAAAACAAAACCAACCCCCCAGTGCCATGGCAGGAAGAAGGGGGAGGGACTCTCCCCTCTGCATAGGTAAGGGTGAAAGAGTCCCAGAAAACTCTCTCAGTGCAGATGCCAGCAATCCTAGCTGCTGGGAAGCTCTGCAATTCTCATAGGCTCGCGACTGCCAAAAGTAAGTAACCTGGAATCTGCAACCTCGCTTTGGAGAAGGATGTCACATCACCTCCCAGCAAACACCCAGGATGCCAGAGCCACGAGCCGCTAGAGAAGGGAGCTGCTGTCCGAGTGGGGCCTGCTCTGGGGGTCAGGGGCCCCTGCACGCTCCCACCGCCGGGCTCCACAGATATCCTGCCACCCTGGCCTGAGGGTGGCTGTCTTGTGACATTACATTGGCCAAGTAGAGTGACTGTGGGCCTGATGGGCCCCCTGCACTGCAGGTGGCAAATGCTTAAATATAGGGGGTGGGGACAGTACCCTTAGGAACCAGGGTATAGACCTCTTAAGCCAGGCATGGAGGTACATGCATGTAATCCTAGTGCTTGGAGAGCCCGAGACAGGAGGTTCACAGAGATCAGCCTCAGAAACTTAGCAAGACCTTCAGCATATTAGTGTGACCCTGTCTCAAAAATACACACACAAGCCGGGCGTGGTGGCGCACGCTTGTAATCCCCGCGCTTGGGAGGCGGAGACAGGAGGATCGCGCAGGTTCAAAGCCAGCCGCGCTGGCGTAAGAGACCCTGTTTCAAAAATATAAAATAGGTCTGGGAGTGTAGCCCGGAGGAAGAAGGGCTTCCAGGAACCCCAGTACCACCAAAAAAAAACAAAAAACAAAAAATACACACACACACACACACACACACACACACACACACACACACACACACACACACACTGCTGGGGTGTAGGCCAGGGGTAGAATGGCTCTCGCTTCAATCCTCAATACCCATCCTCCCCCAAAAAACAGAGCCCAGACCTCTGCCACCAGGGGCATGGCCACCACATGCGGACTTGCGCCAGTACCAGGACGGAAGGCAGCACCCAAGAGTTTCCGCCACAGGTACTGGGGTGCCTTTGCTGACCAGGCAGTGAGGGAACACCCCGGTTCCTGCTGCTGTTCTGCCTGCAGGACTGTACTTAGGGCTCACAAGCGAGCCTGCGGCTCTGGCTATCAGCTCCTGCCGTTGGGTGTGTGTAGCCCAAAAGGGCTGTGCAGAACGCGGTCCGGCGCTGACCCCAGTTCCAATCCTGGCTGTGGATCCCAATCCTGGGAAGGAGAAGCACCTCAGCTCCGGCTGCCACCTCACCTGTGTGGTTCCTGTCCCTGCCCTTTCCTGCATTTTGGATCACTCATGCCCAGCCCTGAGTGCAGGGTGTGGCACCACAGAATCCCAGCACTGCCTCTCCCCATGCATCCTCTAGGCCTGCACCGCTGGCACTCAGAGGACAAGTGCTGTGTGCACCACGCATGCCTGAACTGCCGGTGTCCCCACTCCTGTGTGGACTGCAGAGACAGTGGGTCTCCCTTACTCTACCATGCTACACTGCCCAGAGTTAAGCCAAAGAAGATGTAGGAAGACTGGCGTGCAAGGGCCAGTGGAATCAAAGCTAACAGTGCATCATGGACTGACACACCAAGACACTTTCAGGAGGGAGCTACTTAGTAAGGTCATCCTATAAAAGTGGCAGAGAAGCAAAAGATCTCAGTGTCGTAGCATAAGAAATACGAAAAATCAAGGTAATGTTGCACTCGAAAAGAACATAACTTTCTAATAACAGATCCCAAAGAAATCAATATAGATGAAATATTTGATTAATAATTTAAAAGAATAATTATAAAAAATCTCAATGGAATCCAAGAGAATACAGATATATAGTTAAGTGTAATTAGGGGGAAAAGGTATGATATAAATGAGAAATTAAGCACAGAGAGGCTTTGAAAAAGAAACAAAAATCTTAGAAATGAAGGGATAAGTCAAATTTAAAAATGCAGTGGACAGCTTCAACAAGAGACTAAAATAAGTGGAAGAAAGAATATGTGAACATGAAGATGCACCTTCTGAAACAGCCTAGGCAGATAGGTGTTCTCTCTCTCTCTCTCTCTCTCTCTCTCTCTCTCTCTCTCTCATATATATATATATACATATATATATACATATATATACATATAAGAGAGAAGAAATATATAAAGAAGGATAAAAAAAGAAAGAATAAAAGAGGAGGGCTGGGCAGGGTAGTACATACTTGTAATCCCAGTACTTGGTAGGCTGAGACAGAAGGATTGTAGGTTCAAGGCCATCCTCAGCAACTGTTTCCAAATAAAAAAATCAGGCTGAGGGTATAGCTCAGATGTAGAATGGTGCCACACAAAAAAGAAATAAATAAAAGGAAGCAAGCAACAAGCTAGATTATTGGTGCATGCCTGTAATCTCAGCACTTGGTAGGCTGAGACAGGGAGATTGCAGGTTCAAGGACAGCTTCAGAAATTTAGAGAGACCTCAGCAATTTAGCAGCACCCAGTTTCAAAATAAAAAGGGTTAGGGTGTAGCTCAGAGGTAGAATATCCCTGGGTTCAATTCCTTGTATAATAATAATAATCAATAATAATAATAATAATAATAATAATAATAGTGCATTTGCTGAGAAAATAAAACATGAAAGCTATCACATTCATAGTATCTAAAAAATTAAGTTAAATACCTGGGAATAAACTTAACCAAGTAATCAAAAAATCTGTGTACTGAAGAATTACCAAAAAAAAAACACTGAAGAAGAAACCAAAAAATGGAAAGACCTCCCATGTTCATGGGTTAGAAGAAGTAATATTGATAAAATGTTACTACTACCCCAAGCAATGTCCAGATTCAACTTAATCTCCGTCAAAATAGAAATGAGCTGGGCATGGTGAAGGACTTGTAATCCTAGTATTTGGGAGGTTGGGATAAGAAGATCACAGGTTCAAGACAAGCCTCAGCAATTTGATGATACCATCTGCAACTTAGACCCGGTTACAAAATTTAAAAATAAAATAAATAAAATGGGGCTGGGGTAAAGGAGGTAGAATGTCCCTGGGTTCAATACCCAATGTCACAAAATAAAACAAAACAAAATAACAAAAACAAAATTCAGCTTTGCAAGATACATTCTGGAGATCTACTATACAGCACAGTGCCTATAAATAAGAGTATTATATTGTACACCTAAAATTTGTTGTGAGGATAGAACTTATATTAAGTGTTCTTCCCATACACACATGGGAAAAACTTTTTTGCAGTACTGGGGATGGAACCCAGGGGCATTCTACCTCCTACACCTTCGAGCTACACCCTCAGCCCTATTTTATTTTATTCTTTATTTTGAAGCAGGGTCTCACTGAGTTGCAAAGGGCCTCACTAAGTAGCTGAGGCTGTCAGCCAACAGCAATCCTCCTGTCTCAGCCTCCCAAATGCTTGGATTACAAGTGTGCGCCACCACACTTGGCACGTGGGAAAAACTAAAGGCAGCAGTAGGAAACTTTTGGAGGTGATGGATATATTGAGGATGATGATGGTTTTAGGAGGGTATGCTTATTCCCAAATTCATTAGGATTAAATATGTGCAGCTTTTTATATGCCCATCATACCTCAAGATAGTAGTTTATTTATTTTTGTGGTGCTGGGAATGGAACCCAGGGGCCTTCTACCTCCGGGCTACACTCCCAGACCTATTTTTACCTTTTTATTTGGAAACAGGGTCTCCTAAGCTAGCGCGCGTGGCTGGCTTCGAACCTGCGCGATCCTCCTGTCTCTGCCTCCCAAGTGCGGGGATTACAAGCGTGCGCCACCACGCCCAGCATAAGATAATAGTATAAAAAAAAAAGATACTGGAAATCTTAGCTCTTTCATCCATCCACATGGATGAGCTGCTTTGCCAACATATTTATATATACTTCAATTAAGCAGATATTAAACAGTGAATATAATAATTATTTACATTGAAATATTAACATGTGGGAGTATCATTAGATTTTAAACTGCATATCATCTCAGAATAGCAATGTATTCTACAGAATTGAATAAGTTATGATGTGACTTAAGGACTGTCATGTTAATTATAGACAACTGGGTACGGAAGACTTTCAATTAAAATTTTAAAGACATAGATTTGTACAGAATCAGGGCAGAGCATCTAACCATTATGTACAATGTTAAATTGGGGTGTGTGTGTGTGTGTGTGTGTGTGTGTGTGTGTTTTACTGGGGATAGAATCCAGGGGCATTTTACCTCCAAGCTACACTCTAGCCTATTTTATCTTTATTCTGAAACAAGGTCTCACTAGGTTGATGAGAGCCTTAGTACCTGCTGAGGGTGTCCTCGAACCCTCCTGTCTCAGCCCCCAAGTACTGGGATTATAGGCATGTGTCATCATGCCCCGGCTACATTAAATTTAAAGTAGATAAATCTTAAACCATATTCCAAATAATGAGAATTTTTCTTGTATATACGAATTACCACCTCTTACATGTTTGAGTTATTTATCCTAAAAGAGCACATCACCATTTTTTCTTTTTTTTTTCTTTTTTTTTTTTTTTTGGTGGTACTAGGGGTGCAACCCAGAGGCTTTCTACCTCTGGGCTATACTCCCAGACCCATTTTATATTTTTATTTGGAAACAGGGTCTCACTAAGTTGCTGAGAGCCTCACTAAGTAGCTGAGGCTGGCTTCGAACATGCGCCAGCGTGTTGTAATCTCCCAAGCGTGGGGATTACAAGTGTGCGCCACCACGTACAGGTAAAGCTCATAATTTAAAAACCAAGCAAAAATGATTGTTTGCAAGAGAACTGGGTAGGCTTTCGCAGCAGATGAAGTTCACTACCATATGAAGTAGGACTCTCCAACAGACTGGAGAGATCTTTTGTGTTCCTGAGTTCAACGAGTTACAAAAGAGTATTTTGACAAGCTGACCTTTAACCTGAAATTCTCCTATCTCAGCCTTTCAAGTACTGGGATCATAGCGCCAGCACCCTGAGATATTTTAAATGTATGTATCTGCATTAAAAAGTGAGTCATAGGAAGCCAGGCATGGTGGCACATACTTGTAATCCCAGCATTTGGGAGGCTGAGACAGAAGGATCAAGGTTTGAGGACAGCCTCAGCTACTACTTAGTAAGTCCCTTTGCAACTCAGTGAGACCCTATTTCAAAATAAAGAATAAAAAATAGGGCTGGGTGTGTTGCTCGGAGGTAAAATGCCCCTGGGTTCCATCCGAGTGCCACATAAAAAAGTTAGTCATTGGTTTGATTGAGTTACATGTTTATCAAAGTATATTTGGCTTGACAAATACATTATTATTAACTCTTTCTTTCAACTATGAGAAATTGTGTACTGACGTCTTTATGTTTGGGGCACAAGAAAAAGTACAAGGAAAAGATCTTTCCGGCCAGACCTGGTGGCACACAGTTGTAATCCTAATACTTGGGAGGCTGAAACAGGAGAATTGCAGGTTGCAGTCAGCCTCAGCTACTGAGCGAGGCCCTCCACAACTTAGTGAGACTGATTCAAAATAAAGAAGAAAAACAGAGCTGGGAGTGTAGCTTGGAAGTAAAATACTCCTAATATGGTAGAAAAAGTGGTAGGTCATAGCCTGCTCAGGAATCTCCCCTTCTTACCCTCCCCTTACCCAAACTTCCTCCAGGCATCCTGCAATTACTGGCTTACTTCTGTAAGCCCGCTTGCCTGCTTCTACCCTTTGTTACAAATCTATAAAATGAGAGCTTACGTGGAGCTCGGGCTGAGGTGTTTTCAGAAACTATCCTAACTTCAGCCCACTGGTGTAATAAACTTTCTCTTTGCTACCCTAACTGGCATTGGGTCGATTATTGCAGAGAATTTCTGCAACACTGGGTTCAATGTCCAGTACTAAAAATAAAAAAAGATCTTTCCTCACATAAACACACACATATGCCTGCACGTGCACACAGACCTCTATTTACTTCTCCATTTTAACTTTAGAACTGATGCTTGTTTATTCCTCCTCCTCCTCCTCCTCCTCCTCCTCCTCCTCCTCCTCCTCCTCCTCCTCCTTCTTTTGTGGTACTAGGGATTGAAGCCAGTGACATTCTACCTCTGAGATACACCCCTAAGCCTGATTTTTATAAATTTCAGGTTTGTCAGTACATAGTACTGTTTTGAGTTAGGATTGTTTTCTTGTGGGAGGGGCAGTGGTTACTGGGGATGAAATCCAGGGGCATTTTACCTCTGAGCTATACCCCCAGCCCCATTTTATTCTTTTATTTTGAAACAAGGTCTCACTAAATTCCTGAGGCTGGCTTCAAACCCGCAATCTTCCTGTTTCAGCCTCCCAAGTACTGAGATTAGAGTCACATATCATAATGCCTGGATAAGGCTTGTTTTTTGATAGCTAGTTATTGGGACTGGAATAAGCCAATTACCTTTGGATAATGGACAGGTTTTCACTGGCACTTTCTAGGTTTTCTTAGAAGGGAATAAAATAGTTGAGCAGTCTTGCTGACTTCAGGCTAGGACCTGAATTTTCTCATGGGTAGATTTAAGCACCGACTTTCTACCACCGGATTCCAGTCTTTGATATATATGCTGCTGAAGAGCGACTTAAGACAAATGTCATGTCACGGCCCCAGTGAGGTTTTCTCTACACTCACCCGGCCGTGCACACTGCCTGGCAAATAATAAGTGCTAATAAAGACTTAGCTGAATGGATGTCGGATACTCTTGGGTCAATGAGTAGAGGGATTCCCGGGAGCAGAGATGGGAATCAGACAATAGTCATATTTTGTGAGTGAACAGTAGCACCCCTGAGAGAGATTATGTCATAAAGAGAAGGCTGGCACAGCAAGCCAGCATCAGCCAAGGATTGAAAAGGGATGGTTTGGACTCCAGTGTGATAATAACACAGTCTGGAAGTGCCAGACTAGCTCTGGCCTAACCTGCTAAGCATGAGAGCTATGGTCTGAGAACAAAGCCCACGTGGGTGAACTGGATTTACTCAGCAGAGCTTCCAAGCCTGGGCACCGTGCTCTAGAATCATCCTCTTGCAGGGAAACACACAGGGAAGGTGTGCCTGCACCTGGCCTTCATTTTCCTCCTTCTTCCTCCCTCCCTCCATCTTCTTAAATCAGGACGTCTACTCTGCACCGAGTTCCGCTGGTTGAAAACAGTGCTTAAGCCAAGTATGATGGCATACATCTGCAATCCTAGTACTTGGGAGGCTGAGACAGAAGGATCGCAGGCTTGAGGCCCACCTCAAGAACTTAGTGAGACCCTGTTTCAAATTAAAAAATAAAATAGGGCTACAGGGTGTAGCTCAGAGGTAGAATGGCCCTAGGTTCCATCCCCAGTACCAAAACCAAAAAGAAAACAGTGTTTGGCATGTTGTAGGCATTCAGCAAATATTTGCTGAAAAAATGTTGAATGAATAATGAATACATTTGAAGGAAGATTTCTAAAATATTTATATATTGTATTTCTACCACCCAGAAAGTGAAATAAGCCAAAGGATAATGGCAGCTGTTTTGGGAACCTTCAACTTTTCTTTTTAGAAAGCATATTCTAATTGTCTCTCAAGCAAATAACCATAAAACAACATAATCACAATTCTCTAAGTAGTTTTGAAGTACCTGAAAAAACCATGAGTTTATTATTCTCTCTCTCTCTCTTTCTCTCTCTCTCTCTCTCCCTCCCTCCCTCCCCACCCCTCAGGGCAGATTTTCCTGGAAAAAATATTAAACCAATATTATTTATTAAATGGTTGGATCTAGATAATGTGTTCACATTCAAGTATTTTAGGGAAAATTTTCTCCAATTTGTTCTCTTAGAGCACTGGATAAATTCTTTTAATTTTTCTTACTGGATAAATTCTTACAATTAAAATAATGCAGCCAGGTGTAGTGGCACAAACTTGTAATCTCAGTACTCCCAAGTACTACCAAGGCTAAGACAGAAGGATCCCAAGTTCATAGCCACCCTTAGCTACTTAGTGGGACCGTCTGCAACTTAGTGAGACCCTGTTTCAATATAAAGAATGAAAAATAGGGGCTGGGGGTGTAGCTCAGGGGTGGAATGGCTCTGGGTTCAATCGTGAGTATCACAAAAATAAAATAAAATAAAATAATGCTATAACTAAATATACTGTGATATCCTGAATAGGATCTGGGAGAGATAAATGGCATTAGGGAGAAAAATCTGATGAATTCCAAGTAAAGTCTGGAGTTTCATAAATGGTCACATACCAATAGTTGGTGCTTAGTTTTGTACAGAGTATATGGTAATATAAGATGTTAACGATAGAGGAAGTTGGGTAGAGGGGCTAACAGAATTCTCTGGCCAGGCAGAGTGGTACATGCTTGTAATCCTAGCATTCTGGAGGCTGAGACAGGAGGATCACGGTTTGCAGACAGCCTCAGCTACTTAGGCCCTCTGCAACTCAGTGAGACCCGGCTTCAAAATAAAGAATAAAAAACAGGGCAGGGGGTATAGCTCGGAGGTAGAATGCCCCTGGGTTCCATCCCCAGTACCTAAAAAAAAAAAAAGAGAATTCTTTGTATTAGGTTTATATTTTTATAAATCTAAATTATTCAAAAATAGTTTATTTTACCAGGCGTGGTGGCGCACGCTTGTAATCCCCGTGCTTGAGAGGCAGAGACAGGAGGATTGCGCTGGTTCAGAGCCAGCCTCGCTGGCTTAAGAGACCCTGTTTCCACATAAAAAGTAAAAAAATAGGTCTGGGAGTGTAGCCCGTGGGAGTGTATCCCGGAGGTAGAATGGCTTCCAGGAACCCCAGTACCACCAAGAAAAACCCAAAAAACAAAAATAGTTTATTTTAAAAATTAAGCATTATTGAAATACTAACCACAGAGACAGTGATCGGAACCTGCTGAGGGGTTAGGCGGGCGCCGGGGCCAGTGGCCGACATCGGAGCTTGCTGTGAGGCAGGGCCACTACTGAGGCCTCCGTGGCCGGGATTGGAACCTGCAGAGGGGTTAGACCGATGCTGGGGCCAGCGAGGCCGGCATTGGAGCCTGCCATGATGCAAGGCTTGTGCTAGGGCCTCCGAGGTCGGGTCCGGAACTTGCTGAGGGGTTAGGCTGGTGCTGGGGTCAGCGAGGCCGGCATCGGAGCCTGCCGTGAGGCAAGGCCAGTGTTGGGGCCCCCGAGGATGGGACCGGAGCCTGCTGAGGGGTTAGGCCGGTGCTGGGGCCAGCGAGGCTGGCATCAGAGCCTGCCATGAGGCAAGGCCGGTACTTGGGCCTCCGAGGCCATGATAAGAGCCTGCCGAGGGGTTAGGCCGGTGCTGGGGCCTCCGAGGCCAGGATAAGAGCCTTCTGAGGGGTTAGGCCGGTGCTGGGGCCAGCGAGGCCGGCATCGGAGCCTGCCTTGAGGCAAGGCCGGTACTGGGGCCTCCGAGGCCAGGACAAGAGCCTGCCGAGGGGTTAGGCCGGTGCTGGGGCCAGCGAGGCCGGCATCGGAGCCTGCCTTGAGGCATGACCAGTGCTGGGGCCTCCGAGGCCGGGATAGGAGCCTGCCGAGGGGTTAGGCCGCTGCTGGAGCCAGCGAGGCCGGCATCGGAGCCTGCCTTGAGGCAAGGCCGGTACTGGGGCCTCTGAGGCCGGGATCGGAGCCTGCCGAGGGGTTAGGCCGCTGCTGGGGCCAGTGAGCCGGCATCGGAGCCTGCCGTGAGGCAAGGCCGGTACTGGGGCCTCCGAGGCCAGGATAAGAGCCTGCTGAGGGGTTAGGCCGGTGCTGGGGCCAGCGAGGCCGGCATCGGAGCCTGCCTTGAGGCAAGGCCGGTACTGGGGCCTCGAGGCCAGGATAAGAGCCTGCCGAGGGGTTAGGCCGGTGCTGGGGCCAGCGAGGCCGGCATCGGAGCCTGCCGTGAGGCAAGGCCGGTACTGGGGCCTCCGAGGCCAGGATAAGAGCTTGCCGAGGGGTTAGGCCGGTGCTGGGGCCAACGAGGCCGGCAGCGGAGCCTGCCGTGAGGCATGACCAGTGCTGGGGCCTCCGAGGCCGGGATCGGAGCATGCCGAGGGGTTAGGCCGGTGCTGGGGCCAGCGAGGCCGGCATCGGAGCCTGCCGTGAGGCAAGGCCGGTACTGGGGCCTCCGAGGCCAGGATAAGAGCCTGCCAAGGGGCTAGGCCGGTGCTGGGGCCAGCGAGGCCGGCATTGGAGCCTGCCTTGAGGCATGAACAGTGCTGGGGCCTCCGAAGCTGGGATCGGAGCCTGCCGAGGGATTAGGCCGCTGCTGGGGCCAGCGAGGCCGGCATCGGAGCCTGCCGTGAGGCAAGGCCGGTACTGGGGCCTCCGAGGCCAGGATAAGAGCCTGCCGAGGGGTTAGGCCGCTGCTGGGGCCTGCGAGGCCGGCATTGGAGCCTGCCGTGAGGCAAGGCCGGTACTGGGGCCTCCGAGGCCAGGACAAGAGCCTGCCGAGGGGTTAGGCCGGTGCTGGGGCCAGCGAGGCCGGCATCGGAGCCTGCCGTGAGGCAAGGCCGGTACTGGGGCCTCCGAGGCCAGGATAAGAGCTTGCCGAGGGGTTAGGCCGGTGCTGGGGCCAACGAGGCCGGCAGCGGAGCCTGCCGTGAGGCATGACCAGTGCTGGGGCCTCCGAGGCCGGGATCGGAGCATGCCGAGGGGTTAGGCCGGTGCTGGGGCCAGCGAGGCCGGCATCGGAGCCTGCCGTGAGGCAAGGCCAGTACTGGGGCCTCCGAGGCCAGGATAAGAGCCTGCCAAGGGGTTAGGCCGGTGCTGGGGCCAGCGAGGCCGGCATCGGAGCCTGCCTTGAGGCATGACCAGTGCTGGGGCCTCCGAGGCCGGGATCGGAGCCTGCCGAGGGGTTAGGCCGCTGCTGGGGCCAGCGAAGCCGGCATCGGAGCCTGCCGTGAGGCAAGGCCGGTACTGGGGCCTCCGAGGCCAGGATAAGAGCCTGCCGAGGGGTTAGGCCGGTGCTGGGGCCAGCGAGGCCGGCATCGGAGCCTGCCTTGAGGCAAGGCCAGTACTGGGGCCTCTGAGGCCGGGATCGGAGCCTGCCGAGGGGTTAGGCCGCTGCTGGGGCCAGCGAGGCCGGCATCGGAGCCTGCCGTGAGGCAAGGCCGGTACTGGGGCCTCCGAGGCCAGGACAAGAGCCTGCCGAGGGGTTAGGCCGGTGCTGGGGCCAGCGAGGCCGGCATCGGAGCCTGCCGTGAGGCAAGGCCGGTACTGGGGCCTCCGAGGCCAGGATAAGAGCTTGCCGAGAGGTTAGGCCGGTGCTGGGGCCAACGAGGCCGGCAGTTGTGCCTGCCGTGAGGCATGACCCGTGCTGGGGCCTCCGAGGCCGGGATCGGAGCATGCCGAGGGGTTAGGCCGGTGCTGGGGCCAGCGAGGCCAGCATCGGAGCCTGCCGTGAGGCAAGGCCGGTACTGGGGCCTCCGAGGCCAGGATAAGAGCCTGCCAAGGGGCTAGGCCGGTGCTGGGGCCAGCGAGGCCGGCATCGGAGCCTGCCTTGAGGCATGACCAGTGCGAGGCCGGGATCGGAGCCTGCCGAGGGGTTAGGCCGCTGCTGGGGCCAGCGAAGCCGGCATCGGAGCCTGCCGTGAGGCAAGGCCGGTACTGGGGCCTCCGAGGCCAGGACAAGAGCCTGCCGAGGGGTTAGGCCGGTGCTGGGGCCAGCGAGGCCGGCATCGGAGCCTGCCTTGAGGCAAGGCCGGTACTGGGGCCTCTGAGGCCGGGATCGGAGCCTGCCGAGGGGTTAGGCCGCTGCTGGGGCCAGTGAGGCCGGCATCGGAGCCTGCCGTGAGGCAAGGTCGGTACTGGGGCCTCCGAGGCCAGGATAAGAGCCTGCTGAGGGGTTAGGCCGGTGCTGGGGCCAGCGAGGCCGGCATCGGAGCCTGCCGTGAGGCAAGGCCGGTACTGGGGCCTCCGAGGCCAGGATAAGAGCTTGCCGAGAGGTTAGGCCGGTGCTGGGGCCAACGAGGCCGGCAGCGGAGCCTGCCGTGAGGCATGACCAGTCCTGGGGTCTCCGAGGCCGGGATCGGAGCATGCCGAGGGGTTAGGCCGGTGCTGGGGCCAGCGAGGCCGGCATCGGAGCCTGCCGTTTGGCAAGGCCGGTACTGGGGCCTCCGAGGCCAGGATAAGAGCCTGCCAAGGGGCTAGGCCGGTGCTGGGGCCAGCGAGGCCGGCATCGGAGCCTGCCTTGAGGCATGACCAGTGCTGGGGCCTCCGAGGCCGGGATCGGAGCCTGCCGAGGGGTTAGGCCGGTGCTGGGGCCAGCGAGGCCGGCATCGGAGCCTGCCGTGAGGCAAGGCCGGTACTGGGGCCTCCGAGGCCAGGTTGAGAGCTTGCCGAGGGGTTAGGCCGGTGCTGGGGCCAGCGAGGCCGGCATCGGAGCCTGCCGTGAGGCAAGGCCGGTACTGGGGCCTCTGAGGCCAGGATAAGAGCCTGTCAAGGGGTTAGGCCGGTGCTGGGGCCAGTGAGGCCGGCATCGGAGCCTGCCGTGAGGCATTACCAGTGTTGGGGCCTCCGAGGCTGGGATTGGAATCCTGCCAAGGGGTTAGACCGGTGCAGGGGCCAATGGCCAGCATCGGAGCCTGGCGTGAGGCAAGTTCACTCCTGCGGCCTCCAAGGTTGGGACCAAAGCCAGCTTAGGGGTTTGACCGGTTCAGGGGCCAGTGAGACCAGAACTGGGTCCTCCCATGAGGCAAGGCCGCTGCGTGAGCCAGCGAGGTCTGGATCAGTCCACTGAGTAGCCAGGCCACTACTGGGACCATCAAGAGTGGGATTGGTACTTGCAACGCAGCATGCACAGAGAAATATCGCAGAAAATATAAATCAGACGCTTCTCTTAATCAGCAATAACTAGGAGGAAAAGGGCAACAGGAAGAGGTTGAGCTATAGAAAGGGCCCTATAGTGAAGCAACTAATGTGATCAATCAGAGGGTATGTAATACTGGAGGACGGAGCCTCTTTAAAATGCAGGAGGTACATAAACAAATGTATCAAAGTAAATCACCAAAGAAGTGTGGGATGGAGGGAGGGGGAGGGAATGGGACGGGGGCTGGAGGAGGGCTAATTGGATGATGTGTGCTTGTATATCCTCTCAAGTCTTGTACTCCAATGTGATTGATATATGACTACAATGCACCAATTTAAAAAATAAATTAATTAAAAAAAAAAAAAAATTAAGCATTAGGTCCAGTTGGGGGGCAGGCACCCTGCGCCCCAGAAGACCCAGTCCAGGCAGGGGGCAGGCACCCTGCACCCCGGAAGGCCCGGTTTGGGTGGGGGACAGGTGCCCTGCTCCCCGGAAGGCTTGGTACTGGGCGGGTGGCTGGCACCCGGCCAGCTCCTGGGAAGGCCTGGTGCCGGGTTGGGGGCGGGTGACTCTGCCCCTGGGAAGGCCGGAAGCGGAGCCCTGTGTACTGAAAGAACTCAGCGCTGCTGCACTGCGCCAGGCTCTGGTGCAATTAGAACAGCAGATCCTGCTCTGCGTGGTGAGACTGTGGGACTCCGCTCTTGGAAGGGAGAAAAAATTCATTGTGCCTGATCCCACAACCTCTTCAAACCACACATACTGTCTTCTCTTATTCAAAGAGAGAGAAAGAGAGAGAGAGAGCGAGCAAGGAAAAAAGTAAAGAAAAAATACTGGAGAGGGGTTAAGATGACCGTGGCGGCAGCCAGGACTCTGAAGATGCAGACAAAACATATCCAACTGATCTGGAACTTTTGGAAAAATTCCTCACGAAGGGCGACTGCTTCATCCTTACATGCTTAAGAATCCTGGACATCATCTGTAAGGAGGGAGCTCAGCGGAGACCTAGGAGGAAGGCAGTGTTGGCAGCGGTGGCTCTGCGGGGGCGGTGGAGACTTGTTTGGGAGAGGCAGAGATCTAATCCAACCCACCCTGATCATCTGAAGAAACTGCCCCAAAGGTGGAATGCTACTGTCACACATGCTTAGGAATACTGGACAACATGCAATGTGAGAAGAGAGTTTGGGAAAGAACCCAGTACTCAGGAGAGGCAGAGATCTGATGCAACACACCTGCATCTTTTGAAAAAATAACCCCAGAGACAGAATGCTACCACCGCGCATGATCGGGAACTTTGGATAACATGCTGGGTGAAGAGGGTGCTTGGATTAGAGCCTGCTAAGGGATGAGGCCAGTGCAGGGGACAGTGAGGCCAGGATTGGACCCTGCCCTGAGGCAAGGCCGGAGCTGGGGCCTCCGAGGCTGGGATTGGAGCCAGCCAAGTGGTTAGGCTGGTGCTGGGGCCAGTGAGGCCGGGATCAGGGCCTACCGTGAGGCAAGGCTGGAGCTGGGGCCTCCGAGGCCAGGATTGGAGCCTGCTGAGGGGCGAGGCTGGTGCCAAAACCAATGAGGCCGGGATAGGAGCCTGCTGTGAGGCTAGGCTGGTTCAGGGGCCTTCAAGGCCGGGATCGGAGCCTGCAGAGTGATAAAGCCAGTACCAGGACCAGCAAGCCTGGGACTGGGGCCTGCCATGAGGCAAGGCCGGTGCAGGGGCCTTCGAGGCTGGGATCGGAGCCTGCTGAGGGGTTAGGCCGGTGCCGGGGCCAGAGAGTCCGGGACCAGGGCCTGCCATGAGGCAAGGCCAGTGCTGGGGCCTCCAAGGCCAGAATCAGAGCCTGCCGAAGGGTGAAGCCGGTGCCGGGGTTAGCAAGGCCAGGACCGGGGCCTGCCATGAAGCAAGGCTGGTACAGGGGCCTTCGAGGCCGGGATCGGAGCCTGCCAAGGGGTTAGGCTTGTGCCAGGGCCAGCAATGCTGGTACTGGGGCCTGCTGTGAGGCATCACCAATGCTGGGGCTTCTGAAGCTGGGATTGGAGCCTGCTGAGGGGTGAGGCCAGTGCCGGAGCCAGCGAAGTCGGGATTGGAGCCTGCCATGAGGCAAGGCCAGTGCAGGGGCCTTCGAGGCTGGGATTGTAGCCTGCCGAGGGGTGAGGCCAGTGCCGGGGCCAGCAAGGCTGGGATCAGGGCCTGCCATGAGGCAAGGCTGTTGCTGGAGCCAGCGAGGCCGGGATCAGAGTCTGCCAGGGGGCAAGGCCGTCAGCGGGGCCTTCAGGAGGGGGAACAGAACTTGCAATATGGCATACACAGAGAATCATCACAGAAAGTAGAAAATCAGATGCTTTCCCTAATATGCAAAAACTCAGAAGAAATGGGTAATGGGAAGAGAACTAGCTGAAGAAAGGGCCCCATGGAAGAGCAATCAAGGTGACCAGTCAGAGGGGATGGGATGGGGGAAGACGGAATATCTTTAAAATGCATGATGTACGTAAACAAATGTATCAAAGTTAATCACCAAATCAAGCTTGGGATCGAGGGAGGGGGAAGGAATGGGACAGGGATGGGATAAGGGCTAATTGGATGATATATGCTTGTATACCCTCACAAGTATTGTATTCCAATGTGATGTTTGACTACAATGCACCAATAAAAATATATTAAACAATAAAAATTAAGCATTAGCTGGGCATGATGGTATACCTTTATTATCCCATTCCTTAGGGCTAAGAAAGGAGGATCACAGGTTCAAGGCTAGCCTCAACAACACATTGAGATCCTCAGTAACTTGACAAAACCCTGTTTCAAAATTTCACCAGGCATGGTTACACACACCTATAATCCCCGTACTTAGGAGGCTGAGACAGGAAGATTGCTGGTTCGAGGGCAGCCTTAGCAACTTAGTGAGACTCTGTTTCAAAACAAACAATAAGAATGACTGAGGGTGTAGATTGAAGGCAGAATGCCTATGGGTTTTATCCCCTCTATCTTTACCCCCCCAAAAATGTGAAGAGAATATATCAACTACTTCTCAGAATGATCAGGAAAACTTTCCTTTCTAATTCCTAATTATAATAGGTAATATACCCAAAAGGCTAGCCATCCAGATGTTATACAAAAAATAGAATAAAGAGAGACCCCCCTTTTGCTATCCATCATCTGTTCAGTTCTTCTCCCCGGTCATCCTCAAATCCAGTTTTTAGAGGAGCATGAGATTCTCAAGGGACCAAAAGGAATGTAAATTATCTGTGGCTCCTAGCTAGAGTCTCTAATGCATACTTGAGTGGCTTGCCTCTTCTCGGGAGTGCTAGTGCTCTGATTCACACTCACAATTACAAGACTATTTCCTATTTTCTTTTCTTTTATCCCCCCTTTTGGTACCAGAGATTGAACTCAGGAGCATTCTACCTCTGAGCTATACCCCCCAGCAAAATTTTATTTTTATTTTTATTTTTGAAACAGGGTCTTGATAAGTTGAGAGTCTTACCACTTGATGAGGCTGTCCTCGAACCTGCAATCTTCCTATTTCAGCCTCTCAAGTACTGAGATTACAAGCATGTGAAACCATACCACGCTTAGCAATACTTTCTAATCCCCGGTATCTCATGCTCTCCATTATCTTCGCTCACTCTGCTTCTCTTCTGGTTCCTTCCTCCTCAAACATGCTAAAGACATCCCCACCCTTCAATCCCCTGATCATCTCATGAGTAGCTTATTATGGAAAAATAGTAGCTTCATAGTGGGAAAACTCTGCAAACATCAACTTAAGTGATTAAAGTTAATGTTACAGACAGGCATGGTGGCACTTGCCTGTAATTCTAGTACTTGGGAGGCTAAGACAGGAGGATCTCAGGTTCGAGGCCAGTTTCAGCAACTTAGTGAAGCCCTTGCAACATAGCAAGATCCTGTTTCTAAATAAAACATGGAATATGACTGGTTGGGGACATAGCTCAGAGGCAGAATGCACCCGGGTTCAATCCCCGGTACCACACATACAAAAAGAAAAACAATGTTATCCGAAATATGACTGATAGGACACCCATGAAGGAAACAGTATCATTAATATATTCTAGCCCAAATACACCAGTAATTGAATCATAAGCAGTATTAGAGAACCCCAAAATGAAAGGGCATTCTGGAAAGCATGACCTCAACAATACCAGTGTTGTGACTAAAACAAAACTGGTCTACATTAAAGAGGCAATGACAACTACTCGTAATGTGTGAAATTCTGAATTCTGAGTTTACTCCTGGACCAGAAAAGGTTTTTTTTGTTGTTGTTGTTGTTGTTGTTTTCTTTCTTTCTTTTTTTTTTTTTGCAGTACTGGAAATGGAACCCAGGGGCATTCTACCTCCGAGCTACACCCCTAGCCCTAATATTTTATTCTTTTTTTTTTTTTTTTTGCGGTACTGAAGATAAAACCCAGTGGCATATTACCTCTGAGCTATATCCGCAGCCCAATTTTATTCTTTAATTTTTATTTTGAAACAAGGTCTCACTAAGCTGCGGAGGGCCTCACTAAGTAGCTAAGGCTGGCCGTGAACCTGGATCCTCCTTCTCAGCCTCCCACGTACTAGAATTACAAGCATGCACCACTACACCTGGCTAGAAAAGTTTTATAGAAAAATATTATGCAGATTTCCAGGTGTGGTGGTGCACACCTGTAATCTCAGTATTTGGGAGGCTGTGACTGGAGGATCACAGGTTCAAGGCCAGCCTTGAAAACTTAGTGAGGCCCTCAGCTACTTAGTGAGACCTTGTCTCAAAAGTAAAACTTGAAATAGGCCCAGGGATGTCACTCAGAGGTAGAATGCCCCATGTTTCAACAAGGGTACCACAAAAAAAAAGAAAGAAAATTAACATTTGAATATGCACTATGGGTTATAAAATAGTATCATATAAACTAACTTTCTTATTTTGAAAATTGTTTAAGAAAATGTCTAATTCTTAGAAAATATATGTTTTAAATATTTAGGAACAAAGATATATGATGTCTTTAATGTACTTTTAAAATGTTCCCAAAATATATGTGTATATACACATGTATGAGTATGATAGTGTGTCCTTGTGTGGATGATAGAACAAATTGAACAAAATGATTTTGGAAGTTTAAAATTATATCCATATAAAAGTTATTGCCCAACTAGGTGTAGTGGGACACACCTGTAATCTTAGTACCTGGGAGGCTGAGACAGGAGGATCATAGGTTCACAGCCAGCTGCAGCTACTTAGTGAGGCTCTCAGCAACTTAGTGAGACCTTGTTTCCAAATAAAGTATAAAATAGGTCCTGGAAGCGGGGCGTGGTGGCTCACACTTGTAATCCCAATACTTGGGAGGCTGAGACCGGAGGATCGTGGTTCACGGACAGCCTGAGCTACTTAGTGAGGCCCTTTGCAACTCAGTGAGACCCTGTTTCAAAACCACGTGGCAACTCACAGGCGCCACCTGGTGGCCCTTAATGGGTCACAGGCTTATAATTCTGCGGACCCACAGCCGCCATTTTGCGATGAAACGTGGGTGCCGGGGTCTGACCCAGCTGGGTTACAAGCCCCATTTCCCTCTCTCCTGGCCCCACTTCATGAGGTGGCTGGTGAGAAGGGGTGGTCCGGGTCCATGTCCCTTTTTCCCTTCCTGACCTCACTCAACTGGAAGAGACTGGGATCCTTTTCTACCAATCCTTCTGGTTTTATCAAGGAATTCCAACATATTGTGCAAGCATATGATTTAACTTGGCGGGATTTGATCGGATCCTGAAAGCGGCCAGGGAAAGAGCCGATCAGGCTCATTTAAAAGATCCGGGGCTTCCTATTGGCACAGCTGCAGTTCCACCCGAGCCCCACTGGAATTATAATGTAAAGGAGGGAATAGAAATAAGAAATTATATGATACAATGTCTTCTTGATGGTATGTGAGATGCCTCCCATAAGGCGGTTAATTATGATAAACTTAGGGAAATCACCCAGGGTCCAAACGAAAACCCAGCAGTTTTTCTTAATTGGTTGCGAGAGGCTCTTACACACTATACCTGTCTAGACCCATCCTCTGAGGCAGGCTCGATCATATTGGCCACTCATTTCATTGGGCAAGTGGCTCCTGACATACAAAAAAATTAAAGCTGAAGATGGCCCGCAGACCCCTGTCCGAGATTTGATGACTATGGCATTTAAGGTCTTTAATTCCAGAGAGGAACAGGCAGAAGTGGAGCGTACCCTCCATCTTTGTCAGATGGCGGACTTACAGTCCCAAGCCCTGGTAGCCACCCTGAGGCCGGAGGAGAAAGGGCAGCTCTCCAGGTGGTAAGCACCACCCACGGGAGGACGACAGTAAAGACAACCACCTCCAGGAGCCTGTTTCAGGTGTGGAGTAAATGGCCATTGGAAAGGCGAATGCCCTTTAAAAAGTGGTGGACCTCAGGTATCTCACTACAGGGGGTCTACCCTTCTGGACAAGGACCCGCCGCTGGCCCTATTTGGTCTGACCAAGGACTGACAGCTCCTGGAATCCCTTGTACTTCTTCCTCCATCTTCCTTGCTGGCCCAGGGTAACTCTACAGGTACAGGGTAAGCCAGTTTCCTCTTTGGTGGCCTGTTCAATCTTTCAGGCCTTAGTTTCCTTCCCAAATCTCGGTCCAGGGTGATGATGGCAAGCTCTCCTGCCTCTGCCCACAGCTTAGGTCATATCTAAAAGGGCTCCGTTACAACAACTCCAGGACAAATTCTCTTGCACGATGTTAGGACCCACTAAACTTTGTTTCTCTCAACATAACTCTCTTTGATATTTATATTTATATTTTACATACTACAGTGCTCTCCCTCTTCGGATGCCAAATTGCCATAAATATTAAACCTCTAAAATGGGTAAGTGATGCTCCTGACGCAGTAACAGGTGTTTGTTTGACCAGACAAATCCATACCCACTCAATGCTGAAAAGAGTGGTGTGGGGTCCTCTCTGGGAGTTGCTGCTATTAATAACTCTGTTCTAATGAAAAACTGCTAAAGGGGCGGCACACGTCTTCCTCAGGGAAGTGCTATTTGTATTAATAGATCTAGTGACAATCTGCCTTGTATCTAAAAGGGCTCCTGCCCAGCCTGGGTTCCACTCTCACAATTTTCTTTTTCTTTAATAGTACCTTGCCTGTTAGTCTCCTCAAAGCAAACCACGTCACCGAGCTCTCCAAGGTAACCTCCAACTCTTGCTGCGACCACACCCACCTGCCCCCTTCCGGCGGCTCAGATTCCGATTTCTCCCAACCTGGGGCCCCTGACTGACGATGCCCCTTCACAGCAGAAAGTAACTAGAGTAGCCAATCATCGCCTCTCACCCCCTTAGGCCCCACCATCCTTAACCCCTCCCCCCCTAGTCAAAGAGGTCGGGATGAAAGGTTCGAGCCCCCCTGCCCCGCAGGGGGTGGGGCCGGAAGCTAGGAGGGAGAGCCCTGTGATTCCCAGAGGAGACCACCCCTCTGGATCTGAGAGGAGCCAGTTCAGAGAGAAGCCTGATAGAGAGAGACAGAGAGACGCACTCTCCCCCACTAGCCCCCACGGGACCGCGGGGGCTGGCGGTTGACTTCCCACGAATAAAGGCATCCATACCACCTCTAATGGATTTCCGCATGTATCTGTGCGCGATTGGGACCCGTCGCATCTTTAAATATTAATCAAGGGCAGAGGGTGTAGCTCGGAGGTCAAATATCCCTGGGTTCCATCCCCAGACCCGCAAAAAAAAATAGGTCCTGGAGTGTAGCCCAGAGGTAGAAAAGCCCCTGGGTTCCACCCCCAGTATTAATAATAATAATAATAATAATAATAATAATAATAATAATAAATTAATAAAAGATAGGGCTGCGGGTGTAGTTCAGATGTAGAATGCCCTTGGGTTCCATTGGGTTCCATCTTCAGTACCATGTACACACAAAAAAAGAGATTACAAATAATATATTTAAGGCTGTATCTAGCTCCTCAACTCTAGCTCATGTCCTTGGTCCCCTTTATAAGACTGTGGCATTAGCTCCAGTCTCAGCTCCTGATGTCATGCGCACTTTCACATTAACCAGGTTAGTAACAGTCGCGACTCCATCCTCTAGCCAAATTCACTTATTTCTGGCTTTGTCTCCAGGTTGATTCTAACAGCCGAAAATCATTTGTGTTCATACTGCTGTGTTTGTTCATTGCAGAACCATATTGATTATTAATGTGTCATTTCCTGAAGTTTCTAAGAAAATAGAACATTTCCCCTCTACCACCTTCTGTCCACAGGATGCAATATGAATTATCTCTGCACAGCTGTCATGCAGAGGCTTCTTTTCATTGCCCTCCTAAGATACACCATCTGTTTCCTGGTGAGCATTCCTCCTCCTCTTTCTCCTCCTGCTCCTCTTCTTTCTTCTCCTCCTCACTTCCTTTCTCATTTTGCCAGAGCAGATCCTTCAGAAATTTTTCATAAATAAGTAAATATATATAAGGGAAGGGGAACAATACCAAGGCTGAATAGGACCCTCTTGTGACCGTGTCTCCACGGGTACACCAGGTTGAACAACTACTCATACACCAAACTGAGAGCTAAAGAAACTAGAAGAGACCATGGTGCCTGCTTTAAGCGTAACAAAATGAAGGTGGCAGGAAGAAAAAGCTGTCCACATCATCCTTGCCCCAGCTCCAAGCAGCCCAGCAATAGAGAGAGATGCTTCCCGCTTTGGGGAGGGAGGAAGAAAGAAGTCAAGGCCTTAGATGTGAAACGCAGTAGCAGGCCCACCCTGGTGAGCTCAGCAGTGGGCAGAGCCCCACCCTCCTCCAGCCTCGAGCTGTAGAGCGGGAAGCAAGATGCACCCACTACTGAGCAGGGCATGGAAAGCAGCACAAGATTCTGGGCTGGAGCTCAGGTACCACGCCTGCCACAGTGAGACCCAGCGCGGGGGAGAAACTGGAGCTCCTGTGTAGACAGAGCATCCAGACCCGCCAGGCTCCATGCAGAGAGCGGCATGACAGCAGGACAGACTGGACTTGCAGCCTGCGTCCTGTCAGGTCATGGAATGGCTGGAGCAAATCTGCTCTCCTCCTTGAGTTGGGGCATGGTGACACAGGCTTGTAATCCCAGGACTTGGGAGGCTGAGATAGGAGGAATCTCAGGTTCGAAGCCAGCCTTGGCAATTTAATAGGGCCCTCCGCAATTTGTTGAGACCAAGTTTCCAAATAAGAAGTAAAATCGGGCTGGGGTTAAATCCCCAGTACTACAAAAATAAAATAAAATAAAAATCTGCCCCTTTCTGAGACTGTGCAGGTCCCTGCAGCTGTGAGACTCAGGGGTGACCCAGCTGAGTTTCAGCTTTGGTGGCCCATGGATGGTCTCTACCACCTGCCCCCCAACCTTGGGCAGCACAGTGTTACCAGATGGGACTCGAGAACTGCCCAGCACCAGGCAGAGGCCTGCCCCCAGTAGGATGGCCTTGTGGTTTGGGCCTGTGTCTCCACCAGTTGTCGCATGGGCCTGGGTACACAGAGGTCATGTAAACCCTGTGGTTGTGAGCTTCAGGTACAATCTAGCTTGGAAGCCACGGGCCTGCCTTCATGTCGACCGTAACCACGGGGAGCAAGCTGTGGAGCAAGACCCTTATGTGTGGCAACAGCACAGCAAGCACAGGACCTTGACCTGGAACACCGCACTGTGCAGAGCCTTGGGAGCAGTCCCTGTGCCCAGGGAAGGCATTAGATTCTTTTTCCACCTGACATAGCCTGTGGCTGATTGGAGCAGTCTTGGGTCAGGAGCCCAGCTCAGCAGTACACAGCCTGTAACAGTGCGGGCCTCAGTCTTACCCCAGTGCTCTGCAGGTCTGGGAGGACCCTGAGCTCAAGGTATGGAACAGCTTGCTGGTACTGGTGGGCACAGGAGCGGCAGAGAACGGGGCTCGTCCATCCATGGTAACTATGCCAGAGTTGGCAAAATCCTGTGGCACATGACCACAGGCTGGCGACTGGGGGTGGGGAATCAGGCCTACTGTAGTCCCAGGCTTGTGGAGATAGACTACTCTTTTCAAGTACTATTAGTCTCTTCTGAGCAACCATCCAACAGTGGACGGAGGACAGACCCGGGCTTTGATAGAACCTCTAGTGTTGAAACAGTGGCAACATGCCAATTCAGATCAGACTTGCTGACCACCTGGAGCTGGGCACCATCGGTGCTGAAAGAGTGGAAGTGACTACAGGTCAGAGAGAAGAAGCAGCCTGCTCAGAGTTACAGGAAAGACAGGAAAAAACAAAGGCAGATTGTGGGGAGCCATTAAAGTCTTCCCCTTATCTTTACTAAAAGAATACTTCTGACTGTCCTTTGCTGGGAGTCAACAAGGTTTGGGGTCATGGAGGTCACAAAGTAATTAAGACTCTCTCAGAACTAATGATGCTATTGTTCTGAGATAAGATCAGGTTTGTATTGTTTGTGTTGTACCAGGGTATTGTTTGACCTGTCCGTGATGTATGTACTTTGGACTTGTCTTTCTTGTATTCTGGTGTAACCTGAAGCTAGAAACTATATAAATAACCACAGGAGAATATACCCGGGTCGGCCCAGTAGAGATTGGTGACCCTCCCACGCTTGAAGTCTTTAATACTCACTCCTCTCTTCAGAAACCGTACCTTTGCTGGCTGGCTCCGGCAGCAGATTACAAAGACTAGTCTCTAGCCAGGCGTGGTGGCGCATGCTTGTAATCCCCGCGCTTGGGAGGCAGAGACGGGAGGATCACACAGGTTTGAAGCCAGCCGTGCTGGTTTAAGAGACCCTGTTTCCAAATAAAAAATATAAAATAGGTCTGGGAGTGTAGCCCGGAGGTAGAAGGGCTTCCAGGAACCCCAGTAACACACACACACACACACAAAAAAAAAAAAAAAAAAAAAAAAAAAAAAAGACTGGTCTCTATAACTCTTCAATGCCCAGATGATGTTCCATGCCACCAAACATCAAGAACTTTCAGGAAGCTGGAGTGGCGATGTATGCCTATAATCCCAGTACTTGGGAGGCTGAGATAGGGGCATCATAGATTTGAAGCCAGCCTCAGAAACTTAGTGAGGCTCTCAGCTACTTAGCAAGACCCTGTTTCAAAATATAAAAGCTGGGCGTAGTGGTGCACGTTTGTAATCCTAGTACTTGGGAGGCTGAGACAGGAGGATTGTAGGGTCGTGCCAGTGAGGCCCTATGTAATTTAGAGGGACCTTGTTTTGAAATAAAGAATAAAAAACAGGGCTGGAGATGTAGCTCAGAAATAGAGTGTTCTTGGGCTCAATCCCCAGTACCCCCAAAAATAAATATATAAAATAAAACAAAATAGGGTTGCGGGAATAGCTTAGAGATAGAATGCCTTTGGGTTCAATTCCCAGTAACACACACACACACACACACACACACACACACACACACACACGAACTTTCAGGTGCCAGACATGGTAGCACATGCCTTTAATCCCAGGACTTGGGAGGCTTAGACTGGAAGACCACAGGCTTGAAGCCCATTCACAAAAATTTAGTGAGACACCCTGTTTTAAAACTTAAAAAAATCTTTATGTTTGCTACTCTGATTGAGGTTAGATGGAATCTCAGTGTCATTTTGATTTGCATCTCCCTGGTGGCTAATGATGTAGAACATCTTTTCATGTATCTATTGGCCATTTGTATCTCTTCTTTTGTGAAGTGTCTATTCAGTTCAGTTGCCCATTTTTTGATTGGGTTATTTGTTTTACTAGTTTAGATTCTTTTGAACTCTTTGTATATTCTGGATATTAGCCCTCTATCAGAGTGGTGGGTGATAAAGATCTTCTCCCATTCTAATAACAACAAATGCTGACAAGGGTATGGGGAAAGAGGAAGTCTTTTACACTGTTGGTGGGAGTGCAAACTGGTTCAGCCACTGTGGAGATCAATGTGGATATTTCTTAGAACACTAGGAATAGATCCACCATATGATCCACCTCTACCACTACTGGGTATTTTCCAAAGGGGTTGAAATCAGAGAACTACAGTAACATATGCATACCCATGTTCATAGCAGCACAATTCATAATAGCCAAAATATGGAACCAACCTAGGTCTCCATCAACAGATGAATGGATTGTAAAATTATGGGAAATACATACAATGGGATTCTACTCAGTTATAAAGAAGAATAAAATCATGGCATTCTTGAGAAGATGGAAAGATCTGGAGAACATTATGTTAAGTGAGACCAGCCAAGCATAGAAAGAGAAGGGGCATATGCTTTCTCTAATGTGCCCAAACTAGGGAGCACTGGGGATACCAGAGGGACTCCAGGTAATGGAGGGGAAACCTCAGCAAAGCTAGAAAGGAAGGGCAGGAGAGGAAGAAGGCTGAGGTTAATTAATGGAGGAACTACATCCGAATATGTGTAAAAGTATGAATATAGCATGGTTAACCTGGACATTCATTGTGGGAAGGGGGAAGGGCAACCAGGAGGGTGGGAAGAGGGCACCAAGCACAGTCTGAATGTATGCCATTTTAATATGTTCCACTTATAAATAAAAATAAAAAATAAAAATAAATTAAACTTTAAAAATTGTGTTGGAGGTGTAACTCAGAGGTAGAGGTAAAATGTTGCTGGGTTTAACCCCCAGTATCCCCCCCACCAAGAATTTTCAACAGCTGGGTATGGTGGTATATTCCTATAATTCCAGTATTTGGGAGGCTGAAAGGAGGTTTGCTGATTCGAGGTTAGCCTTAGCAACTTAGTACGACTCAAAATAAGAAGGACTAGGGACGTAGCTCTGAGGTAGAGCACCCTTGAGAATAATCCTCAGTTAAAAAAAAAAAAAAAAGGAGGCGGGCAGAGGGAGATGGAGGTGGCAGAGGAGGAGGAGCAGAAATTTTCAGAACATAGCCAAGTTGGCTGAATGGATATGCCAGGGCTCAGTCACTCCTCCACAAAGAAGAACTGCGATAGCAAAAATACAGCTGTATTTTACGATGTTTGCCTATGGGAAAAATATTGAGAAAGGGCAAGAGAGGGGCTGAAACCATAAAAGGCTCAGAGAGCAGGGACAAAAAGAAAGGAAGAGAAACAAAATTGCAGAGATAAGGGTGAAAGAGAGAGTCCCAGAAAACTCTCTCAGTGAAGATGCCAGCAATCCTAGCTGCTGCGAAGTTTCACAATCCTCACAGACTTGCAGCTGTCAAAAGTAAGCAACCAGCTGGGCATGGTGGTGCACGCTTGTAATCCCAGCGCTTGGGAGGCTGAGACAGGAGGATCACACAGGTTCAAAGCCAGCCTCAGCTACTTAGTGAGGCTCTCAGCAACTCAGTGAGACCCTGTTTCTAAATAAAGTATAAAAATAGGTCTGGGAGTGTAGCTTGGAGATAGAAAGCCTCTGGGTTCCACCCCCCAGTACCACACACACAAAAAAAAAAAAAAAAAAAAGAAGAAGAAGAAAGAAAGTAACTTGGAATCTGCAGCCTCGCTTTGGAGAAGGATGTCACATCACCTCCCAACAAACACCCAGGATGCCAGAGCCACGAGCCGCTAGAGAAGGGAGCTGCTGTCTGAGTGGGGACTACTCTGGGGGTCAGAGGCCCCTGTGTGCTCCCACCACCAGGCTCCACAGATATCCTGCCACCCTGGCTTGGGGGTGGCTGTCTTATGACATCACATTGGCCAAGTAGAGGGACTGTGGGCCTGATGGGCGCCTTGCACTTTAGGGGCAGGTGTGCTGACACAGAGGGAAATGGAGGATGCCACCCTCGGGATCCTGAAGATCGGCATGCTTGCACTCAGAGACCAAGCCAAGCCGTGTGTGGACCCATGCGAGCACCGGGACCAAAGGCAGGTGCCCACACAGGTTCCACTATCAGTGCTCAGGTATCTGTCACTGACAGGCAGGGAGAAAACCCTCTGGTTCCCACCACTACCCTGCCCACAGGAGCATGCTAGAAGGTCACTGAGCTACTCCATGAACTTGCGGTCACCCTGCCCAAGGCATGTGCTACAGCTGAAGGTGGGGGGCACTGCCACCATCATAGAGGGCATCACAGTTCCTGCTGCCACCCAATCCATGTGCTCTCTGCCTCTCACTTGTCTCATGACACCATGCTATCAGGGGGCAGGTGCAGGCATCACAGAGAGGTTGATAGGGTTGGGGACTGTCCACCAACTGCTTAGAGGGCATATACTTCAGGCCTCTGATCACATCTTGGCCTACCAGAATCAGAGGGCCTTTCTCATAGCAGAGCTGCTATCAAAAGTGCCCTAGGAAACTGCCATTGCCTCGCAGGGGCCACCACTCCCACTGCAGGAGTAGTGATGCTTAAGAGCACGTTATAGCCACTGGTGTAGCAGCTCACCAGCCTGAAGTGTGAGATTAGCCCCATGCTTAGGCAGCCCACCAAGGCAGTGGATCTCTCTAGCTATGCCACATTCATCACAGCCAAAGAGCCGTAGAGAAGATACACTATGGTGCCCACCTCAAATCAAAGCCAATATTTAATAATAAATTGACACCACCTACACATCCCCAGGGAAGGTCGCTTAGTACTAAGGCAATCTCATAAAAATCAGAACACCTGACCCACTGGATGTGACCATCTCAGTAGCACAAGAGCTATGGAAAAACGAGGTAATCTGATTCTTCCAAAATGAAATAATAACTCTCTCCCAATAGATCCCAAAGAAATGCATATGGATGAAATGCCTGCTAAAAAAATTTAAGCCAATCATCATTAAAAAAAAAAAAAGCTCAGTGAGATCTAAGAGAATACAGATAAACAGTGGAATTAAATTAGGAAGAAAATGCAGAATATGAATGAGAAATTGAGCAAAGAGATGGAAATTTGAGAAGTAGCCCAACAGAAATCTTGGAAATGAAGAACTTAATAAGTCAAATAAAAAATACAGGGGAAGCTGGGTGTGGTGGTACATGCCTGTAATCCCAGCACCTGGGAAGCTGAGACAGAAGGATCGCATATTCAAGGACAACCTCAGCAATTTAGCAAGATGACAGCAACTTGGTGAGACCTTGCTTCAAATTAAGAAATAAAAAAGCCTAAGAGTGTAGCTCAGAGGTAGAGCACCCCTGGGTTCAATCCCTAGTAACACAAAACAAAATGAAGAAACATCAAGAGTTAAACTAGAGAGTTCCGGGAAGATGGCAGCGGCCAAGGTCACAATGGCGACCTCGGCCGCAGCAACAATAGCTGGCAGCGACCAAATAGGACAGGTATTCCTCCGAGAAACCCCGGACATCAGATTTTGGCTTAATATCTGATTGGGACAATATATAGAGACATTTATAGCCATGACTTCCTAACTAAAATATAAGAAAGAAGAGATGGACCAAGATGGCAGAGACGGCGGCAACGGCAGCTAGTATTCCAGAGAGGCAGATAAAACCAATCCAACCCGCCTTGAACTGTTGAAGAGATCTCCCCCAGAAAAGACTGCACCTGCCCCACATGCTCAGGAATTCTGGACACCATACTATGTAAGAAAAATGCTTGGGAGGAGGGCCAAGATAGCAGTGGCGGCAGTGGCCAGTATCAGGGAGAAGCAGGTAAATTCATTCTAATCCACACTGAACTTTTGAGGAAATCTTCCCAAAAGTAGACTGCACCTGCTCCACATGTTCAGGAACTCTGGACAACATACTATGTAAGAAAAATGTTCGGGGTGCATCAGATGGAGCCCTGCATAGTTGGGTCAGTGGATACTGCGCATCCCGGAAGCCAAGGGCGCTCCTGGCTGCTGCGCTCCTTTACGCAGCGCTGGGGCTGGGTGAGCCTGGAGCTGCAGAACCCGCTCTCCGTGGTGAAGCAGTGGGCCTCCTTTCTGGCAGGGAGATAAAACACATTGCTACTAAGTACTTGGGCCCCCAACTCCTGCAAAAGACACATACTGTTTTCTTTTATTAAAAAATATTGAAGAGGGAGGAAGATGGCAGCAGCTACAGTTGCAGCTGCAGAGGCGACCACGACCACAGCGGTGATGGTTAGTAGCAGCCAAATAGGACATGCATCCCCCTGAGAAACCCTGGACAACAGATTTTGATTTAATAGCTGAATGGGACAACACACAGAAACATTTCCAGTCATCACATCCTATCTGAAATATAGGAGAGAGAGTGGAAAATGGCGGATGGAAAATGACGGAATTAGAGGTAAGACTGCAGAACAGCGCCCGCAAGAAAAGTGATTTTTGGAGGGATATCCCAGAAGAAATCAGACAGCAGACTGCTCCTGCCACACATGCACAGGAATACTTAACAACAACATACTCTAGGAGAGACCAAGAAGGCGGCGGTGGCCAGTATTCAGGAGAGGCAGACAGATCCAACGAAATTCACCTTGAATTTTTGAAGAAATCTCTCTAAAAGTAGACTGTTCCTGCCCACATTCTCAGGAACTCTGAACAACATACTATGTAAGAAAAAGTTTTGCAGAGACAACCAAAATGGCTGTAGCGGCAGCGGCCAATATTCAGGAGAGGCAGACAGATCCAATCCAATCCACCTTGAATTTTTGAAAACATCTCCCCAAAAGTAGACTGCTCTTGCCGCACATGTGCAGAAATTCTGGACAACATACTATGTAAGAAAATGTCCGGGGCAAGTCGGAGGGAGCCCCGTCCGTATTGCTGGGCTGATTTGCTGTGTCAGAGGTCCTGGAAGACCTCAGCTCATGGCTGCTACGCCCCTCTGCGCTGTGCTGGGGGTCAGGGTATGCTCGGAGCAGCAGATCCCGCTCTCCATGGTGAGGCTGTGAGCCTCCACTTTGAGTGGGGAGATAAAAACCATTGCTGCTAGGGAATTGGGCTCTCAGCTTCTACAAAATGACATGTTCTGTTTTCTCCTATTAAAATATAGAAACCTCATCCGGGCATGGTGGCGCACGCTTGTAATCCCTGCATTTGGGAGGCGGAGGCAGGAGGATAGCGCATGTTCAAAGCCAGCTGCGCTGGTTTAAGAGACCCTGTTTCCAAATAAAAATATAAAATAGGTCTGGGAGTGTAGCCCGGAGGTAGAAGGGTTTCCAGGAACCCCAGTATCACCAAAAAATAAAAATAAAAAAATAATAAAGTATAGAAACCTCTGTAAACGTCATGCCCACAGTCACAGTAACCAGAGCCTGACGGGCAGTGAGACCAGGCATGGACGGGCCTGGAGCCTGCCGCGGGGCAAGGCCGGGTCTGGAGCCAGTGGGCCGAGCCTGGAGCCTGTTGTGTGGCAGGCCTGGAACTAGGGCCTGCTTCACAGCAAAGGGCCAGTGGGTTTCTTCAACTTTGTGGCCAGGAAGCAATAGAGCTGCCACTGCCTCACCTAATCTCTCAGCAGATTTCCAGATCCAAGTGACCTCTATTTTAAAAAAAAATGGTTGTGAGTGGATCATCCTGTCAAAGTTACTCACCTTCTGGCTTTCAGGTTTTCCGTAAGTGGAAATAAGTATGGAGAAATAGAAGCTCTAATACACTGTTGGTGGGATTGCAAGTTGGTGCAACCACTTTGGAGAACAGTATAGAAGATCCTCAGAAGAAGGAAAATGAACTTCCCATACGATCCAGCAATACCACCTCTGGTATCTACCAAAAACAATGAAAACCAAAATACCAAACTAATGCATGAGCAACCATGTTCATAGCTGCAGAGTTCACCACTGCCAAACTGTGGAACCAGCCAAGATGTCCTTCAACAGATGAGTGGATTTCAAAACTGTGGGATATGTACACAGTGGAAATTTTCTCAGCCATAAGAGAGAACAAAATTATGATATTTACAGTGAAATGTCACAGAAAAAGTAGAATGCTTTTCTTAATGTGCAAAATATTAGGGAGAAATGGGTAACAGGAGGAACTCTAGATGAAGAAGGAACCCTATAGAGGAACAATGAAGGTGACATATCTGAGGGGATAAGAGGGAGGATAAGGGAAACTCTTTAAAGCACATGATGTACTTAAACATATCAAAGTCAATCAGGAAGCCAAGCATGGGTAGGAGGGGGGGGCGGGAAAGGGGTAGGTGATATGTGCATATATATCTCCACAAGTTTTATTTTCCCATTGAGATGTATGACTACAATACACCAATAAATATTTATTTGAAAAAAGAGTTAAACTATACTATTCAAGTGAACATGTACAGAACATTCCATCCAACAGCTACAGAATACACACTCTTTTATCAGCTCATGGAATTTCCTCTAAGATAGACTATATGTTAGGGTCACAAAAAAGCCTTGACAGTTTAGGGGTTGGCTTTTTTTTTTTCCCCGCTACAGAGTATTTAACTCAAGACCTCCAGACTTTTAGATGTATAGTCTACAACTGAGCTACTATCCACGCTGAAAAATAGTTTTTGTGGTACTGGGGACTGAACCCAGGGACATTCTACCTCTGAGCCACAACCCGGCCCTTAAAATTTTTTTGTTTTGTTTTGAAACAGGGTCTCTCTAGGTTGCTGAGTGTCTTGCTAAGTTGCTTAGGCTGGTCATAAACCTGCAACCCTCCTGTCTCAGCCTCCCAAGTACTGAGATTATAGGCATTTGCCACCATGCCAAGTCCTACAGCCCTGGGGTCTCAATGGGGCCCCACTCCTAAAGTTTCTACTACTTCCCAATATCCTACTAAACTGTGTATCCATGAGGAGATGGATCCATCCATGAGCTCAGGGACTTCATGATCCAATTACCTTCCAAATATTCCACCTCTGAACATGGCTGCATTGGGAACCAATCCTTCAACTCATGAGCTTCGGTGGGGGTGGGGGGGCGTTTAGGTCCAAATCAGAACAGAGCAGTAACAAGTAATGAGACTGAATAAGAAAAAGTTACCCAGAGGAAATCCCAGAAATCAAATGGCTTCACTGCTGAGTTCTACCAAGCAATTAAGGAACTGATGCCAATTGTCCTAAAATTACACCCCCCAAAACTGAATAGAATAGGATTCTTCCAAAGATATTGTACTAGGCCTGTGTTACCCTAATTTCAAAACCAGATAAGGACACAAAAAAAGAACTGCCAGAATTCTTTATGAACACAGATGCAAACATCTCTAACAAAATACTAGCAAACAAAATCCAACCAAACATTAAAAAGACTATTTAACTTGTCATGGTGGCACATGCCTATAATTCTAGTACTTCAGAGGCTGAGACAGGATTGTAGGTTTGAGTCAGAAGCTTAGTCAGACCCTGTTCCAAAAGAAAAAAAAAATAGGACTGTAGGTGTAGCCCAGAGGCAGAATGCCCCTGGGTTCAATCCCCAGTGCCACACACACAAACCAAAAACCATTATCTACCATGATCAGATGAGATTTATCCTGGGGATATGAACATGGTTCAACATATGCAAGTCACTAAATATGATACACCACACCAATAGAAGAGTAAAAATTATATCCTCTCAAAAGATGCAGAAAAGGCATTTGATAAAATTCAACATTTCTTCATGATAAAAAACATTGAACATATTAATTATAGACAAAATATACCTCAACATAATAAAGACTATATATAATAAGCCAATGGCTAACATTATACTGAATGAGTAAAATCTGAGGCTTTCTTGTTAAGACCTGGAAAAAGAAAAGAATTTCCACTTTCACCATTTTTATTCACCATAGTGTTGGAAGCTCTGGACAAGCAATCAGGCAAGAGAATAAAATGAAAGACATCAAAATTGGAAATACAGTTAAATAGTTCCTGCTTGAAGATGACATGATCTTATATAAAGAAAACCTCAAAGACTTTGCCATAATTAGTATTATAATAAAAGCCTTCAGCACATTTGCAGGATACCAAATAAACTTAATAAAATCAGTAGCACTACTATATGCCAAAAGCAAATTATGTGAAAAGGAAATTAAAAAAGCAATCTCTATTAAATGCCTCAGTGATACTCTTAAGTGTTTGTTCTCTTATGAAGTATTTGTATCACTGATTTTTTTCTTTAAAATTATTTATTGGTGCATTTTTAATTATACATCATAATAAGCAAATAAAACAGGCAATGGATAAAAATAAATATTTCTTAAAATAAAATATGTAAATGCTAATAGGTACCTGAAAAACTGCTCAATATACCCAGTCTTCAGGGAAAGAAATAAAAACTATGAGATACCACCTCAAAGAGTAAGAATGGCTATGTTCAGAAAGACTAATAACAAGTGCTGGGGAAGTTCTGTGTAAAAGAGAACTCTCGCACACTGTTGGTGGGAATGTTAGTATAGCCATCATGGAAAGGAGTGTGGAGACTTCTCAGAAAAGTCAAAATAGAACAACCATATGATCCCCAAATTCCACTTCAGGACATAAATCCAAAGGACATTGAATCCATATTATCTACATCTTGTAAAACATTATCTACATTATCTATAGCTTCTTAAACATCACATGGCACAGATTAGTATATACAATTTTATGCTTCTTATTTCAATGATGAGAATCATTCTAATATCAACTTTTCCCATATAACTTATTTTGAGATAGAATGAACATCATTTGGTCATTCCTACTTACATCACTGCCAAGGAAACATCTGCATTCTCATGTTCATTGGAGCACTATTCACAAGAGCCAAGAAACAGAAACAACCTAAGTGTCCACTGACTGACGAATGAATAAAGAAGGTGTAGGACATATGCACAGTGAAATATCGTTAAGCCATAAAATGAATGAAATTCTGTCATTTGCAGCAATGTCGATGAAAGTGGCGATCACTACACTAACTGAAATAAGCCAAGCACAGAAAGACAAGTACCGCAGATCTTACGTCTGTGTGGAATTTAAAGAGGTTGGTATCAAGAAAGTTAAGCACATAAGAAGCTGGGGGCAGAGAGGTGGGGACGATGAGGAAGGGGTGATCACTGGGGACAAAGTCACAGATAGATAGGAGCAAAAAGTCCTGGTATTCTACTGCAAAAGGGTGACGCTAGATAATAATAATATACTGGACATTTCAAACAGCTAGAAGAAAGGATTTTGAAAGTTTTCACCACACAGAAATGATAAACGTTCAGGGAGATGTGACCTACCATGCATTATATGCATGTTCCAAAAAATAACATGGCACTGATTAATATATAACGTTTATGTTTCTTATTTCAATTATTAAAATTATTCTAATACCATTTTTCTATATAACTTTCATCATTTGCTTGCTACCTTGCTCCATTCTGTTATTTTCTGTTTATTTTTATCAACATTTTTATAATTAAAACTGCAACATTATTCCAAGATACCATATTGCCATTAATTCATTTATAAGCAACAGCTTAATTCTCAATAATATTTTTAAATTTTGATTTTCTGACAGTGCCATCTGTTCCATTAATGGGCCCAGATTATCCAATTTTGATCAATTTCACTCCAGCTCTCAGATTTATCTCTAGTTTTCTAAAACCCTCTATGGTCCATTGAACACACAAAAGGAATTTCATCAAAATATTGTTTCAAACGTTTCCCTGATATACAAGGGTATTCTCAAGTTTATAACAAAAAGAAAGAACATACAGAAATACCTAATGGAAGGTTTTTTGGGGTGTGTGTGTGTGTGTGTGTGTGTGTGTGTGTGTGTGATAGTTACTGGGGATTAAACCCAGGGGCATTCTACCTCTGAGCTACATGCCCATCCCTGTTTTATTTTTCTTTTGAAACAGGGTCTCGCTAGGTTAAAAAGTCTCACTACTTGCCAAGACTGTCCTCAAACCTGTGATCCTCCTGTCTCAACCTCACAAGTACTGAGATTACAGGCATGCACCCCCGTGCCTGACTGAAAGGGTTATTTTGAATTGTGGCAATTGAGTAAACTTCAATTAATATATTTCTTCTAAGTATTTCTGGTGTTATCTGGGAGAGTATTTGTTTTGGAAGTTGTCACAGCAACGGCTTTTCAGCTAAACCAGAAGTGTATTATTTGGCCTATTCAGAATTGAACAGTTTGGTTTTCATCAAATACCAAGTAACACCACTCAGTGTTTTCCAACTTTAAGTTTTTAAACAGCATTTATGATTTTTTTTTGTTGGCATACATATTGTAAAAAGAAAAGAAAACCAACCCTCAGCTTTTATTGAAGCATATCCCAGTAGACTGTCTTTTGGGAGGACCTCCATGAAATAATACCACCTATGGACTAGGAATATCAGTATCTGCTTAAGAGAATGACTAGACCCTACTTTCAATAAATTTTAGTTAATCAACAGATGAGCCATATATGAAACAAAACATTAAATAAAGAATATTCAGTTGAGTATGGTGGCATGCACCTGTAATCCTAATACTTGGGAGGCTGAGATAGGAGGATCACAGGTCCATGGCCAGCCTCAGTAACTTAATGAGGCCCGCCAGCAACTTAGACTTTGCTTCAAAATAAAAAATAAAATGAGGTCGGGGGTATAGCTCAGAGGTAGAATGCGCCTGGGCTCAGTCCCCAGTACCACAAAAAGCAAAAGTAACCACAAAGCAAAAATTCAAAGTAATCAAGCCAAAAGTAATAAGCAAGGAATCAAAACACACTACTAAATTCATTTAATTACAAAGGAAGATTGTAAGATGAGAGAAAAAAAAAGAAAGGAACGACAACAAAACTAGAAATCTAGTTATATAGCTAGGCATGATGGAGCACATGTGTAATACAAGTACTTGGGAGACTGAAACAGGAGGATGATAGATTTGAGACCAGTCTCGGCAACTTAGTGAGACCCTATTTCAAAATAAAAAAGTGGGCTTAGGGTGTAGTTCAGAGGTAGAATATCTCTGGGTTCAATCCCCAGTTCTTTGTGGGGTACCTCTTACCCCACAAAGAGGAAGAGAGACAAACACAGAGACATATAATGATTAAGGATTAATTTATGAAGAAGAAATAATGCTGCATCCATATGTACTTAAATATTAGAGTACCCCAATCCATAAAACAAACATTAATAGACCTGCAGGGAGAGATATGCTCCAATTCAAAAATGGTTTGGGACTTTAAGACCCTACTTTCAGAAATGAACAGATCATCCAGACAGAAAATCAACAAAGAAATGGCATTTAAATCTCATCATAAGCCAGGCATGGTGGTACATGCCTGTAATCCCTGTAATTGGGAGGCTGAGACAGGAGGATCATGGGTTCACAGCCAGCCTCAGGAACTTAGTGTGGCCCTCCATAATTTAGTGAAAACCTGTTTTAAAAAACAAATAGGGCCAGACATGGTGGTGCACGTTTGTAATCCCAGCATTCGGGAGGCTGAGACCAGAGGATCGTGGTTAGCGGACAGCCTCAGCTACTTAGTGAGGCCCTGTTTCAAAATAAAGAATAAGAAATAGGGCAGGGAGTGTAGCTTGGAGGTCGAATGCCCCTGGGTTCCACCCCCAGACCCGCAGAATAAACAAAAAAACAAATAGGGCTGGGGATGTCTAATAAACAGCCTATCACTTTATCTCAAGGAACTAGAGAATAAGAACAAACTAAACTGAAAATGAGTAGAATAATGAAGATCAGAGCAGAAAAAAATTAACTGGAGGCTAAAAAATAATGCAAAAATGCCAATGAAACCAAGGTAATCAAAATTGACAAAACCAAAGACTAAATGCAGGACAGAGAAGATTCAAATAAAATTAGAAATGAAAAGGGAGACATTACAACTGACATCACAGAAATACAAAATTTGATACAGATTACCATCAACAACCATATGCCAACAAAATGTATAGTCTAAAGGAAATGGACAAATTCCCAGAGGCATACGTCTTATCAAGACTGAACCCTAAAGAAAGAGAAAGCTTGAACAGCTCAATAACAAATAATGAGATTTAATCAATAATAAAGGCCTCCTATCAAAGAAAAGCCCAGGACCAGGTGTGCATCCCAGTACTTGGGAGCCCTCAGTAACTTAGTGAGACCTTATTTCCAAACAATATCTCAGAGGTAGAATGCCCTAGGTACAATCCCCAGCACCACACACAGATAGCACACACACACACACACACACACACACACACACACACACACACACACACACACACACACAGAGCCAAGATCAGGTGGCTTTGCTACTGAATTTTACCGAACATTTTAAGAAATATGTCAAATTTAAGAGGAAGGAATTTTTCCACACCTACTACCAAGCCAGTTTTCCCTGATACCAAAACCAGATTAGAAAACATTAACAAAAAAAATCCAGACGTGGCCGGGCGTGGTGGCGCACGCTTGTAATCCCCGCGCTTGGGAGGCGGAGACAGGAGGATCGCGCAGGTTCGAAGCCAGCTGCGCGCGCTGGCTTAAGAGACACTGTTTCCAAATAAAAATGTAAAAATAGGTCTGGGAGTGTAGCCCGGAGGTAGAAGGGCTTCCAGGAACCCCAGTACCACCAAAATAAATAAATAAATAAATAAATAAATAAATAAATAAATAAATATGGCTGTGGGTATAGATCGAAGATAGAATGCCTCCCATGTATTCAGATGACAGGCATGGGCCACCATGAGGAGGGAGTAAGGTGTGTGTGTGTGTGTGTGTGTGTGTTTGTGTGTGCATGTGTTACTGGGGTTTGAACCCAGAGGCAGTCTACTTCCAAGCTATAGCCCTAGCCCAACTTTATTTTATTTTGTTGTTTTGAATTTGGTTTCATTAGGTTACCAAGAGTCTCACTAAATTGCTGAGACTCTTCTTGAACCTGAAATCCTCCTGTCTCAGCTTCCTAAGTACTGGGATTACAGGCGTGTGCCACCCACCATGCTTGGCTGATCCGTTAGTAATCTAACAAAAGATTTCAGAGCCACTGGATGTGGTGGTGTACATCTGTAATCCCGGTACTAGGGAGGCTGAGACAAAATTACAGGTTTGAGGCTCCCCTCGACAACTTAGGGAGACCCTGTTTCAAAATTAAAAAATAACAATATAAAATGGATTGGGGAGTTGGACATGGTGGTGCACACTTGTAATCCCAGCATTTGGGAGGCTGAGACAGGAGGAACGCGGTTCACAAACAGCCTCGGCTACTTAGTGAAGATCTTTGCAACTCAGTGAGACCCTATTTCAAAATAAAGAATAAAAAAATAGGTCAGGGGGTACAGCTTGGAGGTAGAACGCCCCTGGATTCAACTCCACATGCACTAGTGTATGTGTTTTATATTTTAGAGGTGTTAAACTTTCTCACTTGTTGGAAGAAGACAAGTGATGCATAGATGAGAAAAGAACGAAGAATAATGAGTGAATTCTAACCCCTCTCTGGTAAAGAAATGGGCCATCTTTCTACCATGTTGACATAGATGAATGCCTCTTGGAATGGATATTTGAAGGTGACCCAGTGAACCACAACTACTCAATTTTGGCATCGTGCTCATGATGGAATGAGGATAGGGAGTCCAACTAGTAGCAATAGAGATCAGGATTAATTTGGGGAGGGATGGAAAAACATTTGAGGCAACTGTAAAGATTATCCAAGTAGTGAGGATTCGTATCTGTTGTGAGAAAAAGCCCTGGTGTCTTTGTGTCCCGGAATTGAGCTCTACTGATAGTTGGTTATGTGACATAATATATTTCTGCCCTACCTTCCCCCCTAGCAGGTATTTTGAGCCACTGGTTATAACAAATACCCCAATTAATACATTTACAAAATACAATAAAGAAATATTCTCAACATTATATTTTATATTTTTTCCAAGAAAATGTTTTAGAAAAAAGAGTGCCTTTCTGTTTAAAAACTTTAAGCATTCAAGCTAAGCGTGGTGGGGCATGTTTGTCATTCCAGCATTCGGGAGGCTGAGACCAGGGGATCACAGTTCACGGACAGCCTCAGCTACTTAGTGAGGCCCTTTGCAACTCAGTGAGACCCAGTTTCAAAATAAAGAATAAAAAAAATAGGGCAAGGGGCGCAGCTTAGAGGTAGAATGTCCCTGGGTTTCATCCTCAGTACCGAAAAACAAACAAACAAACAAACAACAAAAAAAAACCTTTAAGCATTCTTGTTCCAGTGAGGTGGCATACACCTGTAATTCCTGACAGGAGGATCACAGATTCAAGGCCAGCCTGGGCACTTAGTGAGACCCTTTCTTAAAATAAAAATAGAAATAAAAAGAGATGTAAATATAACTCAGTGAAAGAGTTCCCCTGTGTCCAGTTCCCAGCAATGAAAAATTATAGGGATATAGCAGGAATGCTTTGAGGACAAAGTATATTGATTTAACCAAGCAGACAGTTAAAAACCATTTTTTTTGAGCTAGAGGTTGAACCCAGGGCCTCACACATGCTAAGCATATGTTCTATCACTCAGCTACATCCCCAGCTCCATAAGCTAGTTTAAAAATACTATTTATGTGACCTTATTAATTGACTTTAGTGTTTTACCACCTACATAAATACACGAATCACACAAAATAGGAAAAACAACCAGGAAGCAATAAAGTCTACATGATAAACAAATTTCATAGAAGTAAACTCTATAATCAGCATATGCACGAAGAGGCCAAGGTTTAATTTACTGATAGTATAATGTATGCAAATAAAAACATGAAATGCCCTTTGAAGCCAAATTGCCCATTTTAAAAACACACTACTCTATTGAGTGAAATCACAGCCACTAATTTTAAACTATATTAAAAAGTAGCAGATACAAATATGTACTTTTCACTTAATAATTAAAGTAGTCAAATATTTTGTGTAAAACATTTATTCGGCTCCTTATTAAATAAACTCAATAGTACATTATGCTTTTAATACTAATTAGATTTATCTCTATTAATACATGATATTTAATTCAATAATGATATTTATTTCCTAAAGGAAATAAATAAATAAGACCTCCTGGAAAGTTTCTGAATCCATTTTATTTTATTGTTCTTGCTATGGTACTGGTGCATTACTAAATGTTTATGAGCCCAGATTTGATATTCTAATGATTCTTGCTTATAATCACATTATCCAGCCGGGCGTGGTGGCGCACACTTGTAATCCCGACATTCGGGAGGCTGAGACCTGGAAGATGGCGGTTTGCAGACAGCCTCAGCTACTTAGTGAGACCCTCTGCAACTCAGTGAGACCCGGTTTCAAAATAAAGAATAAAAAATAGGGCAGGGGGTGTAGCTCAGAGGTCAAATGCCCCTGGGCTCCATACCCAGACCTGCAAAAAAAAAAAAAATCACATTATCCTGGCCTTTTATTGTAGCTTAAAGAAGAGAGAAGAGAAAAAGAGAAGCAAGTTGCTAGACTAGAACTACACTAAAGTATTAAGGTCACTAATGAAGCAAGCTTTGTTATTATATTATGCCAATTAATTGTCATCATAAGTTCCTCTTCTAGAAATTTCTCACTTATTTCTGTCATGGAAAAAGTAGGATAAAATCTACAAATGTCTTAAATACTAAGAATTTTCTATCAGCCCAAATAGGTTAGATTAGGTTAGGCTAGGTAATTGTAACAAACAACTGCCAAATCTCAGTGGCTAAGCCTAAGAAGAGTCCATTTCCCACTCCTGCTCAAAATGGTCCTTTCAGGGACTCTAACTGAAGGAAGTTTCATCATGATACCTGGCTCTACAATCAAATTCAAAAGACCCTAAGTAATCAAAGCAAGGCTGAGCATTAAATAAATAAATAAATAAATAAAGCAAGCAAGGTTGGAGCCAGGCATGGTGGTACATGCTTGTAATTCCAGTATTTGGGAGGTTAAGACAGGAAGATTGCAGGTTCGAGGCCAGCCTCAGCAACTGAGCAAGACCCTCTGCAACTTAGCAAGGCCCTATTTCAAAGCAAAAAAGGGGGCGCTGGGGCTGTAACTCAAAAGTAGAACACCATGAGTTCTTTTCTAGTACTGCAAAATAAATAAATAAATAAATAAATAAATAAATAAATAGGGCTGGTGGTGTGGCTTAGAGGTAGAAGACCCCTGGGTTCAATCCCCAGTACCACACACAAACAAATAATAATAAAGCAAAGTTGGAGTATCCCACTACCTGATCTCAAAATCTACCACAAGGCAACAGTAATCAAAACAGTATAGTGCTGGCATAAAAACAGACCCATGGACAATGGAACAAAATAGAAAGTCCAGAAACAAACCCAAGCATATATGAGCAACTCCTTTGCAGCAAGAAAACCAAGAAGATTCCATGGGGAAAATGATAGTCTTGTCAACCAGTGGTATTGGGAAAGCTGGATATCCACATGCAAAAGAATGAAATTGGACTCTGACTGTATGTTGCATACAAGAATCAAGTAATGTGTGCATGTATGTCTCCACCATCTTGTATCCCACTGAGATGTATGACTCCAATGCACCAATAAAAAATTTTAAAAATAATAACAACAAAAAGAATCAAGTAAAAATGGATTGAAGAACTAAGCATAAGACCTGAAATCATGAAATTCCTAGAAGAAAACACAAGTGGAAATTTTCACTGCACTGATTCTTGTTATGATGTCAAAAGCAAAAATAAACAAGATGACAACAAACTGAAAAGCATCTACACAGCAAAGAGATTGTCCAATGAAATGACAAGGTAACTAGTGATTGGTGAAAATATTTGTGAGCTATAGATCTAATAAAGGGTTAATATAAAAAGATGAGAAACTCATATAACTCAATAGCAAAATAAAACAAAAACAAGTAATGGTGCACACCTGTAATCCTGGAAATTGGGAGGCTGAGACAGGAGCACTGCAGGTTTGTGGCCAGCCTTGGCAAATTAGTAAGGCCCTCCACAACTTTGTGAGACCCTGTTTCAACATAAAAAAATCAAGAGGGCTAGGGGTATAGCTCAGAGGTAGGACACCCCTGGGTTCAATCCCCAGGACCCAAAACTAAACAGAACAGCAATCAAAACCTCACCACCCAGGTGCGGTGGCGCACTCTTGGAATCCCAGCACTTGGGAGGCTGAGACAGGAGGACCATGCAGGTTTGAAGCCATTCTCAGGTACTTAGTGAGGCTCTCAGCAACTTAGTGAGACCCTGTTTCCAGATAAAATAGAAAATAGGTCTGGGGATGTAGCTCAGGGGTAGAAAGCCCCTGGGTTCCATCCCTAGTACCACAAATAAATAAGTAAATAAATAAATAACCTCACCAAATAACCTGATTAAAAACAGGCAAAGGATGCAATTAGACATTTTATCAAAGAAGATATACAAATTGTCAGCAGGATTATGTAAACGTTCTCGGCATTACTGATCATCCAGGAAATGCAAATCAAGCCGCAATGTGATATACGGCACACCTGTTATGATGGCTTTTATCAAAAAGACAGGAAAGAAAAGCTGTTGACAAGGGTGTGAGGAAAAGGAAAACCTTGGTGGGAACAGACTGGAGAAGCCACTGTGGAAAACAATATGGGGGTTCCCAAAGAAATTTAAGATGGAGCTACAACAGGGTCCAGCAAGCCCTCTTCTGGGAATACAGTCAGCCCTCCATATCCACGGGCTCTACATCTATGGATTCATCCAACTGTTGGTTAAGAATATTAACCAAAAACCACACTGAGTCTGTACTGAACATGGAATTTTTTCCTTGTCACGATTCCCTAAACAATACAGTATAACAACTATTTATACAGCATTTATACTGTATTAGGTATTATATGTAATCTAAAGTATTTTATATAAAGGATTTGAGCATCTGCAGATTGAGATATCCACAGGAGTCCTGGAGCCAATTCCCCAAGAATAGCCAAGGATAATTATACTCAAAGTAAACAAAATCACCACCTCACAAGGTATCGGCATGCCCATGTTCATTGCAGCAATAGCCAAGATAGGAAAACCATTGAAATGCCCGATAGGTAGAGCCGGGCATGGTGGTGCACACTTGTAATCTCAGCATTCAGGAGGGGGAGACTGATCGCAGACAGCCTCAGCTACTTAGTGAGGCCCTCTGCAACTTAGTGAGACCTTGTTTCAAAATAAAGAATGAAGAATAGGACAGGGATTGTAGCTCATAGGTTGAATATCCCTGGGTTCCATCCCCAGATCTGCAAAAGAAAAAAAAAAAGAAAATGCCCAATAGTAATTACTGTACACACACACACACACACACACACACACACACACACACACTTCTATACGACAGAATATTATTCAGCCTGAAAAAGGAAGGAAATCAGACGCTGGGCGTGGTGGCGCACGCTTGTAATCCCCGCGCTTGGGAGGCGGAGACAGGATTGCACAGGTTTGTAGCCAGCCAGGCTGGCTTAAGAGACCCTGTTTCCAAATAAAAATATGATAAAAAAAAAAGGTCTGGGAGTGTAGCCCAGAGGTAGAAGGGCTTCCAGGAACCCCAGTACCACAAAAAAAGGAAGGAAATCAGGGGCCCAGGGAGGAAGAGAGGGAAAGGGGAGGTACAGGGAAGGAAAGCACCCAGGTAATGTTAGGTGCATCGCTATGAATCTCACTACCATGTGCAATTATAATGACTCAGGCCGAGCAGGATGGCGCATGCCTATAGTCTCAGTGCTTTAGTAAGCTGAGGCAGGAGGATCACAAGTTCTAGGCCAGTCTGTGAAACACAGCAAGACCCTGTCACATAATGAAAAATAAAATGGACTGTGGGTGTAGCTCAGTGGTAGGGTGCCCTTGGTTTCAAATCCCCAGCTCCATAAAACAAAAAAATTAAAGGAGTAATTATATACAAAAATGAAGGAAATCTTGCCATTTCTAGCAACATGGATAAATGTAGAAGACATTATGCTAAGTGAAATAAACCAGAAAAAAAAGTAAAATGCCATATAGCCAGATGCTATGGCACACACTTGTAATCTCATACTTGGGAGGCTGAGACAGGAGGATCACAGGGTTGAGGCCAATGTGGGGTAATTTATCAAGAGCTTGTTTCAAAATTAAACATAAGCTGTGTGTGGTGGCACACACATTTGTAATATCAGTATTTGGCAGGCTGAGACAAGATCCTCTCAGGTTTGTGGCCAGCCTCAGCAACTTAGTGAGGCCCTTTGCATCTTAGTAAGACTCTATCTCAAATTAAAAAAAAAATAAGCTGGGCATGGTGGCACTTGCTTGTGATCCCAGCACTTGGGAGCCTGAGACAGGAGGCTCTCACAGGTTCGAAGCCAGCCTCAGCTACTTAATGAGGTTCTCAGCAACTTAGACTCTGTTTCCGAATAAAATAGGTCTGGGAATGTAGCCTGGGTGTAGAAAGCCCCTGGGTTCCATCCCTAGTACCACACAAACACACACACAAAAATAAGTCTGGGGCTGTAGATCAGAGGTAGAATGCCCCTGGGTGTCATCCCCAGTACTGCAAAATAAATAAATAAATAAATAAATAAATAAATAGACTTCCGGGAAGATGGCGACCGAGAAAAGCGGGGCTTAAGAGCCCCGCTAACAACCAATCTCCATTACCACAAAATCAGCGCCTTTCATAGCCAGAAAACACCATCACCAGAGAAACAAAAAAATCACCAGGCTCCAGAGAGAAAGTGGACTGAGAACAGAGCTCAGAGCCACAGAGGAGATACACCGGCCTCACGCCAGAGGAAGCAGCAGCAGCGCCATATTGCCGGCAGCAGCGGCGAATTCACCGGACGGCTACAGCAAGCCGAGGTGAGCCGCTGCGGAACAGCCAGGCGGGATCTTTTGGCGCAGGGAGCATCTAAAGCTCCCAGTGGCTGAGCTCAGCACACGCTGCAGGGACTCAGAGTGGAACTCAAAATCAGAGAAGAAAAAATATGCCAGCCTCACGGCCAAGGGCGTGGCAGCGGCGCCATATTGCCACCGGCGGCATCAGCAGTGAATTCACCAAGTCCAGTCCAGCTACATCTGCGTACTCAAGAACAGTGAGTCAAATTGTGGGCCACAGAGGAGAAATCCCAGTACTGTACTCCCTGGGACTTGACCCAGTGGGGGAGTGGCGGTGGCAGAGATATCACACCATAGGAGAACGTGCAACCTGGCACCCCCCATAGTCTAAAGCAGCCTCTATCGACTCTCTGGGTCGGAGACTCTGTGATACAACCCAGTAAAGGAGTAGTGGGGTCTGAGATACTACTGACTCGAGATCCAGAACACCTTAAGTGAAGTCATAGTGACCCAAGGGAAGAACCCATAGAAGGCACAAACATCCGAAATCATGGGAAAGAGGAATAATAATGGAGCAATGAATGCCCACAACTCCACAACATCAGAACCCGATAAAACAGAAAATCAGAGATTTCTAGAAGATCAAATCAGGAAAATAACTGTAGAAATAATAGAGGTGCTTTGAAAAGAACTCAGAGAGAGCCAAAAAGAGATAAAGGATGCAATTAATCAAGTAAAGTTCTCAATTCAAAGCACAAACAACCGATTAGACCACATGGAGAATAGAATCTCTCTCTTAGAAGATGATCATTCCAAAAATGAACGCATAGTTTCTAATCTAGGAAAAAATATCCGACAGCAGGAATCTGACATTGAAGAAATACGGGCCCATTTTAAGAGAGCTAACCTAAGAATAATTGGAATAGAGGAGGGAAAAGAAGGTGAAACCAAAGGGATCAACAATCTCTTCAAGGAAGTAATAGCAGAAAATTTTCCAAACATAGAGCAAGAGGTTGATACACAAATCCAGGAAACTTATAGAACCCCCTTTAGACAGGATCAGAGAAGAGGATCCCCACACCACATAATTGTCAAAATGACCAATGTGGAAGCCAAGCAGAGAATCTTAAAGGCAACAAAAACAAAGGGCCAAGTGACATTCAGAGGCAAACCAATTAGAATCACTCCAGACTTCCCAAACCAAGTCATGAGAGCCAGAAGGGCTTGGAGTAACATATTCCAAACTCTGAAAGAAAACAACTTCCAGCCAAAAATTTCCTACACAGCAAAGCTTTCTATCAAATTAGATGGAAAAATAAGAAGCTTCCATGACAAACAGAAACTGAAGGAATTTATGTCTTCAAAACTAGCGCTAGAGAAAATACTCAAAGAGATTAACTACAAAGAAGAAATAGGTAACACACACCAGAACCAGAGAAACAAGATTTTCCATCCAACAGACAACTAAGATTGGTTATCTGTGGAGATTCATTATTTATGTTAGTCTTTTACCTATCTCTAAATTGTATTGTTTGCCTTTATTGTTGTTAATTTTTAGGATTTCTAGTTGGAATATTAATATACCTTCAGATATAGCATTTGGAAATATTTTATCCCATCTATTAGTAACTGTTAACTCTGTTTACATTGTCTTTGGATATATAATATTTTTTTATTTTTTAGGGAGTTTGTATACTCTTCTGTTGCCTGTGCCATTGAAATCATATCCAAGAAATCACTGCCAATTTCAATGTTGTGAGGTTTTATGACCCAGATTTTCTTCTAAAAGTTTATAGTCTTAAGATTTATATTTAGGTCTTTTATCTATTTTGAGTTAATATTTGTATATGGTGTTAGGTAAGGATCCAACTTTATTCTTTTCCATGTAAGTATTATTTTTCAACAATATTTAGTTAAAAGATTATTATTTCCACCACCAAATGTTTGTGGAAACCTTGTCAAAAATAACTTGACAATATAGGGAAGAATTTAGCTCTAGGCTTGTATTTAACTCCAATGGTGTATATATCTACCTTTAGAACAGTACTACACTGTTTCAATTATTGTAGCTTTATATGGTTTGAAATCAGAAAATATATATCTTCTAGCTTTGTTCTTTTTCAAGATTGTTTTGGGTATCTAGAGTCCATATTCCATATTAGGATAGATTTTTTTTCTGAAAAATAAATATATAAATATATGATAGTTTCACCTAAAAAAATAGAAAAGAAATATTCTCTGGTAAGAAAGAAAGCAAAAAGAAATATTGAAATGTTATCTTTAAGTCATCAAAAGCTTGGTATCAGACAAATGAAACTGTTATGTGAGATTATCATTTTTAATTTTGGATAAATTGCTATAATACTAGATGTCAACAACTAAGCCAAGCATGGGAAGGAGGGATGGGGAGGGAATGGGGTGGGGATCGCGTGGGGGCTGACTGGGCGATGTGTGCATGTATGTCTACAAAAGTTTGTATCCCACTATGATGTATGAATACAGTGCACCAATAAAATAAATAAATAAATAAATAAATGTGGGCTGCAGTGCAGCTTAGTGGCAGAGTGTTTGCCTAGCATGCACAAGGCCCTAAATTTAATCTCCTGTACCAGAAAAAAAATCAAGCCTAAATTTTAAGCAACGTATTGGAAGGTGAGACAGGAGGATCACAGGTTCAAGGCCAGGGTCATCAACTTAGTGAGCCTGTTAAAATAAAAAGGGCAAGGAGTGTGGCTCAGAAGTAGAATACCCCTGGATTCAATCCCCAGTACCAAAAATTAAAAAAAAATAGAAATAAATCAAAAGGGCTGGAGGAGGGGACAGCTCAGTGGTAGAACACCTCTGAGATTAATCTCCACTTCCACAACAGGAAAGAAAGAAACTGTATGGTCTCATATGTGAAATCTTAAAAAAAAAAAAAAAACTTTAGTAGATCACATAGAAGCAAAATAAAAAGGTGGGGCATGGGGAAGATGGGTAAAGAAAAGAGAGGGGCTTTGGGAATCTGGTTGGGTGGACATTTTGAGTTTCCATTGCTTACTGGGTGTGTGAGCCTGTAAGTCTGTTTCCTCGGATGGTTTTGCTATTTAAATCCTTGTCTGTGCTTGTGCCCGAGGCCTAAGTATATCCCTTCTCTTCTTTTCTAACTTCGACAATGCTGCTGCAGTGCACTCTTACCGTATAACTTCTCCCCAACTCTGTGGCTTGAAGCCAGTATGTCTTTAGCTGCCGACAACGTGGGTCAGTAGGATGACTCTGAGCGGGCCGACTTGGTTCATCTTACCTGCGCCCACTGAGCGCTTGTGGTCAGCTGATCTGCCTCACCCAGTGGCTGTTGGCCAGGGTGCTATGGAGGTGACTGGATCATGGAGCTTCATTTCCTCAGCAGGCCAGCTCCACTTCTTCATGTGACAATTACAGGCATCCACTAAAGTTGTAATAGAAGCTGGGCGTAGTGGTGGATGCCTGTTAGCTTAGTACTTGGGAGGCTGAGGCAGAAGGATGGTAGCTGAGGCTGGCTGCGAACCGTGATCCTCTGGTCTCAGCCTCCAAAGTGCTGGGGTTACAAGTGTACAACACCACATCCAGCTCCCAGCCATATTTTATTCTTTACTTTGAAACAGGGTCTCACTAAGTTGTGGAGGGCCCCAGTAAGTAGGTGAGGCTGGCTGGAAACCTGTGATCCTCCTTGCTTACAGCATCTTGTGCAGGCCTTGAGCAAAAGCTCGGCCAGGGCTCTCGCAAAAGCCTAAGTCCGCCATGAGTATGAGCATTTCCTTCTTCAAAAAGATTAAGATTTTAAGATTATTTAGATTAATATGTGTACTTGGAATTTTATGAATATGCATTATAACTAATGGGCAGCAGCATATGAGAGACTGAGTCAGCAAAGATCTTTTTTTTTTCCCAAGGATAAAGTTTGGGCCAAAGATTAAGTTCAAGCTGACCTTAGTTTGGACCAACATACAAGGTTAAGTTCAAGCTGGCCTTATGATCTGAGGCAAAGCATACTTTCTATGATTTATTGAATGTCTGGCATCCTGTCCTGAAGTCTGTTAAAGATTTTTTCTGTCCTTGAAGTTCTCTGCTTGCATGACTGTGGTTTTATCTACCCTGCCAAGAAAGAAAGTATAAAGATTGTAACAAATCCTGAATAAAGTGGGAGGAGCTTGCATCTGGTCTCGTGTGTCAGAGTCTTCTCTTCCCGACCTCGACTCTTCTCTCACCAACACACAACCCCCGACTCCTGCTAGGGCTGGACCCCGGCACCCTGTCTCAGCCTCCCAAATACTGGGATTACAAGCATACATCACCATGCCCGGCTACAGTCTCTCTTATATTGAGGGTTTTAACCAAAATATTGTGAGAAATAATCACGCCCAGCTTTCCTCAGTCTTTAGTGCTCCACTGCCCAGAGTAGGTCATGTTATTGATCGATTGCTCAGGGGAAGAAACAGACTACACCTGATGAAGGAAGGAAACGAAGTTTGGCCCCACTTGCAATCTACTACAGCTAGTTCAAATTGGGTTTCTGTTACTTGTTATTGCCTACAGAAATTACTTAAATTGTGTGTGTGTGTGTGTGTGTGTGTGTGTGTGTGTGTGTGTTTCTGTGTAGTGTACTGGGGATTGAATCCAGGGTCATTCTACGTCCTAGCTATCTTCCCAGCCATATTTTACTTTTTTTGTTTGAAACGGGGTCTCAATAAATTGCTGAGCGCCTTTGTAAGTTACCGAGGCTGTCTTCAAACCTGCAATCTTCCTGTCTCAGGCTCACAAGTCCTGGGATTTCAGGCATGTGCCACCATGCCCAGCTTAGGAACTACCTTAATTTTTACAAGTGTTTATGCGGGCCTAGCAGGTGGCAAATGCTTGGGAGCATTCCACCTCCAAGGGTTAATTTATTTAAGCCAAAATGTGTTAATGTGAAATACTGTTCACAATCATATCTCATTGCAACATCAACCACTTATAACTAAGCTATGAGAAATGTATGTCAAGGTTTTAAACCAACGGAGCCTTCCAAGCCGTCCCCTCCTGGCATTTTAACAGGGTAATATCATTTGCAAGGCCTTTGGATTGGATGTTTAATTGATGAGCTCAGAGATGCACATCATCTGTGTTTGTTCTCGGTCCTGAAACTTCTTTGCAGATTTGCTTTTCTGGAAGAGACAGAGGGACATTTCTATAAACTGTCAGTTGTGGAAAAGACAAAAGCGGCGAACTCCTGCTGTTTCAATGGAGAGTGCTTGCGATGACCTTTATCACACTTCACCTGAGTTTTAGCAGAAATGCTGTAGGTTTAAACTTAAAACCCTTCCCCAAGCAGGAGAAGTGGCTCAGCAAATATGTAAGCTTCCAGCTCAATAAAACTTTCCTATTTCCTCAAGCATTGATGGCGCCATCTGGAGCCCAGAATGACCAGACGAATGGGTGACAGTGGTTACTATTGCTTCTCCTCAAGGAACATTAACTAAAATGTCCTTTTACAGAGAAGCATCTGGACCTATCTATCACTGGTTAACAATGTGAAGGGGATTGCATCCTAACCAGGGGACCACGCTGAGATGCTGAGCGTGCAGCTGAAAGAAGCACAACACGGAGAGAATGGCTGTTGGCATTGCTCCCTCCCTAAGACTTCACCACTCAGGGGCCCGTATGGCAAAGAGAAGATGAAAAATATCCCCAATTCCTGCATCCACATTTTAGAGTCTTCTTGAATTTTCTTTTTTTGTACTAGGGATTGAACCCAGGAGCATTCTACCTCCAAGCTAAACCCCCAGTCTGTTTTTTTGTTTTGTTTTGTTTTGAAACAGAGTCTTACTAGGTTGCTGAAATTCTCACTACGTTGCTGAGGCTGGCCTCAAACCTGCGATCCTCTTGTCTCCGTCTCCCAAGTTAATAAGGACATTCAGGGAACAGGTTACCGTTTTTGTATGTCCTATTTTGATTTCTATTCATGGTTTAGGGTCATTTCTATGCTGAGAAGATGTTAGTACCATCTAAACCTAGAAAATTAATCCTGGAGACATAGAAATATACGGTCATTATGATCACAAGATAGTATTCCATAAAACTTTACCACTGTTTATAGTTCCACAGACAAAAAAAGGCCCATTTACTCTTTTTGTTGTGTATCATGCTGCAGATAGAACCCAGGGCCTCGAGCCTGCTAGCAAGTGTTCTACCACAAAGCTACAGCCCCAGGCCTAAATTATTTTGTTTATAAGTCAGTTCCATATCTACACCAAAAGAGATCATAATTCATGATTATTTCAAGTATAAAAGACATTCTAAATCTTTTTGTCCATATTCCTTTCCTTTTCTTCTTTCATGATACTGGACATTGAATTCAGGGGCATCTACCTCCAAGCTACACCCCCAGCCCTATTTTATTTTTTATTTTGAAACAGGGCTTTACCAAATTGCTGAAACTGGCCTCAAACCCGTCCTCTTCCTGTCTCAACCTCCAAAATACTGGGATTACAGGTGTGCACCACCACTCAGGGCTCCATATTCCTTTTTATCCCATAAAAATCTTTGAGTTAAGCCGGGCGTGGTGGCGCACGCTTGTAATCCCCGCGCTTGGGAGGCGGAGACAGGAGGATCACGCAGGTTCGAAGCCAGCCGCGCGCTGGCTTAGGAGACCCTGTTTCCAAATAAAAATGTAAAAATAGGTCTGGGAGTGTAGCCCAGAGGTAGAAGGGCTTCCAGGAACCCCAGTACCACCAAAAAAAAAAAAATCTTTGAGTTAGATTAGTCATTTATTCCAAAAATAGTTGATATATTCTGTCTAAAAACAGTGCTCAGTGCTGTGTAAAATCGGATTTTCCATTTGCTAGTCCCTCCCAGTTCCAGGATTATTCATTCATTCCTTATTCATTCAGCAAATATCTAATTGAGTAGATTTTGTACACCAAGTACGATTGCAACTCTGCATATCAAACTCATTCATTCAGTCAACAAATATGAGCATCAGTTACGTGACAGGCACTGTGCTTGACATTAGGGCTCCAAGAGTGAGCAAAACTCAGCACTTAGCGTTCCAGAGTTCACAATGTTATTGGAAATACAAGCATCAATCCTGTCAAGCCTAGTGTGGTGGCACACACCTGTAACCCCAGTGACTCGGGAGTCTGGGACGGGAGGATCGCAGGCTCAAGGCCAGTCGCAGCAACTTTGCAGGACCTTGTTTCAAAATAAAAATGTAAAAAGGGCTGGGGATGTAGCTTAGTGGTAGAGCACCCCTGGGTTCAATCCCAAGACTGCCAAAAAAACTTAAAATCACACAAATGTGAGTATATCCAATCAAAAATTAATTACAAGAAAAGTACAATAAAGGAAAAAAAATTACAACATGGACTAGGGGGACAGAAAAGACTTCCCTAAGAAAATGATGCCTGCAACAAGTGAGAAGGTTGGAAGGAGTCAGCATAGGGGGTCTGTGGAACAGCACCCAAGGCTGAAGCAAGGGCACGTGTTCTACCTCTGAGCTGCACCCTCGGCCCTTTTGATTACTTTTAATTTTAAAACAGGGTCTCACTACATTGCTAAGAATCTCTCTAAGTTGCTAAGTCTATGATCCTCATGTCTCAGCCTCCCAAGTACTGGAATGATGTTGTGTGGCCGCCATGCCCGTCTACATGCATAGGTTCTTATCCTAAGATATATGAATGACTAAAAGATTTTTAATGGGAGGGCATTGCAAGACTTGCTTTAAACATGATTGCTCTGGCCGGGCGTGGTGGCGCACGCTTGTAATTCCCCCCCCCCCCCCCCCCCCCGCTTGGGAGGCGGAGACAGGAGGATCGCGCTGGCTCGAAGGCAGCCGCGCGCTGGCTTAAGAGACCCTGTTTCCAAATAAAAAAGTACAAAATTAGGTCTGGGAGTGTAGCCTGGAAGTAGAAGGGTTTCCAGGAACCCCAGTACCACCAAAAAAATAAAATGAAACAAAATAAAAAATAAAAAATAAACATGATTGCTCTGAATATCTTACTGAAGAACAGAAGAGAGTGGCACCATGTGGATGCAGGGAAACAAGTTAAGAGGAATCCCCATTTAGTATCCAGGTGAGAGCCTGAACTAGGATGGTGTTCGTGAGCCAGGTGTGGTGGTGTGCGCTAATAATCTCAGGACTTGAGAGGCTGGGAAAAGAGAATCACAGGATTGAGGCCAGCCTCAGCAACTCACTGTGACCCTGTTTCAAAATTTAAAAATAGCTGGGTGTGGTGGCACATGCTTGTAATCCCAGCATTTGGGAGGCAGAGACCAGAGGATCGGTGTTCACAGACAGCCTCAGCTGCATGGCGAGGCCCTTTTCAACTCAGTGAGACCCTGTTTCAAAAAATAGAGACTAAAAAATAGGGTTGGGGGTGTAGCTTGGAGGTAGAATGCCCCTGGGTTCCATCCCCAGCACAGAAAAATAAATAAATAAATAAAAATAAATAAATAAATTAGGGCTAGGGAGGCTGAGACAGGAGGATCGTGCGGGTTCAAAGCCAGCCTCAGCTACTTAGCGAGGCTCTCAGCAACTTAGTGAGACCCTGTTTCCAAAAAAAAAAAAAAAGGTCTAGGAGTATAGCCCGGAGGTAGAAAGCCTCTGGGTTCCACCCCTAGTACCATCAAGAATGGCAAAGATATTCACATGAGGCTGTTTACATGAGGATTTGGCACAGTGGATCCATTAGCTGTTGCTGTGTAATAAACCACGCCCAGTACGTAACAGCAATCATTTGTTCACTCACAGCTTGGAGGCATGCAAATTGGACTGTGCTTAGGTGGTAGGCTCCACTGCTAGCCCCTGAGCTCACCTTTAAGGGTTGGGTGTCAGGTGAGAGCCTTCTCATTTTCTAGTAGGATAACCTGGCTTCATCACATGGTGTTGTAAGCGCTCCAAAGAACAAGACACCAGCCAGGAAGAGCTGTCACTCTTTTAGCTTTTGTCTCTCCTATTTACTATCGCCATACTGGACAAAACAAGTCACACAGTCACTGTACGAAAGGACCGTGCAAAGGCATGGATACAGGGAGTTGTGAGCAAACTGGAGAGCATTACTGAACCAATCTGCCAAACATGTTCTTGTTGTTTTGGTGATTAGCAACTTCAGAACTTGTGGGAGCTGGGCGTGGTGGCGCACGCTTGTAATCCCCGCGCTTGGGAGGCAGAGACAGGAGGATCGCGTAAGAGACCCTGTTTCAAAAATATAAAATAGGTCTGGGAGTGTAGCCCGGAGGTAGAAGAGCTTCCAGGAACCCCAGTACCACCAAAAAAAAAAAAAACTTGAGGGAGAATTTTTATGATCTTAGCAATTTATTTTGTATTTAATGGAGGGTCAATAGAGTAGCTTACACACAACTACTATTTGACCTAGTGCTCATGACCTACAGTCATGACCTACAGACTATGTTGTGGTATTATGTCTTCAGTGTTCAAGACCAAAGCATAATCCGGGCCTGGTGGCCCCGACTGTAATCCTGATAGTTGGATGACTGAGACTGAAGGACTGCAGGTTCGAGGACAGCATCAGCAACTTAGCAAGGCCCTCCACTACTTAATGAGACCCTGTTTCAAAACAAAAATAAAAAGTGCTGGAAGTGTAGCTTGGAGGTAGAATGCCCCTCGGCTCAATCACCAGAACTGGCTCCCACCTCAAAAAACCACCACCACCACCACCACCACCACCACCACCACCACCACCACAACAACAACAACAACAACAACAAAACAATGCATAGAGTTGATTGACGTTCAGCCATCGCATGGTTTGGATGCATCAACTCGCTCACAAATTCTCTAGCCACTGCAGCACCCTCTCTTGTGGGTTTCGTGCTTCTAATATAGGACTCTTTTCATTATATTTTACTCTATACAACATCTTGTATTTTACTCAGTACTTCATGGATCACGCTATAGTTGCTTATGTTGACCTTCTCTTTGAAAAACATCCTTTCTTTAGAATAATGATTGCATTGGTCAGCTACTGGGAAGCAACGACAAAATAGGAAATTTCCGTGGGATACAACGACACACATTGTTTTCGCTCCCGTTCCGTAGGTCGGGCTGGGAAGGCTGCTGCCTCAACGTCAGCTCCTCGTCTCTCTCATTGGCCTCGACCCAGGTTCACCAGGCACATTCATGTGATAACAGCGGAAACCCAAGAAGACATACAGAAATTCTGTTTTGTTTTGTTTTGTTTTTGTTGTTGTTTTGGATACTGAAAGTTTAACTCAGAGTCAATACGTACCTCTGCGCTACATATTTTCTAGTAGCTGCGGCTGTTCTTGAACCTGCAGTTCTCCTGTTTCCCAGGTATTGAGATTACAGGTATGCACCGCCAATACCTGACTCAGGAATGTTTAAGATACAGAAAATATTTCTTTGACCTTTTGTTTTCCATTTCTTTACTCAGTGGCAGGCAAATTGACCAAAGATAACTTTTCTTTTATTCATTTTATTTATGAAAATGATAGAGACATTTTAGTTTGTCTTTTATTTCTCTACTTGACCGTTGCCAGGATAGGTGGGTAAGACATTTGTTCACTAAACTAAGTTATCAAGTTTATCACACATTATCTCATTTTTACCTCGAGTATATCAATAGGTTCTCTTCTGTTTTGTGACTTTATTATTATTCACAGGAAGGATCGCCTTCTGTTCTCATTTCTATTTTTATTTATTTTTATTTTTTGGCGGGTCTGGGGATAGAACCCAGGGGAATTCGACCTCCGAGCTACACCCCCTGTCCTATTTTTTATTCTTTATTTTGAAACAGGGTCTCACTAAGTTGCAGAGGCCCTCACTAAGTAGCTGAGGCTGTCCGCAAACTGTCATCCTCCAGTCTCAGCCTCCCGAATGCTGCGATTACAAGCAAGTGCCACCACGCCCAGCTCTGTTCTCATTTTTAAATAAAAGTTCTAGACATTTATCAACCATTCAACACTTTCAATGGCTGCTAAGCTATTTTGCCTGTTAGTCCAGAAGGAATGGCCATGGAAAGCAACTCTGAATCCCACTGAGAGGATCAGTGATTAAAAAGAATTAGCCGGGCATGGTGGCGCATGTTTGTAAGACCAGCGCTTGGGAGGCTGAGACAGTAGGATTGCGCAGGTTCGAAGCCAGACTCAGCTACTGAGTGAGGCTCTCAGCAACTGAGACCTTGTTCCAAATAAAATATAAAATAGGTCTGGGAGTGTAGTCTAGAGGTAGAAAGCCCCTGGGTTCTATCCCCAGTACCACACACACACACACACACACACACACACACACACACAGAATTATCAGACAGGCATGGTGGCACTCACCTGTAATCCTAGTACTTGGGAAGCTGAGACAGAAGGATCACAGGTTTTAGGACAGCCTCAGCAAGTAGTGTGATTCTGTTTCAAAACAAAAAGTAATATTAGAGCCGGGCGTGGTGGCGCACACTTTGAATCCCAGCATTCGGGAGGCTGAGGCCGGAGGATGGTGGTTTGCAGACAGCCTCAGCTACTTAGGCCCTCCGCAACTCAGTGAGACCCTGTTTCAAAATAAAGAATAAAATTTGGCAGGGGGTATTGCTCAGAGGTCAGATGCCTCTGTGTTCCATCCACAGACCTGCAAAAAAAAAAAGAAAGAAAGAAAAAATAGGGCAGGGAATGTAGCTTGGAGGTTGAATGCCCCTAGGTTCCATGCCCAGAGCCTCAAAAACAAAAAAGAGATGGAGACAGATTCTAGCTCCTCCTTTGCAAGGAAACGCAATATTTTTTTAGGCTTTGGTAATCTCTTATACCTCCCCAAAGATTCTAAAATTGATATAATCTATTCTTATTTCCCAAATGTATATATTGTTGTTAGAGTTCAGATGTGAAGTGTTGAAGGCTTGGCGCTCTTGGGAGGGGGTGGAAATGTTTAAGGTGTGGGGCTTAGTGAGAGGTCTTCAGATCACTTGGGGCACACTCTTGGAGGGAATTAGGAAGCCCCAGCTCCCCTTCTCTTAGACTTCTGCTATGATGGAGCTTGCAACAGTGGCCTCGTGGTAAGGACAGTCCCCGTCTGCACAGGGTATACAGGTCTTTGTTTCCACAGAGCCCTATCTCCTCCTCCTCCTCCTCCTCCTCCTCCTCCTCCTCCTCCTCCTCCTCCTCCTCCTCCTCCTCCTCCTCCTCCTCCTCCTCTTCTTCTTCTTCTTCTTCTTCTTCTTCTTCTTCTTCTTCTTCTTCTCTTTTTTTTTTTTGTGGGTCTTGGGATGGATCCCAGGACCATTTGACCTCTGAGCTACATCCCCTGCCCTATTTTTTTATTCTTTATTTTGAAAAAAGGTCTCACTAAGTTGCAGAGGGCCTCACTAAGTAGCTGAGGCTGTCCGTGAACCACAATTCTTCGGTCTCAGCCTCCCGAATGCTGGGATAACAAGCGTGTGCCACCACGCCCGGCCCACCCTATCTCTTCTTGTTTGCTTTACTTTCTCTCTTTACATTTCTTGTCTGGCCTCTGTGGGCGTTTGTCACTTTGACCTGAGTATAGAGACTGTAAGTGTGCAGAGGGAAGGAGAAAAAGACACAAGAGCCGTTCTTAATACTCCATCACTACTATCTTTCCTCCTTATTAAATGGTAATACTAATTAGTATTTATTGAGCAGTTGCTCTAGGACATCCCGCTTCTAAGAAATTAGGATGTAGTTTTTTACTTAATCCTTGCAGCTCTAAGTGGTAGGGATTGTCATTATCTTTACTTTCTAGATGAAAGAATAATGGAAATAAATTAAACAACTACACAAAGGCCACACAATTAATTATTGTGCATCAAAGCCAAGCAGACAGTCCAAGATTTTAATTACTATGTTTCCCCTCCCCACATTGTTTTCCTGGAATGTTTTGAAAATGTGTTTTCTTCTGCTTCAGGATTTGGGGAGTTGTGATCTGCATTCAATTATTTGCTGTTTTCTATAGAGTTGTAATTTTTTATTAAACTTTTTTTTGTGTGGTACTGGGGATTGAACCCAGAGGCATTCTACCTTCGACCTATACCCCAGCCCAATTTTTTATTTATTTGGAAACAGGGTCTTGGTAGATTGATGAGCATCTCACTATTTGCTGAGGCTGTCTTAAAACCTGCGATCCTCCTGTCTCAGCCTCCCAAGTACAGGGAGAAGCCTGGCTTATTAACCTTTTAAAGGTCAAATGATAGAGATGTATATAGAATAGAAGTGGAAAGTGTGCTTTTTCATAACCCACAAAGAAAGTACCATTATTAGTTTGGCATAAACTGGGTGCGGTGGCGCACACCTGTAATCTCAGTACTTGGGAGGCCGAGACAGGTTCAAAGCCAGCCTCAGTAACTTAGTGAGACTCAGCAATTTAGTGAGACCCTGTTTCAAAAACAAACAAACAAAAAAGAGCTGGGGGTGTAACTTAGAGGTTTAATGCCCCTGGGTTTAATCTCCAGTATCATACACCCCCCCCACACACACACACAGTTTGGTGTAGACTTTTCTGATGAAGCTCAATAGCATTCCCCAGTCCCCCACAATGGCCGTACTAGGAGGAAACGCGCAGAGTTGATGAAGGGTGACAGGAACTATGGCCAGAATGGCATTCAGGTCTCATCATTCTTGCTAAGCATTCCTCACTTTGCCTCAGCCTTTAAGGAGAATGGAGAAGCAGGAAAGTGGCTCCTGGGACTTGTAGGAGATGAGATGGTTAACAGGCCTCCTTTTGTGGCAAGATGCAGTGATGGATCACCGCGCGTGTGATGGAAAATCGTTACCTAAGCCATCAGGAGGCCCATCATTCTAAAATGCCATCTCCGCTCCCCCACAACAGCCTTTCTTACGGCTACAGGCAAATTCTTAGAATGCTATTCACGCATTCATTTGTTCAATGCATATACAGTTAGCATTTAACATGGGCTACGTACGCTTTAGGCACTGGAGATTAAAAATACACAAAGCAGAAAAAAAAATCCCTGGCTTCGTGGAGCTTACATTCTAGAAGAAGAGAAGGGAAACGGACAGCTGGAAAAGGAATTAAATAAAATGCATAGCCTGTCAGGTAGAGATAAATGCTATGGAGAAAACACACTAGGGAAGAGGGTAAAGAGTGTGGAGGGTAGACCTGTTGTTTCCCTTTTTGTTGCACTGGGGATTAAACCCAAGGCCATTCTACCTCTGAGCTACACCCCTAGCCCTATTTTATTTTTTATTTTGAAATAGGGTCTGTGTTGCTGAGGGTCTCACTAAATTGCTGAGGCTGGCCTTGATCCTGTGATCCTCCTGTCTCTGCCTCTCAAATACTGGGATCAGTGGCATGCACTACCATACCAGGCTTCTTCCTGCTTTTCCTTCTCATTTAAGGTATCTTCGATAGTCTCAGTTAAACATTTAGTTCTGAGGACTTTTTATTGTGAGATATAATTTATAGATATAAAAGTATATAAAACACGAACACATAGGTAAACCAATTATTTATCACAATAAAGTGAATGCTGTCATACCGATGTCTGCAGTCACAAGCTGGAACAGCACTCACCATGAAAGCTTCCTGAGCGTTACTGCCCACCTGCCACTCTACCACAGACTCCAAAGGTGACACTGGCCTGCCTCCTATGTTAATCACTCCTTTGCGTTTGTGATCGCTTCAGGACCCATGTCTGCCTCCAGCTGCTAGTTCCTTCAGGGCTCTCTCCGATTTTGTAAGGAGGTCAAGCTTTTCTCCAGGTGGCCCTTGGGCAATGCCTGAGTCCTGCCCCTTGTGCGACACCTCTATCAGCCAAGGTTCACTCCAGAGCACCCAGCTGGGCCTGCATGGGTTTTCCTTTTTTTGGTGCCCACCCTGTGCCATTTGTCCTGATCTACCTTGGTATACTGATTACGACGTAACATAGCCAGGTGTGGTGGTACACACTTGTAATCCCCATATTTGGAAGGCGGAGACAGTAGGATCCCAGATTCGAGGACAGCCTCGAGAATATAGCAACCTAGTGAGACCGTGTTTCAAATTAAAAAATAAAAATAGGGCTGGAGTGTGACTCAGAAGTAGAACTCCTTTGGGTTCAATCCCCAGTACCAAAAAAAAAAAAAGATCTAATGTGTCCAATCTGTTTTTCCATACAGCCAGCCACTGCCTTCTTCATTTTGGTTACTGAATTTTCTGTTCCTAGAAGTGCAGGTTGGTTCTTTTTCAAACCTGCTGTGAAGTTTTTCATAGCTTTCTGCCTTGTAGATGTTTTCAAGTTTGTCATTCATTTCTTGAAACGTGTCAGGTACTAGCTGAAATCATTAAAATCCATTGCTATTTTTTTAATCAGGTTTTCTTTGACAATGCCTGGTTTTCTAGTACTGTCTGACTTGACACTGGTTATTCATTGCCTTTGGAGAATTGTCTCATTCGTGTGTGTGTGTGTGTGTGTGTGTGTGTGTGTGTGTGTGGTGTGTATATGTGTTACTGGGGATTGAATCCAGGGAATTTCTACCTCTGGGATTACAGGTGTGCACCACCCACCTGCTTGGAGAATTATTTCTGGTGGTCTCAAAAGGCTTAGGATGAAGAGGTTTTGTGATCCAACTCAGTCAGATGGCCAGGAGCATGTCCAGTCTGGATTTTATCAACCAAATCAGGGACTAATAGTTCCTGCTCATTGGAGCTATGAGTCTCTGGGGTGCAAATTGGCACAAGGGCCGGTATGTGGTAACAACCTCTCCTGTTTTTTTTTTTTTTTTTTTCTCTACCTCTGCTCAGATTCCAGGCAGCCTTTTCTTTTTTTGCCTAATTTATTCATCTTATTGGTGCACTGTATTCATACATCATAATGGGATTAAAAAAAAAAACTTGTCGACATACATGCACACATTGCCCAGTTAGCCCCTACCCGATCCCCACCCCGTTCCCTCCCCATCCCTCCTTCCCATGCTTGGCTTAGTGGTTGATATCAACTATTATAGCCATTTATCCAAAATTAACAATGATAATCTCAGAAAGGGAATGGAGTTGATTCAGTCCTTACTCTGGAGGTGTAGTCTTTTTCGACCCTTCTATGAATCTGGCAAATTTCCTCAGTTGTGCAAGATGGTGCACCCCATAATTCCAGAACTTGGGAGGCTGAGATAGAGACAGGAGGATCGCAAGTTTGAGGCTAGCTTCAGTAATTTAAGATTCTCAGCAACCTAACAAGACCCTGTTTCAAAACAAACATAAAACAAAAAAGGTCTGGGGGCGTATCCCTGTCTATATATAAAAAGAGATACCTTGTATTTGTGGAGGGAGGGGTAGGCACTGCAATTGAACCCAGAGCATTTACCTCTGAGCTACATCCTCAGCCCTATTTTATTTTTTCATTTGGAAATAGGATCTTGCTAGGTTTCTGAGGGTTTCACTAAGTTACTGAGCACTGGTTTGAAACTCACGATCCTCCTGTCTTAGCCTCCCAAGCACTCGTATTGCAGGTGTGTGCTACCATGCTCAGCTAGATTCCATGTATTCTGCATGCATCCTCATCCTGGAATTCTGGATCTAAATTACCATTTGTGAAGCCCATTTATTTTTGCTGCTCCAATAGCTCATCTTTCTGATTATGGGCTATCATCCAAAAGGTAAAAATTGCCCTGGAAGTTCACTACTGCTTTTTCAGCCCTTTAATACTTTCAAGGTATTATTTTGCCATTTTCAATGAGAAAGTTGATCTGAATAGCCCAGTGTGATAGATTGATATAGCCATAAACTATTTGCAGCTCTCCTTGACATGAAGTGGGAGGCTATTTTCTCTTCCCTTGAATCTGGGCTGGCCATATGCTTTGACCAACAGACAACTGTGGAAGTCTCATTGTGGGGCTTCCCAAGCCAGAGCCTCAAGAGGCCTTACAGCTTCCAATTTTGCTCTCTTGGAACCTAGCCACCATAGAAAGATATCTAACCTATCCTGCTGGATAGGCAACATGGAAAACAACTGATGTTCT